>NW_004443962.1:176039-208379 GCF_000243295.1 Trichechus manatus latirostris | reverse complement strand
GTAGTTTTAGGGTTGGAATCACCAGTTTAGTGTATTATTAAATCCATCAAGGTTGAAAATATTTTTATCTAGAAGCTTCACCATGTTTGATTCACTTGCTAGTAAAAAAAAAAAAAAAAAAAGAAGAAGAAATAAAGAAAGAGAAGGGAAATACAACTGAATCCTGGGCAAACAAAGACAGTTCGAGTTAACTTTTGTGAAACCTATTTTTGTAGAGCTTCCAACCTAGCTGTGTGGTAAATCCAAAAGCCACAGACTCATATATCTGTCTTTCCCACAAATAAAGGGTTTTAAACCTGGCCTGCTTAGCTTCAGGACTATATGCACCTGACTACCCAAAATACAGAACCAACTTCAAATCACCTCTAAAGCTACTGAAGTTCATGCTGGGCTGAGCAAGTTTCAACCCAGATTTCTGCGTGGTTTGAGGGAATCAAGAAAACAGTGGCATACTCTCAAAAAGTGGACCACATTTTAATGGAATATAAATTTTCCTGAGTTATGATTAGCTTGGTCAGCACTAGAAAGGAAGATTTCAGGGAAAAGAAATGAGTGTTAGGTGAACCCAGTGGATAACTTACGCTGCTATACATCATATTCCTATCTATAGCAAAATCCTGCCTCAGTGAGTGGCCCAAGGACTAGCTGAGGATGATGGGAGAGATCACACTTATGTGTAGCCCCTTCCATTTTGCTATCCAGTGGAAAAAAATTATATAGAGTGAGACGTGTTCAGATTTTAAGACACCAAACTTTCTTCATTATTATGCCTCCTATTCCTACTCTATGCCACAGAATTATCTGAGAAAATATTTTGTCTTAAATTCTATCAAAGAGAATCACCACAGCCTGAGATACTGGATTTCTGGACTGGCAAGACTCCCCACTCATTACAGTGTTCTCTCAGAGGTGACAGGAGCTTTTATAAATATTTAAGAAGGAACTACAGATAGCAGTAAACAAGGCTGTCATTACAGAAAACAGAAGATGGTTTAAAAAAAAAAAAAAGGTTAACAGAAGGAAGTCAACAGAATGGCTGTCCTCTTGGTAGCCTAAACAGAATCTGGAAACTAGTTTTCAAACAATCAGGCAAGCCATATTTTCAAGAGTTCCACATTCATTTCTTATTCTACGTAGTTCTTGTCTTTGGCTATTCATCATTCTCTAGTTTGGGAACACGAGACTCTAATGAATACAAATAAAGCTTTCCCCCTTAAATACTTAAGAGTAAGAAAATACTATTTAAAAGACTGGTATTCAAGAAATATTTATCCTAAGCTTGGAAAAAGGTAAATGTAAAATTATGACTGATAAGATTCTCTGATATCATGCAAGGGCATTTTGTAGTAAGCCAGTCTGACGCTCTTGGGAAATGTCATAGTATATTTACTAACAATTCACGGCTGAAAAATGCAAATTTTTATGACTCTGAGAGGTTAGAAGTTGACCTGCAGAAAATGATATGCTGCTATGATTTTACAGCCCAATACAGAAGTACCCTCAAAGGTGGTAGGGTTTTAATGCCATGTAGAAAGTCAACCAACCTTATATTTAATCTAGCAATTTTATTTCGCATTCCTTTTCCGACTGACTCTATAAATCCTTGTCTACAAATGCTTTTAGAATCAGGTTCCTGTCATCCTGCTAGCTTCTCCATTACTGAGTTAAACAGAACTTTGGCCGATGATAACTAAGTTATCGATACTGACACCTGGTAATTCTAATGTAACGTATTTCTCTGACCTACTCCTGTGTCTTACAATCAAATGCAGCGTATGGGGAGGTCAAATTTGTAAAGCCAGCTGAGTATAAAACGACAGACACTAAGCAGCTTCTGTTGTAGCCATTTTAATACCTACACAGTCCTTGTGCTGGCAAAATAAAAGCAACAAAGTATCCGCCCGTGACCCTTATCTAGGGCCTGTAAGTCAATGTGACTTTCAACTTCTAGAGCTTGTTGAATACACCCTGGGGTAAAACTAAAAGCCATAAAGGTTAGCCAGCCCTCAGACCACACTCCTAAGTTCAGAGGCACAGAATCAGAATGCAGAGTTCAAGGTGCTCACCGCTCCTTCCACACTTGTGGATCTGCAACTTGTCTTTCTAAACCTAGAGATAGTGTAACCTTCACATAAAGTCCACTCCAGACAGATTTTATTATTCCCTCCTCTATTCTCCCATAGCTCTTTGTTCCTGTCTCACTAACAGAGCATATCTGATTTGCAATTGTTTACATGGCAGTCATTTTGGCTTGACTATTAACCCTCTAAGGTTCAGATCCAGGCATGAAGCCTGAGGCAAGAATATTTACAGTAGATACTCAGTATGGCTTCTTGAGCTGAATTTTAATTTTCTTTTTAACCAAGTCCTTTAATAACAGAAAAAGTGATAGAAGAACCAAGTGAATTCAACCTGAATCTGTACCCTAGAAACCAGTTTCCAGATCAGAAGCAGACTTTGAATGGGCAAAGATGAGGAAGAAAATAACAACAGGTGCCTCTTGCTCCTTCCTCCTTTACCAGTAATCCTTGGGGTGCTTTAAATAAATACGAAAATATTTGACCCAACCCCAGAAATCTTAATTCAAGTAGCCTGGGTGAGACCCCGTCTTCGCTGGTTTTTGTTTTGTTTCTTTAAAGTCTTCTGTCAAACTTCAACAGCAATAAAACGGAACCAAGATAAGATAAAAGCATGGTCTAATTAAAATACTACACAGGCCGCTGCTATGACTTCTAGTGTAATAAAAAAAAGAAAAACTCACTGCCACTGAGTCGATTCTGACTCATAGCAACCTAACAGGACAGAACGGAACTGCCCCACAGGGTTTTCCAAGGACAGGCTGGTGGATTTGAACTGCCAACCTTTTGGTTAGCAGCTGAGCTCTTAACTACTGCACCACCAGGGCTCTGCAAAAAATATCACTACAGCAGTTGTCAGACAAGAACAGAACAGAGAGAGCCATTAGTGTGTCCACGATGGACTTCAGAATTAAGCCTCAGAGATGCCAGGGATTTGAGGCTTAACTCTAACATTCACCTCATTCTGCTACAGGTACCAAGAACTTACCTGGTACTGGCACTTCAGAACACCAACTGTAGAGTTAAAGTTGGAGAAAGAGCATAAAAATTAACTTAAGGCAACTTCAAACTTTAAAGAATACAGGAATCACCTCCAGGTCTAAAACATGCCCAGATATCCAGGCCCCACTCCAGAGATGGTAATTCAGTAAATACAGGTGAGACCCAGAAATCTGCTTTTTCATCAAACAGCCAAACTGTTTTTGATGAAAACAGACTGAAGGCCACAATTTGAGAAAAGCCATCTTAAAGGACTAGCTATCTAAACCCTCATTTTATAGATGGGAAAAATGAGGCCAAGGAAATCTAGTACTTCCAGCCCTGCTGGCCTTCTAGTTAGGCAAACACTACGGGATGTTTTGGGTTCACTGAAGTAAAACCAGAAATTCAAGTGTTTTGATTTGGTATCAGAATCTCTGATGCATGGTCTTCACAAATGAAGAACTGGCAGCTTCACTGCCCTAGCCGGGGCTAGATAAACCTTCCAAGGAGTTAGTGTATTCTCTCAGAAGGCAGAAGGGAAAAAGCACAATTGTTCTCCTTCTTCCTACAGACCTGAGATTAATACCTTTTGTAATATCTGGCTCCAGGATTTATTTCAAAGCCATAAGCATAGAATGAAGAAGGAGAGGTTGCCTAAGACGTCTATTAAACATACTGGTCTGTAGAAAGGCTTCCAACAAGACTGTCCTTCATTACCTGTATCACTGTGGTGAAGCCGTTCCTCGCTTTCTGAAAAGGGAGGAGTCCTTGGCCTGTGTCTCCTCTCTCTGTGCTCACCCTGCCCACGGTCCCTCCCATATACAACTTCCTTGCAGTGAAGCCCATCTTCCCGTGAGGACTTTGGTGAAAGCTCATCTTGGTGTCGGGACTGTTTTTCCCAATTTGGAGTTCGATGGCTACTGTCAGCCTCCCAGTCATCAGATCCAGTGCTCAGAAGCACCTCTCCACTGATCCTGGGAAGGGGAGGTCTCCGGAGTCTCTCATGACCACATCGCTTCCTTTCATGCTGCTCACTGCTGACTTGGGGACCGTCCCTCATTCTGCCCCGGCGAGAGGCTTGCTGTGGTGAACGATGCTCTTCCAGGTCTTCCGAGTTATCCAGTGGAACTTTTGGGTTCTCCTTCCTCTGCTTCACAGGCTTTCCATCATTTTTGAGTCTACAAGGCCTTGAGAATTCAGAACCCAATTCCCTGGCCCTCCTTGACCTTGGCTGGTCTGAGTGGAGATGCAAGGATGTAAAAAACAGAAATGCAGGTTATCTGAGTATGACCTCACCACAGAGGGGAAAGACGGCCCATGTTTAATATATTTTAAAACAGAGAAAACTGCTTTTTCAGCTTAACAAACTGAGAAGAGGGGATGAGCAGCCACTGGAATGGTCCATGCATACGTGAAGGATTCTGGGTGCAAAGCCAAAAAAAGTAAAAAATCAAAATAAAATTAAGTGAAAGAGCATACATCTGAAAGAAGAGCTCGATCATGATTAGGTAGAGTCACAGAGTATTTTAATATTTGCCAATAACAATAATTACAGCCACTGGATGTTGAATTCTACTTATAAAACCAGTTTAGAACTGGTAAAGGAGGAAATGTGGGGATTGAAGGAGTCTCGTAAAATGGAAAAAATTAAGCTTTCTGACTTCAGTCAGAAGCTTTGCAAGTATTCTTACTGGAAGTGACAATAAAGCCTTACTATACTTTTTTGAATGTGCTAGTTTCTGTTTAGTTCAGAAAAATAACCCATAGATTCCTCTACCCTCGCCCTTAGGTGGCCAAAGCAAACACTGTCACTTACTTCAAAGAACAGCCCTGTATTACAGTTCAGTATGGACAGGGATGGAGCAGAGGAGGAATTTAACGCAGCAAATCATCCTGCGATCTTTAGATAATTCTGCTCCTAATCTTAATTGAAACTTGGCAGAAGAAAAAATTAAAAAGGGATGACATATTGAAAAAAAAAGGGGGGGGTGTCATTTACTAAAGACAGTTCAAATAAACTTTATGATATTGTATTCTTTGTATGAAGACAGGCTGTTTTATTATATGCCAAATATACAAGTGCCCAAGTTTAACAGAAGCTTCACACAGCACACGAGTGGGGGGGGAGGGGCTTTCACCAGGTCTTATTTAAACACGAGCCCACTGTGAGAATAAAGGAAGCAGAACAATACACACTTTGCAAGAGTATATTTATTTTAATATTTTTAAGACCACAACTACATTTTGGAAAAAAAAATTCCCAAGTCCATGGAAAACTTCTGAAACAGCTAGCCGTATGTGCCCTGCCAGAATGCATCACTTGCTGATCTGGATTTGAAATAGCCACCATGATCTGACGAGATGTAGAAGACAGAGGACTATACAATTTTTTAGTTTTTTTGGATTTTCTGTATTTTTATTTGATAGTTAATCTGATAAAGAAATAGAGCAAGGGGGAGAGATGGGCTAACTGCATGACTGATGCTGTAAAGCTTCCACTCAAAAACCTCAAATTGCTTCCTCTTGAGCTTTTTAGAAGGGGAAATTTTCTAGAAATATAAGATGTAAATTAAAATCTTTCTTCTGAATAGCCTGTAAAACTATTTATCTTCATAATTTACGGTTTTACGTAAAAGCAAAAGTGAAAGAGAACAATTACTCTCTGTGATTCAAGAGAGTATCTGCTCTTTTAACCAAACTATTATTTTAAGTGTATCGTGACAGCTGAGAAACAATCAACTAACCATTGCTGTGAATAAATCTGATACTGCCCGGTTACTTAATGAGGGGTCATATCCAGGGAATAATGGTTTACAGCATTAACACCAATGAGCACAAAGAAAGCTACATAAGTGCCGATCTCCTTCAAACCCAAATGAGACAAGAGGGGTTTGTTTTCAACACGGATCTGTGACACTATGATTGGTTTGGTTTTTTAATTCCTTCTAAACAACGAACAATATTAGTAGTTTTACTTTAAGGAAATGTGCTGTAAAAATTAGAGAAGAGGCTGTCACCACATTTTCAGAGCTGACTAGAAAAAAGTATTTATTGCCTAGTTCACCTGATGGGGTATTTTTAAACCTGTGAAAGACAAAAAGGACCAGAGTGGAGGGAATCTGTTTGAATCCTTTAAAACTTACCCATTCCAGTTGAGAATTGAGGCTTGTATGTTTCTTGAGATCAAGTTATTTGGCAAATACAATTAACACCCCTCATAGCCAAAAAATATATTTTATATGTGTGGCTCCATGTTTGTCTTTCAAACTGAAACTATCTTTTAGATACATAAAATACTATATTATACACACACAATATTAATATATGTATGAATAATAGTATTTTATAGTTTCTCTTTCACCAAAATCACATCATTTGATCTCCTCAACATCAATATAAAGGATGTATTTTTAGAATCTCCAGTTTACAGATGAAAAAATAGGCTTCAAGAGATTATAGGAGGAAGTTTTCTTAAAATCACACTTGTCTTAAGGAAAGGGTAAAATGTGAACCTAGGTCTCATGACTCCACAGACCATGACTTAAAAAAATATACATATATACACACACATACATCTGTATATCCCCAATACAGGTAAGTGGCTTTGAAAGAAAAACATGGGCTCACAAATCAATAGCCATAGAATTTCACAGCTGATATAAATTTGACAGATGTTTCACATAATTCCAGATTTGTAGAAAACCTATGTATGATCATTTTTAAAAGTTTAATTTATGGAAGATTAAGTGCAATAAAAGCTTAAAAGAGGACGATTTCTGTAATGATAATTTGTCATCATTATACAAGTAAGGCAGAATCATATCACACATGAAGACAGAGAAGTACAATGAAAGAATACCCCAGGGGTGTTGGGAAAGGACCACAGCAAAGGCTGTAAGGACGGCTTTGTACCTATGAGCTGAGCTGTAACGTGGTTTCTGTGGAATTCAAGTTTGTCTAACTCGAAAGCGTATAAAAGGGGACTGCATATTTAGCAATACGTACTCTGCCAACAACAACAAAGCTGAGGCAAGAGGAATTCCAATTCTCACATGCATGTGCTTAGGAAGATCATTACACATCCTGTTCCCCCATCTTCCCCCAACTCTAAAAAACAAGCAAATATGTCACTCTCTACAAGCTTACAAAAGTAAGTAAAATGAATACTGGAAAGATTTTTTCGAACTTCTAGGAGTCCTTGAAAAACCACTGACTTTTTAACATAGTCCTTGTCCAAGAAATATGAATCAGGTAGACAGTACGCTGGTCAAAATAACCAGGTCTGAGTCCCAATTAACAAGTTAATACAAGTTTTTAATAGAGAATGGCTAAACTTAATAGTTTAGTATACTTGCTTGCAATCCTACTGCTTTAAAAATAGGTTTAAAAGTTACTTTATTTGCAGCGAACATGCCTCCAGAGCAGAATTAAAAATGAAAACAAACAAAAAACACCAGACTACATATCTAAGATTTTAACTGAAGCTGAAGAATAACCCTTTATCTTCTGGTCTCCAGGAGAGCAAAATATGGTAATAATTTATCTTTTTAAATGATGTAATGCATGATTTCATCAGAAAAACCGCACAAGAAGGACGGCTATCAAAAGAACTGAGCATTTTACACGTGGAGGAAGAACACATCAGGCAATAAAGAATAGAGAATCAACATGCTTACTAAATGGGTCATATAGTTGAGCTCTACTGATTAGGAGATAAATTTAGAACAACAATGTGACCGGGTAAGAACAATAATAATTCTACCATCTACGTAGGCATTCCTTTCGTTTTTCTCATGGAAGAGAAACACTTACTTACCTATAATGGAATATAATGGTATTTCTTACCTATAATGGAATATAATGGAATTACTTACCTATAATGGAATATAATGGAATTACTCACCTATAATGGAATATAATGGAATTACTTACCTATAATGGAATATAATGGAATTACTCACCTATAATGGAATTACAGAGAAAATCTAAACCAAACCAGTTGCCACTGAGTCGGTTCCGACTCACGGCGACCCTCCAGGACGGAGCTGAACTGCCCCATAGGGTTTCCAAGGAGTGCCCGGTGGGTTCCAACTGCCGACTTTTCGGTTAGCAGCCAAGCTCTTAACCACTGTGCCACCAGGACTCCAATTATAGAGAAGTGATTGGTAATTAGTCTGTAAAGGCTTTTGGAGTCTTTGACCTTAAAATATTTACTCTCTAGAAGGTGTCTTTAGGTTTTATTCACTTCTCCTGTCTGCTCTTTAGCAAATACTGACGCCAGTAACTCTAAAAATGTGTTTCCTTTGCGAGATCTTTGAAAAGGACTGGACAACACTCCTTTCCCAACACACTATTAAGATAAAGAATCACACGTAACCCAAGTGCCACCACCACACCGTCACCATCACCGCTCTGCAAAACCAGGCACCAGACGAGCCAGACTTTGAAAGGGCTGCTCTCCTCCGTCAGAAGTTATTCCTTAGTGTAATCACATAGCAGAAAAGCATCAACAGCAAAGAATGAACCAGAAATCTTAAATGTCATATTGTTTGTCATCAGCAGGCTAACCCATTGGCAAAGATTAAAAAGAGAAGCAGAGAAGAAAGCTTTGTCACCCAGTAACTGATGCATGGTGTACCTTCTTTATTCATGACACGTTGCTGCTTCAAACAGTACTGCCCGGATTTCCTTGAGGAAAGTCAAGTCCAAAGACTCACCCACCATTCTGCATGCCCCTCTTTATGTGCTCAGAATGGAATACAGCATTCCGAGTGGCTACAGCACCAAGAACGCATGCCAAGTATTATAAAACTATATTCAAGTTTTAACAGCCATAAAAATTGGTTTTGTTCTTCCAGGGACCGGTTGATTTCTTTGGTTTCGGTTGGATTCCGGCCTTGATTTTAATTGACCCCGTTGCTTTTGGTTGGGGGAACCTTCCCGGTTCCTTCGGGCCCTTTTTTGACAAACCTAAAAGGGGTGTCTTGCGACTGAGCCTAAGGATGGAGTAGGTTCCGACGTGGGCATTATTACCTCCGTCTTCATAACAGTAACTATCTCCAGAGGCACTGGATCCAGAGGACTCTGGAAAGTGTTTCTTTCGCCTTTTTTCTTCCTGTAACTCCTTTTCTTGCAAAATGCGAGCTATGTCCTACAAATACAGAGAGAACAGAAATAAGTAATGGCAGAGAATGAACAAGCCCCACACAGTGAACCTACAGGTCAAGGGTCTACACTTTTACGGTTCTGTCACGGCTCACCAGGCTTTCTGGAATTAATGTCATGCTACCCAAATGCCACAGGTGATCGCTCTGCAGGAGCGGCTCATGATCCAGACGAGTGAAAAAGACTTTTTTTTAATTGAATTTTAAGTCAAACCAAACCTGAGGACATTCAAACCCAACACTTCTGAATCTGGTTATATACCTTGGGCATCTACAGAGCGGCATGTGTCAGCCTTATCTCCAAAAAGTCTGGCTGGGGAAGGGCCCAGGAATCCATAAAAACTTATATAATTTAATCTAAAAATTGAAAAAAAAAAAAAACCAGCAGTTCTTTCAGTGATGCTGATTTAGTCGCTCATTAGAGCATAATTGTCTTAACTGAAAAAGAGAAAACAGTCGTCAGCAGACTGACATCAGCCAGCAGGCTCCTGTCTCCCCGCCTGCTTTACCCCCAGGCAAGTTTTTAGCAGTTACTATGTAGCACAGCCATTGACAGCTCGCCTGCTAACCAAAAGGTCAGCAGTTCAAATCCACCAGCCGCTCCCTGGAAACCACACGGGTCAGTTCTATTCTGTCCTACAGGGTCGCTATGAGTCGGAATCGACTGGATGGCAACGGGTTGTTTATGTGCAAGGCAGCGTGAATACAGAGTGATAAATAACAGACTCTGCTCCCCAAAAGATTACCCTCTCCCTATAAAAACAAAGGTAAAAACAAGTAACTATCGTAAAATTAACTTATAAATGCCACAAAGAGGGTTAAAATATCTATGGGAGCACAGAAGGGGAAATATTGTTGCTTAAAGGAATTTGTACAAGGCTTTGCATTTGTATTAGGTTTTGAACAAAGAAGAGAATCCCAGGAGAGGACCTCATCAGCAAAGGTATGGACATCTTAACGGGCATCGACATAGGGCACAGCCAGTGGTCTCATTAGAACATGGGGTGTGATATGTCACAGCAACTGGTGAGACAGGAAACACTGTCTGAGGCTGGGTCGTAGAAGCTCCTTATAAACAATCTTAAGGAGTCTGGAATCTATAACGTAGAGAATGAAGAATCACCAAAGGTTCTGAACTGAAGAGAAACCAGTTTAATTCAGTGTTCTGAGTAAGAAGATTATCTCTACAGAAGCCCCATAATACAGTACATACACTTTTATGTTCACATACACGTTTCTGGAGAGAAGGTTCACAGCTGTCACCAGATTCCTAAAGGCTCATAC
The DNA here is from genome assembly GCF_000243295.1 of Trichechus manatus latirostris. Taxonomy (NCBI): domain Eukaryota; kingdom Metazoa; phylum Chordata; class Mammalia; order Sirenia; family Trichechidae; genus Trichechus; species Trichechus manatus. The sequence goes on along the minus strand of NW_004443962.1, from coordinate 197,872 downwards.
AAATACAGCAACAATATCCACTGGTGCAAATGGTAATAAAAATGATACTTGTTTTCACATTTATAATAAAGGATGCAAGGACTGTTTAGATGTTAACGATATAAATTTGAAGCAAGAATTACTATTATTTCTCTTCCAATTTCCTAAATAAGTCCAAGTAAAGACTGTACCAATAAACTAAGAATTTGAATTAAACTACTCAGTCTTAAAGGGCTCTTCCGGTTCAACTGTCTTTTACTTCCTAATGCATTATTTTAAGAAATCTCTGAGTATCTACCAGGAGCCAGGCCCTGCACCGGGTTCATTATCTTTGATGTCATGCAAATTCATACATCAATCCACTAGGAAGAGAGATGAGGGACAGACAGAAAATTTGTTCCCGCCAAACTATCATCTATGTACTAGAGTTTTCCAAATCTGTATGCTTTCTACAGAAGTAGAAAGAAAATTCAAAAGATTCCCTGAGTTGTTATGCTTACTAAGCTTCCAACATTACATTTTGCTAAGCGGTTTGCTTTACAGAAAACAAAAGTTTTCCCCTACTATAGCCGAGGGAAAAACATATAAGAAAAATGGCCAGGCCCAACTGCCAGCAGAAATTATTAAAGTGCCCTCCAGGGATCTCATACTTGCTTTCCTGCTACTGAATTCCATTCTAATGAATACACAGTAGTAAGGCACACTCGCAGGGTGAGGAACCTGGGGAGAAACAAGGATGCCTCGTCTCTGTAATGCGTTAGCTAGTCAAACGAAGTACTTTTCATCCAGTACGATAGTAATCATAATGTGTTGTGCACCTTAGCATCCAAACCCCTTAGCTCTTCTAAGCCCTCAGTTCATTTTTAAGTAAACTTCTGTCTGGGTAAGAAGAGGTTTGCTAGGCTTGAGAGGGGAAGAGGTAAAAAATCCAAATAAAAACTGCTGCTTGATCACAGGTGTGGTTTAGCTCGAGCCGGTACCCCTCCCTTCTTTCCACGTTACTGTGCAATGAGCTCACTTAGGTGATTCCAACATCATTTCCCCTGAATCAAGCTCAAGATGGCAATTATTAGTCACAAAGCTTGGATGCAGCTAACTAGCTTAGTCACCTCTGGCATAAACAACCTTCCTGCTCCTCAGCTTCCTTCCTATTAGAGGTTAATCTAGAACAGCATTTCCCAAGCTGCGTTCCCCAAAACACTGGTCTCAAAAGATTCTCCAAACAAACACAAAGCATTCAATGGAAAGCGGGTATCACATCCAGCAATTCAAAATGTACCTTAGCATATTAAAAGCTTGGATAAACAAAAAATAAAAAAACACTGTCTTCCTCTAATCCAGGATTTTCCAAATTTCTTTGATGACAGAAGACTTTTTTGCCACATTAAAAAAATAAGCCTTATACAGAATTACTGTTGTTGTTAGGTGCTGTCGAGTCTATTTTCAACTCACAGCGACCTCATGGGACAGAGTAGAACTGCCTCATAGGGTTTTCTCGGGTATAATCTTTATGGAAGCAGATCTCCAGGTCTTTCTCCCGCAGAGCTGCTGGGTGGGTTCAAACAGCTTAACCGTTGCATAACCAGGGCTCCTTTACACAGAATTAGTGTTCCACAAAACACGACTTGGGAAAACAGAAATCTAAAAGAACGCTTAAAGCCTTTTAAAATCATTTTCAATTATTTTTTAATTAATCAAATTAATCAGGTAGACATACTGTGGGGCTAATATGCAGAAATAGCCCTGTTATATAAAAGACTTCCTAGTAACTACATTTATTGGACCGGGATGTTATCGTTATATTTCACTTCTCCCTTTTCTGTTATCCAAGCCCACCAAACTCTGGACCACTTGGAACTGTGCGTGTAAGAAGAAGGCACAGTTAAAGATCTCCAGAACACTGGAGAAAAGCCATTTTAATGAAAACATGTATTTACTGATCCTCTTCAACGGGGCAAGCATTATGCTAGGTACCAGTGTGGAAAGAGAGTGTATGTCCTCAAAGGTCAATGTCCTCCAAGTTCTTATCCGTTAAGTGTTAGAAGCAAAACAATGAACATAGTGTAAGCTATACAAAGGTAAGTGCTGGAAGAGAGGCATGAAGACAAGCGAGGCGCAAGGGACTCCAGGGAGCCCAGCACGCCGTTCCTAAGCAGATGAGAAACTACTGAACATGGAGTTAGGGAGCTGGGCTCCTAAGGGTATACATGCTTTACAGCAGGCCTACTGCTCGCTTCAATTCTTTTTACCTCTATCCTACAATGACAGTGAGCTTCAAAAAGAAGATATCGTGGTTATAAAAACAAACCCAAAGGGGATCTGAAAATGATTGTCAGAAAGGAAAAAACAAGGGAAGCCACTCCATTAGATCGCTGTGCTTCTCTATGAGCCAGAATGAACACCTCAGTAGAGAACTCAAGGCAGGTAAACTCCCCAAAGGACTACTCTCCAAGAGCAGGGACGAAGGACGGTATCACTCTACGGATGTAAAAACAACAGTAGAACTAGGAGAAGACAGAGAAAGAATTTTCTCAACCAGAAGCCTCTCTTCCACTCCCCTTTCTGGCCATATACGTATAAACTTATTTTTAAAGTGTCAAAACACCTGGGAATTGTTCAAGTAGCAAAGATGCATTGCTATTTGAGCTGATTCTCTAAATATTACCAACTTATATATTCTTTTATAGCATGAAAAAGTATCCTGGTTGATATTACACAGTTTTTAATGTGAACTAGTTACTAAGTCTACCCTTAAACAGTTCTCATTATAAACGGCTTCAAACTGCTGGACTAGTGCCACAAGCTGTTCATAACTATACTAATACTGGCCGTACTAATGTTTACTTAAGAAAAAAAATTCCATAAAATATTTTCACACGCACATATATTTGGACTTGAGTTCTGAGACGTGTATCTACAAGTATTCACACACACACACACACACACACACAAAATTAGAGTTCTATTTGAGGATAACGAAGTTAAAGATGCTAAACAGACATTCCTTGGCTTTATTAAATAGCACTGACACATGTTCATGCTGTAATTGAAAAGAAAGATCCCAGTGGAGTTGACACAGTTACTAATCACAAACTCGTACAGTACAGCTCTGATGCAAGCCCCCTCAACAGGGCACCTAGGAAAAAAATTCAACTCATATATTCAAGGCACTGTATAAAAGAGTTTAAAAAAATAAAAGAGAAAAAGAGAGATACAAAGAAAGTCAGCAGAAAGGGGCCACAATGCTAGGAAGAAGACAAAAAGAAAAAAGAATTCTCTTTTTTTCTTTTTTTAACTTTTCCACGTGGCACTTTTCTTACATCTGTGCTCTGTTAAGAAACACAGTAAAATTACACCAAAAGAAAGCCAGAAATGCTAACTCACCCACACAAAGCTGTGTAATTGCACTACTTCTCACGCACATTGTTCACAAAAACTCCACATGTTGAAGGAGAGAGGCCTTGGCTTCTGCGTCCGGTGCAGGGTTTTCGATGGGGAGATGAGCCATATACAATAAGCCCTACACTCCCTAAGGAGAGCTGACTCCAGAAAGTTCTTAAAGAGATTTGGGTGAAAACCCAGAGAAGAATTTTCCACAGCCCTGACACTGAATAAGAACTTATTAACTGAGCAGATACGAAAGGGAAGTAGAGGAACATAGGAAAAAAACAAAAACGGAATTAGGACAGTTCAAGAGTAACAGGCAATGTTTTTCAAGAGTTGGCCAGAGAATTAGCATTATTTTCTTGGTCTCAGTCTCCTCAGACTATGAGGCAACTTGTTTTCCAATGGACTAAAACAAATAAATAAGCATTTAACAAATAAGCAACATATCCTCCAATAACAAACTTTCTTAATGCAAACTGTGTTCGTTTAGTAACAACAACAGACCGGTGGGCTAAGAGCCACGTTTTTCTGTGGGAGAAGATTAGCTTAGCACAGAAGTCATCCTCTAATGAAGACAACAGGTCTGAAGGACTTTGTAAAGGTTAGTCAGACTCACTAAGTCTCCATAACTGGATTTCTCAGCCTCTCCAGTGTACTGGGGTAGAGAGAACATTCCAGTAGGTCAAACAGAAGTGGAGAGCATGCTAGTGGGAAGCCTATACCCACTGCCACTGAGTTGATTCCGACTCATAGCGACCCTCTAGGACAGAGCAGAAATGCCCCATAGGGTTTCCAATGAGCGGCTGGTAGATTTCGAACTGCTGACCTTTTGGTTAGCAGCCTGAGATCTCAACCACTGCAAGACCAGGGTTCCAGGAGGCCTATAAGGCAAGTAAACTCTTTGTAGACCCCTCGAGTCACACCCTATAGGAACACACTTGGCCTGTTTATTTATTTCCCTAATTCTGCACAGGTCTGTCCATAAAGAAGAGATCAGGGTTGTTACAAGGGGCAGTTTAGAACGGTGGGGAAAACACCTGGGAAGAAAGCAAGAAGGAAAGCACAATTAATATGTCCCAGAGGACTTACACACATTACCTCGGTCAAACCTCACAACAGCCCTTCAGGGTACGCACAATCAGCATGACTAACCCCATTTGGAATCTTGTTAAGTCCTATAATGAAAGCAGAGGAGCTGAGATTCAAACCAAGGTGCGTCTAACTACAAATTCCACACGTTTTATGTTATTGTGCCAGAGTGTATCTGAGTCAGAAGCAGTCAGTCAGGAGACCTGAATTACGCAGACATTTCCCTGGCATCTTATTATAGCTTGGGACCAGCCACTTAATTCTTTAACACTTAATTTCTTCATCAGAAAAATGGAGTTAATCACTACACTGCTCACTTTATACAGTATCACCATGAGATTACTTACTGTGATTTTATTTTAATTCTCCATGAAAGCATGATATTGACCTAAAATAAAGTGTTTTGGTTTCTCTTTCTATCCTGTTTTTCCCTAAATGGGGTAAGAAAAAATCACAGGACACCAGTAGTATTTATAAGAAGCCAACTTCACTACTCTGATATTTTTAACATAGAAGCCTTCCTGTCTACAAAATACAATCACTTCTTTCAGTTCCCAGTTCCATCCCCAAAGCAGTCTTCACTACAGAGAAGCCACACAGCCCGCAGGAAGAAGAGCCCCCTGTGTTGACAACAGGAAGGATCAAGCATAATCCCCAATTCTTACAGGCGGTTCTGCTGATCACAGAACCACTGTTTGTTTCTGGAAGAGATACTAAATACATCATACCAGGTGTCTTACACTCATCTGGCATGGAAAGAGAAGCCTTATGGGAGTAAGGGGGGCTCAGTGGGAATAGCAGGGTACACAGGCTACTTTATTGATGACCTTGATCATATCTATTTAGTAGGGTGATCGTGTGTGCTCATTTGCCCAGGACAGTCCCCAGTTTACATGGTTATTAATAAAACAAAAACAAAACAACCAAACCTGTTGCTGTTGAGTTGATTCCAACCCACAGAGACCCTATAGGACAGAGTAGAACTGCCCCGTAGGGTTTCCAAGGAGTAACCGGTGGATTCAAACTGCTAATCTTTTGGTTAGCAGCCTGAGCTCTTAACCACTGCACCACCAGGGCTCCTCCTGGCCAGAGGCATTAACAGTGTCCCTTAAAGCCTCAAAAGTGTGTCTGTGCAAATAATAAATCATATGGCCATCCTACTATTAAAAATGACAGATAATTTTCCTCCCTGTTATAAAGTAAGGCAGTGAACAAGAAGAGTACAGTAGGTGTGAAAGAATGCAAACACAGAACAAATACAAATTGAAATGAACTTGTTGGTAGGAAGTGCCAAAAACACAGCACAAAAGCAAATACAATCGTTAACTGCAAAGTCAAGTCTTCTTGAAAACCAAACACTACTGCTAATTTCAGTCATTTCCAGCTTTGAAAACAATGAAACGTAAAAAACAATCCAGAAGGAAACATATTAGTTCTGTGAGCCGGAGTATCATGGCAGAGTGGAACTATTAAGAACAGAGAGAGCAATGGACAGCCGCTCACAGTGACTACTCCCGGACCCCTGCTCAGATCATACTCAAGGTCAGCTCTCTCTAAAGTTGCTAAGAATGGTCCATGGACAGACAGACATCCGATGTCGAATTAGCCCTGTATCATCTCTTAAGACTTCACAACCACACAACTGACTGCGAAGCAACGATCATCCATGGGGGGCGCTGCTTGGACTGTTCCACCCAAAATGAGTAGAGCTCTGCGGCCCATCCAGCAACCCACATTGAGCCCATGAGTAGAGAAAGTATTTGCTCTAGGGCTAAGCAACCTTTCTTCACAGGCGAAAGGGCATTAACTAAATTGTACCTCATCTTTCTTCTCCTGAATGCGTCGTCTCTCTGCCTCAATTGCCAGCTTCTCCTGGATTTCCTGAGCAATTTCACAGTCTTGCTGTTCCCTAAAAAACAAAGGAGAAAATAACAAAAACAAATAGGGAAGGATTCTTCCTAAAAGCAAGCACCACTGAATGTTCATCATGAGCCAGTACATATTTTTACCCCCTTTAATCCTCACAATAACGAGGCAAAGAAGTTCACAATGTCACATCTTACAGATGAGAAATCTGAGGCCCAGAGAAGTCAAATCATTTCCCCAAGATCACAGAGAAAACAAAGGGCAGGGCTGGAATCGGAACCCCAGACACTACAATGGAACGTGCCATGATTTTCCTACCTTACCATATCACCTCACCTTACTGGGGCCACTCGACAGAGAGAAAGGCATGTTTTCTGGAGACTCTACAAGAGACCTGGACTATGAGCTTAATGTCAACAAATAAGCAGATACATATAAAGTGCAGAGAAAAAGTTTGGAAGCGAGCTCACCCAAATGTCAGCAATGCTATGGTCACCAAGAGGTGTATGACTTTAAAAATCATTTTTTATAATATTCTTAATTATCTGTATTTTTTAAGGTTTAACATGAACACTTAAAAATTATACCTAAAAAGAAAAGAAAAACTGTATATTCCCCAGCTTTTGTTCCCACACTAGAAGCTTCTCTGGCAGATGCCAGTTTTCTTACCACTCTGTCCACTAAGAAAACCAAATGCTGTAATACTGCTGCTCCCATGGTTTCCTCTGGCATTTGTGCATTCAACAAAGATTCCAACAACACCTGCTTCGGACCAAAAAGAAAACAAAAAACCAAACCTGTGGCCGTCGAGTCGATTCCGACTCAGAGCAACCCTACAGGACAGAGCAGAACAGTCCCATGGGGCTTCCAAGGAACGGCTGGTGGATTCAACTGCTTATCTCTTGGTTAGCAGCCCAAGCTCGTAACCACTGAGCCATCAGGACTCCAGGAGAATACAAATATGAATAAACCTTCGTCCTCCCCTCAGAAATTCACAACACATTTTGGTGGGAGAAACAGGTCCTTTAAAATAGCACCTTTAAAACACTTCCACAGAAAAGAGAGTCTAGTATTCTCAGAGATGGCTACAAAGTTTATCCTTAGGTGCTTAAGTCTTTTGGTTTCAGGTTTCCAGAAAAGTCAAGGGGCAATTTAAAACTCGAGAATGTGATAGGTAGCTTTAGGAAGCCAATTTTTACACAAAACCATTAGGTGGCAAAGATGAACACAAACAAGCTTAGAGTCTACTATCTAAAAAGATGCTGGAATAAAATCACAATTGTGATTTACATATGCAGTTCATTTACTAAACACATACATCTTATTTTCTCTCTGCCAACTGAACTTCCACTACTCAGTGAGCCTCCACGCTGTGTACTCCTGTTTCATGGCAGTCTTTTGAGCTGAAAGAGTTTGGAGGGTAGGGGGAAGGAATACTACCTGGACCCCCCAAATTAATGCAAAAATCTGTACAGGAGTAAGTGACTAGCTACAATGCAAGGTAACAATATAAGGGAAGCAAACAGAAGCACAGCAGAGAAGGTAAATCCAAACGAAGCATTAAAGGTCACAAGTGACAGTGAAGATGGATCTCCTGGTACAGAAAAAAAGGAGTGAAGTTTCAGCTAAGCTTAATGGTTTTGAACCATATTTACAAGGAAGACCATCTCTGGTTCGGTCAGCTGGTTATACAGAATCAGAGGAAGTGAAACCAAGTTAGGAAGAGGTAGTCAGCAACCTGCAAGCCTGACTTCAGGAGCCCCAGGAATCAAGACTGGGTGAAAGGTTCCAGTTGGCTAAAATTTACACCATTTCCTCCTTCCTGTGATGTCCAGCTGTCGATGTTGCCAGAGGAGTGAAAACTTTCTAACTTACTCACTTCAGCCAATTCCATAACCCTTAAGTGCCAGAGAAAAACATAATACTTGGCTCTTTTCTCATCTGGGAGCCATAATTCATGAGTCTCAAAACCCTAGTTTATATTTATCTTGCTAGTACTTACTATCATTACCCTGACTCAGGATCTTAGACCTTAAATGGGCATTTCTGCACCTACCTCAGAACTGGCCTTCCTAAGAGAGCACTGTGAGTACTGGAAAGGGCAATAATTGAGAACTCTGGTACATTCTAACCCTGGTTCTCACTCAAGCTCCACCTGTGACATAAGCCTCAGTACATCTCGACTCAGTCTCTTCCTCTCTGTATCTCCACTACCGTCACCCTCAACTCAGGCCTCACCACATCCCTCCTCTCCAGAGGGTGTGTTCCTGCGGTCTTTAAAGGAAAAGGCTGCATCTTGTTCATATCTGTGATCTCCAGTGCCTACCATGGTACCAGGTATAGCAAAAGTCAATAAAAGTATTTACTTACAAAATAAGAAAGCTGAACAAAAGGATAAATCAAGTCCTCTCTACAAAGAATAAACCAGAAAACAGACTCAGAGAGGTGGACTAACTGGCTCAAAGTCATACAGCTGAAAAGAGTTTAGCAGTCATACCAGAATCCACATGTCCCAAAACCTGGTCAAATGTCCCAACAATGAAGAAAATTTTTCAAATCAAAGAAAACTACTGAATAGCCATTGTAGAATCTGAAATCTACGAGTGAAAGGCATCAGAGGGACAGGAGGCGATTCTCCTTCCTCCCTGGCCTGGCTGCTTGTTCCACAGAAAAGCCAGTCCTGGCAGGACTCCCTCCCACTCCCCAGATCCTCACAGGTCTTTGTAGCGCTTCTGGAGCTGAGCCTGGGCTTTCAGATCTTCTTCTTGGAGTTGCTTAGCCACCTGGAGATCATGTTGGACCAAACGGTTTCGCTGAACATTCGACGCTAAATGATGTTCAACTGGACAGAAAGATTGAGAGTTAGGGTGTTTTGGCTTGTTAATAATAAACTTCATAATAAACTTGAGAGAGCTTTACTATTAAAAGAGCATCACATCTATTACTTCAGGTTATGTTTTCAAAAATCCTGTATAATAAACAGTACAGGAATTATTCCCATTTTTGCATTAAGTAAAAAGAGGATCAGAAAGGTTAGATGATTTGACTTTGATCACACGGCAGAAAGTGGCAGTGCCAGAACTTATACACAAATATTCTGAAGACAGGGACGGTGCTCTTCCTATTACCACATGTCACCACTCTCTTTATTAACTGCATTTTTCAATACTCAACTGTTATACTGACACATGAATTAATGACTCAAAAATCACAATTATTCATATTGCTAGTGGTGGTTGTTGGCTGCTATCGAGTTGACCCCCGATTCATGGCAACCCCATGTGTTACAGAATAGAACTGCTCCATCGGGTTTTCTTGGCTGTAATCTTTACAACACAACTCACTAGGCTTTTCTTAGACAGAGCCACTGGGCAGAAGGTTCAAACTGCCAAACTTTAAACCTACCTTGCGCCACCCAGGCTTCTACTCATAATGGTAAATAAGCTAACATGCACTTTTATGTAACTTAGACTTACTTTCCATTGTACATACATAGATACTGAGAAACATCTACAGCGTGGCCTAAGTAGACACCGCTATTGCCTGGAGAAGACGTTCAGGCCTCTGTTCTAGGAGGGCGAGTGCCCCGTGCCCGTCTTCTGTACACCCCGGATACGTCTACAAACACTGTCTCCCTCCTATAACAGCGAGGTAAGGGAAAGGATCAACCTCCTCTTTTCCTCCATCCTACAGACCCGGCAGTCTTCTAATCCCTGGCAGCTGTCTTGCTTCAAAGCACCCCGAACTTCATTCTTCATCCAGGTGTCCTCTGCCTGAACAAATCCTTCAAGGATGAAGGATGTCGTAGCCTGGTGACTGTGTTCTCTTTCTGCCTCACCCTAAGAAACCAGCCTTAAGCTACTACTAAAAAGGGAAAACTGAAGGCGCACAAATAACGAGGGCGATTACTCACTCTCTTGTTCCTGCAGGCTGTGAGCCAGGGTGTGGTCCTCCAGGACAGCAAAATCCCGGCAGACTGCAGATGATGAGGGAGGAAGAACAGAGGAGGGCTCATTAGTACTACTTTAACATAAACAGAAAAACATTTTGTTCACTTCAAAAAGTCAATTCTAACATTTGAGGATGATCAACTTTACAAATCGCAATACACAAAATAGTGACTAGTCAGTACAAAGTCTTCATTCACGATAATCCACATAGAACCTGCTGAGTGCCAAGCACAAGGTGTCACAAAATAATGGTTAGCTCTGGTCCCTGACCTGTGAGGGGATATTAACCACAGAATCAGAACCCAGAGTTCCAGAAATTCCAATGCACTTCTATACTACAAGGTAGGCTAGTACTGCTGAAATAATAGAAAAGTCAATAGCACTTTGCAGCCTGCTACTAGGAGAGGGCTGGATTCTCACGTGGCTATGTCTCAGCCACCTGTGGTTCAAAGATCACTTCCCAGGGACTTACGTCTATCCTGGGGCTCTTAACGACACACATGCCTTCATTAGTTTCTCTGGTAGGAGCAGATCTCCACGTTAAGGACAATTACATTCTTTAATGGGTCTACACCTTTGGGCATGAGTTAGAACTGGGTGTCTAGACTGTTCTCTAAATCTAGAGCTCCCTCAAAATAATCTACAAATCGAAAATAAATGGGAACCCTGGTCATAGATAAGGAGACTGAGAATCTATTTACTCCTAACTCTGCCTCCACCCAGAGACCCAGGCAAGAGCATTTATGGCCTGTGTTCTAGGAAGCAAAATGGGAGGAGATGGTCTCCAAGGTCTATTCTACCCCAAACCGCAATTCAAACCTCTGCTTCTTAAATCAAATATACAACCAAAAAAAACACGAAGGACTGTTAGCACAAAAAGTGCTGTTCTGTTTATTGGTTTTAAGGACTTGGTAGTTTAGGGGGTATGGTCTCCCTCTCTTCCAAACATGTAACTCACATTACAAAAGGAAAATTCCCAAAAGTCTCAAACTATTTTGATGTGTGGTAGTAAAAAAAAGAAGTTCCCTAGGGCTTACCAGAGGTTACAGATTTCTTTCTGAAGCTTTGAACTTGCCTATGAGGACATTCGACATGACTGAATAAACACTCCCTTGTCATTCTCAAAAGGAGCCCTGATGGTACCGTGGTTAAGCACTCGAACATGTCGCTGTGCAGGAGGAAGATGTGGCAGTTTGCTTCCATAAAGATTACAGCCATGGAGACCCTACGGGGCAGTTCTACTCTGTCCTATAGGGTTGTTATGAGTTGCAATTGACTTGACACAGAGCTGGATTAGGCAAGTGAGGGCCCTAAACACTGATCATCTGTGGCACTGCTTCCTCACGAATTTGAGTGTGTGTGTGTGTGTGTGTGTGTGTGTGTGTGTGTGTGTGTGTCTTAGCTATACATGCTGTAATTTCTTTTTAAATGTGGCCATAATACTAGCGATTGAACACAAAAGTAGCGTATGCTATTTCAGGGGAATGAGATGAACTGGATAATAAAATTTTCAGTGGATGGGGGTACTAAGATTTTTACTATATACCACATTTTCTACAAAAAGAATATTCTACGTATTCTACAACAAAGAAACTGAGTGAGCGAATTTAGTTGTTTCAACAACCAATGTAAAATTCTACTGCTCTCCCACAATGAAAAATCGAATTTCACCAATTTTGCTTTAAATGGCTCATACTTCAATTTTGATGCTTGTTTTATAATAAATGCTGTAACTATAAATGAACAAACGAAAAGATGTTCTAAAAAATTTAATAATCAGAAAACAAATATCACAACAAATCACTATATTTTATTTTTAGACAGAACTTTTATCTGTAACATGTTTTAATTAAACACATTTCTTTCTATTCTTTGCTCTTACAAATTCTTCAGCGATTTCATCATAATTTAGCTGCTGAACAATATCTACCCCATACATAATAAGGATAATGAATCAAGTCTTTCTTGAATCATGGTTGTACGCTGAGGGTTTTTGAATCTCTTTAGGGATGACAATGAGTGTTCTGTTGTGCAGTTTGTGATCATTAAAGTTAGGAATATGCGTAAAGCAATTTCAACACTGGGAAATACACATTGTATTTGTCATCTATTATGGAATCATACATACCTACATGAGTAAAATATGTCTTTCCTGAATCTGTAAACTTAGTTCTCATGCAAGAATGAAACTGTTGTCACACTTCTCCCTGAAGGTTTGTATTTAAGTTATCTGGATAAACCTGCACTAACTTCTTGGATGCCTTCACATATTCTTCATCAGGTATGTCCACGCTGTTTAAGAAGGAAAATCTATTTGAAAGAACTTCATACAGTTTCACCCTTCTTTTCTGCAAGGTTCAAGTGTGTCAATGATGGTATGAAATTGATCTCTGGCACTCAGTACTTCTGGAGCACATCCATCGTTTACTTGCTTCTAACACTTCTGCAATGGTGAACTGCTTGATAATCACATTTGGCAGTATTTGTTCTGTTGTGTTTTCAAAATTTTAAAAATCTTCTCTTAAATTATGTAAATACACGTCAATGACTGGTAGAACCAAACCCATTGCTGTCGAGTTGGTTCAACTCATAGTGACTGGTAGAGATCCAAGCACGTCTTTAAATTTTCTTCTGAATCTGGGAAAGTTTGACTCGTCCGATGACAATGCTGCAATACATTATTCCACATAACCAACATAAATACACACTCTAGTTGTCGATTTTGTTGGCAGTGTTTTCAGCTTCTCTTTTTATATTTCCTTTTTGTGTCTGGTCTTCAGCAATATCTTCTAAGACTTCTAGAATCTGAGTGTATGATTCCAGGATTACACCCATTGCTACAGTATACACTTCCCAACATGTATTAGAAAGACATTTTAATATTTGATCACTGCCTAAATATGTTTTAAGAACTGCCCATCAGCAAGCAGAGTCAGCAAAAAATGTGTAGAGTAACTGAACAGTGCAAAAAAAAACACCAACTGCTTCTGGACAACAATCTACTGTGCTATGGCCTACAAGATTAAATGAATGCACAGCACATGGTATGAAAATGGCATAGTCGTCACATTCTAAAATTTTCTGTTGCATGCCTTTGTAACGATGTTGGTAGCACTGTCATAGGACTGGCCTCTGCACTTAGAAAAATCAGTTTTGTAAATTTCACATAAATAGTGAACTACCTGATTTGCAATTTCTTCATCAGTATGACTTTTTAAGCTAGTAACGTCATAAATCGCTTGAGTGGTTTTCCATCTGTTGGAGATACGTATCTTAAAACAATACTTAACTGACAAATACGTGAAAGATCAGGAGTGGAATCTACACAAAAACTGAAATATTGAGCTATAGTTTTTTCACTGAAAATAGCTGATCAAACTTTATCACTTATTAAGTTTATTAATTCTTCACACGTTGGTTTATACATATATGATGGGTTGCCCTTTCCTGTGTTACCATATTTTGAGATGTAACCTGCTAAAAATGGATCAAACTGAGCAACGAGTTCAAGTAAACCTAAAAAATTTTCATTTTGTGAGGACCAAACACTTGATTTCTTCCTCAAAAAGACAGTCCGTGTTCAGCAATTATTATAATGACAACAATGTGTTGTAAAATGGCTTTCCAATAATGACATTGTTCATTAATTTGTATTTCTACTTTATAAATAAAGCCAAAACCACATCTTTGGTTTAAATATGACAACACAGAATCTCTGTAAATTGAACTGTTTTCATGTTTATCAATCATTTTCCAGTTGTGCCAGTCACTAAATCCATCCACAGCAAACCAAGAGTTAAATGATTTGGGACTGAACAGTTTATAAACAAAACAATATACAGAGCCGACTGACAGATACAATAGCCACTCCCTCTTATACTTCTCACCATTAGTTTTGCACCCTAGAAATATATTCTGGCAACAGAACCTTGTTTGTTTACCATCCAGAAATTTTCGTCATGAAATTTCCAAATGGTCCACTGTGATGCTGACAATCACTTGGTCCTCTTTTGATCCAATAATTTACATCATTAGAAGAAAAGATACTCCACAAAGCAGGATCTGCATTTCTATTACTCACGGAGTCTGCAGATGCAACAATTTTAGATTCTAAAATAGTTTCACCTCCTACACCATTACTAAATTTTTACTACAGCAAGGAATGGCTGTACTGCCTTTAGTCATTTCAGCAGTAGTAGGACTAGTGCAACGATTTGCACCCATTAAACTCAAGCGTTCAACGGTAGAAGTCTCTTCTGATTCATTACGTTTTAAATCAGTATCCAGAAAACACTGCATAGCCGGGCCAAATTCAGAGCTTGGATCTTTGTTCCTTCTCTGAACCACTCTACTTTGACACAAACATTATAGACAGTATATAGAGTAGACTGTTGTTGTTCTTAGGTGCCGTCGAGTCGGTTCCAACTCATAGTGACCTTAGGTACAACAGAACGAAATACTGCCTAGGCCTGCACCATCTTCGCAATTGTTTTCATGCTTAAGCTCCTTGTTACAGCCGCTGTGTCAATCCATCTCACTGAGGGGGCTTCCTCTTTTTCACTGACCCTCTACTTTACAAAGCATGATGTCCTTCTCCAGGGACGGATCCCTCCCAACAACATGTCCAAAGTATGTGAGACATAGTCTTGCCATCCTTGCTTCTAAGGAGCATTCTGGTTGTACTTTTTCCAAGACAGATCTGTTCATTCTTTTGGCAGTCCATGGTATAGTCAACATTCTTCGCCAACACCATAATTCAAAGGCCTCACCATACTCAGGTGCATAACTGTTCTTCAGTCCCACCCAGACCTCAATGATACTGTAGCTCTTCCCTCTGTCCCATTTCCCCCAAAGTTAGGGCATGGTGGCTAAGTCTCTTTTAGCACTAATAACCATGGAACTTGGCCTCCTTCTTCAGAAGAGCATTAACAGAAAGCAACGCACTTTTGTCCTTCAACTTGTGCACACAGGTGCCTCCTTATCCAATTATAAACTCTTTGGGGCAAGGACCTTATAACTAATCTCTGCATCTTCCACACAAACAGCCCTGGATGTAGCCCATAGTAAGACTTCACGATATGCTTGTTAACAGAAAAAAGGAGAAAAACTGGTCAGCAAAGTCAAAAAACAATAATAGCTCCAAAGACAAAGGAAGATTGTTATGACTATAACTAAGCTCTGTCCTTCTGACAGCATCACAGCAACTTGTAAAATTTGTCAAACATGGTTTTAATAAAAACTAGAACTCTCCCTCATTCTCACTAAAAAGAAAAACAGAGTTTTAATAATATAGTGATTTTTTTTTTAAATCTGGGTATGTATATATAAGTGTACAGTGAATAAGTATACATTAGTTTACTTGCTAATAAGCAAGTCTCAGAAATGAGGAGGGAGGATTTATATTGCTGATCTATTTTCCTTAAAGAGAAGGATGATTCTCACTCAGGTACAGATCCCTAAATAAACAAATGGCATAATATACACCTAGAAAACATTTATTCAATAAACATTTACTGAGCTCTGTTTTAGGATGAATAAGTTATTTCCAAGCCATCAAGGAGGCGGAGGTGACACAAAGATAAACAAGCATAATATAACCTAATAAATGTTATAGTACAGAACTATAGAAAGTTCTTTGAGGGTATTTAATGTTTTGCAGAGGTTAGAGGTTCAAGTTCACCCAGAGGCACCTCTGGTGATCTACATCCAAAAAATCAGCTACTGAAAACCCTATGGAGTTTTACTCTTGACGCACATGGAGTTGCCATGAGTTGAAATTGACTCAAAACTAACTTTTTTTTTTTGGGGGGGATGGGGGGTAGTTCATGTTTCTCATGAATTGGGGGTAGGGGTAATGAGTGGGGCTGTCTTGGTCAGAGAGCATTGGAAAAGCTTAGGAGTAGTTAACATACGAAACAGATCTCAAAGCAAAGGTTAAAATTTCTTTGGGCAGATATGGGAAGCATTCCGGGCAGGGGAAACAGTTATGAAAAAAGACACAATGATTAAGATAAAAAAACTGCATAAAGTGCCCTGGAGTTTTGTGGGCTGAAGTACAGAGCCCCTGAGGGAATCATAACAAGACATAAGATAGGAAACGTCCTGTGCACCACGTTGAGAAACTGGTTCTGAACTCCACAGGCATCTTACTACACAGCTTATATGACATGCACCAAAGACCTGGCGATTTCAACCCACTCCACCTCAAGCTGACCAAAAGCCACCTCTTATAAATGAGATAAACTCTATTTAACAGAACAGGACATTCAAAATTCTACATTTACAAAACAGTAATTATTATGTTGTTATTAGTTTTATATTATCATAATCATCATTATTAAACTGAAAAGGATCTCAAAGAATGTCTAGTTTTGGGTTCTCATTTTACTGAAAGGGAATCTCAGACTTTAAGAGAAACAGTGGTCCAGTCATTGCTGCTGGAACCTACTTCTCCTAAATCAGAATTCACCATCAGTCTTTAAGACATAGACAAAATAAAGTCCTAAAGACTTCATATTCCTTTTGCTTATGTGGTAGTAACCTCTGCTGGGAAAAGTTAAAATCCCTTAGGTCCAGCCCCTGTGCCAAACACTAAAGAGTTATAGCTACTATTATATTTAATCAAATTAAGTATTTCCTCCTAACCCTTCAGTAAAGTACAACAAGAAAGAGAAAAGTTGAAGAATAAAAAGATAAAAGAAAAGGAAGATGACCAGAGGGATGTCCTCAGGGAATCCCTGCATGCTCATCAAGTATCTGAGCCACTCTTTCAGCCACAGCGGGTCATCAGCAGAGAAGCAGAGCAGTCACAAAGCCCAGAAACGCAGAGAACGAACCATCCATACTTTGCCCCGCTTCTTGCATTTTGCTTCCCACATCTCCCTTCTTTTTGCATTCTCATCATTTCTCCTCACATGCCTCTTCTTCAAGTACATCTGTTTACCAACTTTATCCCTCCAGTCCAGACACATCCCACTCCTCCTTTCTCCCTAACAATAATTCTACGGGTTTCCATACACTGTAGTTCTAGAACTACTACTTCCCTTTTTAGAGGTAACACCTTCACCCGCTCTGCCCTTGGCAATTACTAGGAAAACAGAAGCTTAATCTCCAAATGTTAATAACCAATAAAGGCAAAGAGAACACTGAACATCACTGATTGAATGTGCCCTAAGATTCTGACCCAGGGTTAACAAATCTGGAGTTCTAAAGTGGTACTTTAAAAAGCGTTTTCTTAGCCAGATTAGGATCTCCTCAGTGTTCCACCAATAAAGAAAAGAAAAAGAAAACGACCGGATATTTTACATAAAACATATTTAACATCGTTACTTTACAAGGCTCATTTTAAATCCAGTCTCCCTCTTTCTCACTCAGAAACAAAATATGCTCTTTAAATCTATGCTTTTTAATCCATTTCAGAGAGGTTATTCAGGTTTGGAAGCAATGGGGTAAGAAACCATCTGTGGATCTAGCCCCTTATCTTTTTTTCATGGAAAAACTGGAATGTTCCCCCCCAACCCCCCCTTCCCCGCAAAAACAAAACAAAACAAAAAAACCTTCAAGACAGCAGGAGTTGTTTATTCTTCCACTAAATGAAATAGCCTCAAATTTTAGCCACGAATCAAGAACTTAACCTCTATTTTATACTGTATACTGGCAGCATTGGTGAGAAAGCTTAGTGGGGGAAAATTTTACAGAACTAATTCAGTTCAAGAGTTTTAAAATTCTAAACTAACAACAACAAACAAGAATTAAACTGTGCTCTTGCTAGTGATGCAGTGGTTAAGCACTTAGCCCTAGTGATGCAGTGATTAAAGTGCTCAGTTGCTAACCACAGAAGGCTGGCGAGCGGAACCCACCAGCCACTGGGAGAAAGATGTGGCAGTCTGCTTCCATAAAGATTACATACAGCCTTGGAAAGCCTATGGGGCAGTTCTACTCTGTTCTACAAGGTTGCTATGAGTCAGAATCGATTCAACAGCAGTGGGTCTGGTTTTGGTTGGTGAAGCTGCTAACCGAAAGGTTGGCAGTACAAACCCACCAGTGGCTCCAAGGGAGAAAAGACCTGGTGATCTCTCCCCATAAAGACTGCAGCCTAGGAAACCCTATGGGGCAGTGCTACTCTGCCCTACAGGATTGCTATAGGTCGGAATCGACTTGACAGCAGTGGGAATGAGTCAACTCAATGCTACACAACTTTTTAGCAAGAACTCCTTCCTGCGCTCCAGTCAAGTATGCGGAATGAGTACCCATCATCTAATCAACCCCATTACAACAAACCAAGTCCAGAATTTTCTGCCCCAAGGAATGGCAGCATGTCACTCTCATACGTTATCCACACAACAGCGCATTCCCGAATCTTTCCCAGGTAACTCTATGAAAACTAGAAGAGAAGTGAAGAACTTATTCCCTTCTGCTGTTCTTTTATCCATAGCCTAACCCTTCCTGAAAAAACAATTCCTGTGACTCAATCTTTACAAACTTCCACCCACATAAACATGCCTGGATTAACAATGCATTCACTAGAAGCTATTTCTTTCAAATGTGTGTCTGTATTGCCATTTATGTACTGATGGAATTTTGAGAATTGTTCTGCTTCTGTGTAAATGCTATTAGTAGCAGATGGGATACGTTTGTTGCTTTGAAAGCAGGGATTATGCTTGCCTTCTTTTGTTCTCTACACATAAGAACAATACCCTCTACAAGCAAGAAAGATGTTCCAGAGACAAATTTTGCCTTCAGAATGTTTGGTAATGACAGGTAGCCATAAATGACACTTACACAGTACCTTCACATATATTCCTTTCACATTTACTGTAGAGGTTTTATCAACATCCTCAGTTTATTCATAAAGACACACTAAGGCTCCAGAAGTAGTAAACTGGAAATCAAACCCAGCTCCTCAGGTCCCAAATACTTCCGCTCAAAGAGCTCCTGAAAGAAATGGACTGTGTGTTTCAGGACGTCAGAAAAGGCTGGTATCATTAAATACAAACTGAAATATAACAAAGTGCACTGGGTTCTTTGAAATCGAGGAAGAATTTAAATTTAGGTAAGGGTGGTACACATGTTCAGAGTGGGTTCCAGGTTCACGAATAAGAGCAGTAAAGATGAGACACAGCCTATTTTATCTCATTATCTCCCAAGCTTTTGGCAATCACAACCAGCCTGTGTTCATGCCTGAGAAACAAGGGCAATAAAAGGTTCGCTTTATTTGCACAATGTTTCGTAGGTGACAAACTGCACAGATTCATTATCCTATTTGATCTATAGGAAACACCTATGTAGTTATGAGCACTGAGGGAAATTTCAACGAAAATATCCCCCTTGGGACCTAACTACCTCCCTTCTCCCCCCAATAATATAATTCAATGAGTTCTCCTCCCTTACGGACAAACCCACCAAGAAACATACCCACTGTCGTCAAGTTGATTCGGACTTATAGCGACCCTATAGGACAGTACAGAACTTCCCCATAGGGTTTCCAAGGCTGTACTCTTTGCAGATTACAGATGTGCAGACTACTACATCTTTCCCCCAGGGAATGGCTGCTAGTTTCGAACCACTAACTTTTTGGTTAGTAGCCAAACGCTTTAACCACTGCGCCACGAGGGCTCCTCCTTAGGACAACTGGGTATTAATAAATTTAAGAGTAATGTGTTCTTGATTGAGATATTGAAGACAATCTGAACTAAGGAACAGCGACAGCTGTAAGCCCCCATGCCTTTGTTGTCCTACAAAAGGAAATGTATCTCTCAAAACCCGAAAAAATCCATTGCCGCTGAATCAATTCCTACTCGTAGCTACTCTATGCAAATGTATCTCTAGTCTATTAAAAAAGTTTCTTTGCAATATTTAAAGTTCTAATAAAATTGCCTAAATAAAACAGAAATGGCATAGAAGAAGACTGTAAATAGATCTTATCCTAATACCAAATCCTCTACCTTCTCAGCCCCAGCAACGAAGTTTATACATAAGGACCAAGATGACACCAACATCACCATCATCAATACCAATACTGATGCTGACACCAACCCCCATGCCCACCACCACCCACCCCACCACCACCATCTGAGGCTGGAGAAGCAGCCAAGGAGCTTCTTGCAGATGCTCAGCTATAAACTTCGGACACTCTCTAACCACCTGCCCCCATTATGAGCCCCCAAATAAGCAAACATAGCCAGCTCTGAGGTGCTGATCACTCACACAACTGAAATTCCCTACTTTCAGGCAGAAGGCTGAAAACAGTAAGAATAATAGCTATGTAATGCATGAACAATTAATCTACCGGGGAATAAAGGGTAAATGAAACTACAATCCTTCTCTTTCAGTGTTCTAAAATTTCCATCTTATTAGAATTAACAAAATCCAAGTGTAGTATGCCAGGCAAGAGGAGGAGCACCTAATTTTGGCTGATGCTAAACAGGTAAACAGCAGAGGCGTTTCATCCTCATTTACTTTGTTCCTAGCCAAATAGTCAATTGCAGGGCTACTTTTCTGATCAAGTCTCCAATAGTCAATTACAGGGCTATTTTCTGATCAAGTCTCCAAATCTCCTGTTCTTTCCACTATACCATGGTTACTCCATCTGTCTGTGAGACAGATGAATCTTCTAAGTAGAGGTCCATAATATAGATTAATTCAGGTCCACCTTCTGGTACTTATCACCCTTGGTGTAATTATCCCCCTTCACTAAACTTCCCACAAAGTACACACGGATTTCTGTAATTCCTCTGTGAAAGATAAAGAGGTGTTTGCAAATGATTACTTAATGGTTAAATAATTAATGATAAACTGCAGCATCGCATATCCTTTACCATTGTTTTTCACTGTTGGGAGATTTTCCTGGTCACTGGTTTCAGTTTATGTTTTCGCTGGTTGGTTGGTGGGGGTATGGATGACAGGGAATGGGAGAGCCTTGTAGGTCTAAAGGAAGTGGATGGAATCACCATTATGGAAGGGGGGCTGTTTTATCAGCCTGAAGCACCCGTTCTACCGACTCTGCTGTCTAGAAAATTCATAATAACCTTCAAGACCCTCATCCAAATGTCACCTTCTCTATACACCCAATCCTATACAATATATCAACAAAACCATCACAACTGACTCACTCACCCACATCCAGTACATTTACCTGATCTTCTTCTCAGTAATCACACAGCATGTAAATATGATAGTACTACAGCACTAATCGTATGACAATTAACTTTACTCACCTGTTTTCACAGCGTAAATTCTTATGAATCACTTTGTCTGCAACATATATCCCAGCCTGAGATACCCAAAAACCAAACCCACTGTCGATTCGATCCCAACTGACAGCAGCCCTATAGGACAGAGTAGAACTGCCCCACAGGGTTTCCAAGGCTGTAAATCTTTACAGAAGCAGACTGCCACATCCTTCTCCCACAGAGCAGCTGGTGGGCTTGAACGACCAACCTTTTGGTTAGCAGCTGAGCGTTTAACCACTATGCCACCAGGGCTACTAGTTTTTAAATAAATATTTGTGCAAGGGAGGGATCCTGAAAATTGATAACTAGCATAAATAGTACGCCGTGAAAC
>NW_004443962.1:172911-173863 GCF_000243295.1 Trichechus manatus latirostris | reverse complement strand
CCCAAATTTATAGCTGATCTCCCTAAGAACCAAAGCAAGAAGGCAAATACGTAAAGTTGTTCTGTTCTCATTATTAGAAAGGAGAAATAATGGCAGTTCTTCACTGGAATGGTGGTGTAGTGCTTAAGAGCTTGGCTGCTAACCAAAAGGTCAGCAGTTTGAATCCACCAGCCACTCTTTGCAAACCCTATGGGGCAGTTCTACGCTGTCCCATAGGGTCGCTATGAATCAGAATCAACTCGATGGCAATGGGTTTTTTTGGTACCAAATATGAAAGTTAAGTTCAGTTATCATGTTGGAACTAAAACAGGAAGAATTAAACTTTATAATGGGCGTCATCAACCGTTTACATAAAGGGGAAGTAGGAATCTCAAACGTGCACACACACACTTCCAACAAACACCTGAGGCTGAGTACAGTAAAGAGAGATATTTTTAAAAGCAAAACAATTGCTTTAATCCCAACATTTCACTCTGATGCAATTTATTAGATTCCTGAGTTTTTGGGTTTTTTTTTTCCCTCTAATCCACCAAATTCAAAGCTAAATGAAAACCTCAATGACCCAAACCACTTGTTTGGCAAGTAGACATGTTATAGCTAACCACAGACAAACCAGACTGCCAGCAAGCGGGTTTTGAAAATGCTGAGATATTATAAGTCCTCAAATCAGAAGTACTACTTGAATATCACAAACCTTCTACATCATTATCAGAGACCACAGAGTGACTGGGTAACTTATTGGAAAAGAGAAAATGGCTGAGTCAGAAATTTTCATTTGACAGGGTTAAATGATTAGGGATGAAGGAACAGGGAAAAAGAGGTGGAGGGGTCAGGGGAGGTGTCAGGATGGAAACAGCAATTTTTACTCATACTGGTAGAACTGTCGGACAGAGATAAGACTTTCCATAAGGAAGTATCTTACTCAAGTTATCATAAATGATAAAAAAAAAAA
>NW_004443962.1:170415-171366 GCF_000243295.1 Trichechus manatus latirostris | reverse complement strand
GGTTTTGAAGATTATTGGTTTTATGTTAACCAGTGTTTTATCTTCAAAGTGCTTGCATACAGACATTCCTCCCACGCTTCTTTTTCCTCAGCTCTAAAATGATGGTCCACCACCCATCTGTCAGTTTGCTGTACTGTGGTCGCTTGCAAGTTGCTGTGATGCTGGATGCTATGCCACCGGTATGTCGATGCCGGCAGGGTCACTCATGGTAGGCAAGTTTCAACAGAGCTTCCAGACTAAGACAGTCTAGGAGAAAAGGCTTGGTGATCTACTTCCGAAAATCAGCCAATGAAATCCCTATGGATCACAACAGAATACTGTCCCATACAGTGCTGGAAGATGATCTCCCTAGGTTGGAAGGCACTCAAAATACATAGTAGTTGCAACAATGGACTCAATCATGCTAATGATCATGAAGACCGTGCAGGCCCGGGCCACGTTCCGTTGTATATGGGGTCACCATGAGTTGGAGCCCACCTGGATGGCAACTAACAGCAATAAAGTGATGGTGGTTTTGCTAACCTCAGCAGGGCAAAAAGGGCAAGAGTTGTTCTACATTGATCAAGCAATCACTATGCAGACACAGCTACAGAGACAAGGGAACAAACACCCCTCTGGAAAGAAAAGTGAACCAGGGACTCAACATTGCAAGGGAATTCAATTCTGGGAATTATAACTGTTACTAAATAAACTCTGCAGATTGCTAATACTCTACCAATCAAACACGTACTGAAGAACCTTGGTTTCTGATCAGTAACGTGTGTTAAGAGTGTACGTGGATTTGTGAACTTCAATTGGCCTTGAAAAACACATCACAATTAGGAGTATTCTAAATGTACTGTCTTCAGTGCCTTTTTTAAAGAACACTTACATTTCACATGGGTGTTCCACTTCAGAGCAATTCAGGAATATTTGAATTTACACAGCAGTTAAATACGTAACTTCTCTCAA
>NW_004443962.1:165927-168156 GCF_000243295.1 Trichechus manatus latirostris | reverse complement strand
GAATTCTTACACTTAGTTATTTTTTCTTAAGTATTTCTTGCAGTCAGGTCCCACTAAAGCCACTGATTAACACCGAGGTAGTCACTTTTCCAGTATAGAATCTATACTGGAATATGCATGCACTACTTCCTCTTAAGAATATGTGGGGATGTTTGCTGGCAAGGACTTGCAACATAATCAATAGTTTACTGCATTTCTACACCTCTTTCTAATACACATGGCCAACTGAGGGAGAAGATGCATCCTATACACATCGAGGGTCTGCGTTAAAGGAAAATCAGTGTGTACACAATGTTTAATAAGTGCTACTACTTCAAAATTTTTTCAGCTAGTCAGAGTTAGAAAGCAAAGTAGAATTCTATGCAAAAGTTAAGTACTTATACCAAAAAACAAACCAAACCTGTTGCCGTCGAGTCGATTCTAACTCATGGTGACCCCATGTGTGGCAGAGTAGAACTGAGCTCCGTAGGGTTTTCTTGGTTATATCTTTATGGAAGCAGATCGCCAGGCCTTTTTTCTGAGGTGTTGATAGGTAGGTTCAAACCAACAACTTCTAGGTTAGTAGTCAAGAGCTTAACCAATTGCGCCACCCAGCATGTAAATTAAAATTTTGGGGTATGGCTAAAACCAGATGAATTTTCCTATTTCTGTACTTTGAGTTGCTATAGTAAAAGATTTCTGCCAAACTCAAAAGACATTTTGGCATCTTTACTGTAAGAAATGCGGATATTTCCTGACCAACTTAGAGTAGTATAAAGACTTTATTGTTGCATATGAGGTGAAACAAGTGGAGGTACAAACAGCCCTGTTTTGCAGTTCAAATATGTCAGGATTTTAGTGCTGGCTCTGTCAGCAGCTCACCAAGAGATCTCTGACAAGTCACTTTCCAAATCAGAGCCTAAATGCCCTGACCTGTAAGGAGATAGTCTGAACTATCTTTAAGAACCCATCCAATTTAGATATTACAGAGTTGTATAAAATATAGTTGATTCGGTGTATGTGATATACATTTGCCTCTTGGAGACAGCACTTCATCTAAAAACATGACAACCACAGGCTATATGAATGAAGCCTATTCATACAGAATGACTGATATGTTAATTTTTTCCTATGCCAAATATTGCTTTCTTTGTTGTTGCTGTTGGTTTCACTATTTCTACCCCACAAATGGCAAACGTCTGCTTTTATCCATCTGGATAGCAGCTTTAACCACCAGGAAATCTTAAAATAACCTTTCAGTCAATGTGATGCCTTAGAAAAGGGTAGGCTCTTCCTGTTTCAACTAGCAGTTCTCACAGAAGCCTCAGTATCAGGGTAAAATGAGACTATGTTATCGGTTACTAACTGTCCACTGAATACAAATGTGGGCTGTGCCATTTACTAAAAGGTTCCTGAGGCCAGATGATCAGAATACAGTCTGGAAAAGAGAAGACCTGCCATGTCCAGAAGGCTCCTTGAAGATCACCAAATTGTTTAAGTTCAACCAGAATGTTTTCCAAATGCCCTTCTTCCGATGCCCAACTTCTCAATGTATTGCTACTGAAACTGGCTTCAGTATACTCTACAGCATACATGGTTTCATGTAGTTCCCCTATAGAGGAACTGAAAGAAAATCACAGCAACCTGCATCTGTAAACAGGAAGACAAGGTGTCCAAATAGCCTTCTGCTCTAGAGGATTCACTAGCATCTGTTGCTTTTCATAGAGTCAAAAATTAGTCATTTAAAAAAATGATATAATATCCACATACCAACCAAAAGCCCAAACCCATTGCTCTTGAGTTGATTCCGACTGATCACAGCCCTGCAGGACAGAGTAGAACTGCCCCTTAGGGTTTTCAAGGTTGTAAATCTTTAGAGAAGCAGGTTGCCACATCCTTCTCCTGAGGAGCAGCTGGTGGATTCGAACCAGCAATGCATGCTTTAAAAGCAGTGTCAATATACCATATGAAGCTGAAAGATACTAAATAGGGTGCCCTAATTTAGAAAGCTATTCTAAAATAAGTACGAATTAAATCCAAAGAAAAAGTTGCATTGGATGAGAACAACAAATTATTTTTATTCTGCAAATTATATAGTCCTTAAAAAGAATGAATCTAATAAATTCAATCTTTCAATAAAAATGTTTGATTGAGCACTTAAATGTGCTCTTCTAGGCAATGAAATACAGTAATGAATACAGCCCACATTAAACTGACCTTGAATAGCCAACAAGAAACATTCTATAAATG
>NW_004443962.1:158729-165066 GCF_000243295.1 Trichechus manatus latirostris | reverse complement strand
TGGAGTTACGCTTGGCAAGACAAGGTAAGAAATAGGCTATGCTTGAATAGTAGAGAAGGAAATGCCAGGCAGAGGGTTAGGGGGAGGGTTCACAGGAGGAATGGAAGAGAAAAAGCGAGAATATTTATAGGGTGACACGAACTTTAATATCATCAAGAGATTAAACGTGTATCAATGAGTTTTACAAACTGTTTTCATCTCCATTTCTTTAGTTAACTCTCACAGCAGCCCCATGTACTAGGCACATTACATGTGACCTGCAATGAACAGAAACTGGAACTATGAAGTTCTGAGTGCTTTCTCCGAGTCTTTGCAGCTGATAGTGGTAAAGAGGAGCTGTGAATCCAGCTCTTACGAGTCTCAGTTCAAGGTACTTTCCTTTATAAAAAAGGGAGTCAGTTGAAGTTAAATTTTGTACTCAAAGCTAGATACTAATTTGGATGACTTATTTAATGTATCACTAAAGTAGAGCAAATACTGCAGAAACTAATTCTAGCAGAAGCCCAATCACTGAAAAGATGAATAACAAAAATGTATAGTCAAAAGGTAGCCTCTTACACTTCTATTTAGGGCTTGGGTTAATCTCAAATATTTGTCAGCAGTGGTGGTTCTATTTAACATGAAAAAGAAAATGGTATATTAAATACTTCCCTTCAAGTTCATGAATCTATTCAACATCTGTTTCCCACATTCTGGGGGAATTCATGGAGGAACCCATAAATTAGGAATAGAAAGAAAACTAAGTTTTGAAAAACCCAAGTATGAAAAACTAAATGAAACTTGAATGATTTTTCCTATATTCTATAAGCAGATTTCAAGTTTCATTCACTAAACAATTCTGTAATAAAAAACAAAGAACATCAGGACAGTCTATGGCAGGCTGGGACCCTGCAAGTTTTAAGTGCCATTGAAAATTTTATGTTTCCATAGTCAGCAAGAGTTTTGTAACACGGACCTCACTCGGTCATCCTATTCAACTTCCTGAGGTGTTTCAGTAATGTCCCCTCAGTTGGCTGGTCACCCAGTCTATGCCTATTGTTCTCAGGAAATTATTAGTAACACCCCTTTTTACTCACAAAGTGTCCAAGTTTGGCCTATAAAATATTCGGTGACCCTACTTTAAGCCCCAGTAGTTATTCAAGTTTGGGGAGCTTGAGTGTCATTGAAACCAAGTTCCTGGAGTTCAGGGAGGTTAAAATCACAGTAAACTAGAGTCTGTTAATATAGCTCCCTAACTATTTTCTCTACCTCCAGTCTGTTCCCCTCAACATACACACACAGCCAAAATGATCTTTTAAAGATTAGCTCTGTGGAGCTTTAATGAGGTTAACTATAAAAACTAAAGAAAAAAAGATACACAAAAGCCCAATTTGAAAAAATGACATCTGACCATGGAAACCTAGGAAACAATAGAAGCAGACGTGGCAAGTTGGAATCCAGCAATCACAGACGAGATACAGAACCTTTTCTAGGCAAAACCAAAAAGTGATTAGTAAATACAGACACTGAGAGTGAACAGCACTTGCCAAAAGAGCTGCCTGCCCAGATGTTAGGCCACACTCAGGAGGCAGAGATGGGAAGAACACAGTCCAGAAATAAGGATGTTAACCAAATCCCTTCTTTCTTTTTCTCCTTCAGGTTTCCCATCTAGACAATAAGGAGTTTTTGACAGTATTTGCGAACAGTGGTGGTCCAATGGTAGAATTCTCACCTTCCATGCAGGAGACCCAGGTTTGATGCCTGGCTGAGGTACCTCAAGTGTAGTCACCACCTGTCTGTCAGCGGAGGCTTGCGCGTTGCTATGATGCTCAACGGGTTTCAGCGAAGCTTCCAGGCTAAGACAGACTAGGAAGAAAGGCCTAGCAATTTACTTCCAAAAATCAGCCAATGAAAACCCTATGGATCACAATGGTCTGATCCCCAACTGATCATGGGGATGGCAAAAGACTAGGCAAGGTTTCGTTCCATTGTGCATGGGGTCACCATGAGTTGCGGCCTTCTCAACAGCAGCTAACAACAACAACATTGTCATTCTATAGTTACACAGAATCTCATACTATGAAAGAAAAGGCTAATATTTTGAAGTATTTAAAATACTTCCGAAAAATGGTACTCAAAAATTAGTGAATGTGATGTTTAATTAAATTATGGATCCCTCTATAGTCAACAAAGGAGCCCTGATGGCACAGTGGTTAAGCACTCAACTGCTAACCAAAAGGTCAGCAGTCTGAACCCACCAGCTGCTCCTCAGGAGAAAGATGTGGCAATCTGCTTCTGTAAAGATCACAGCCTTGGAACCCTTAGGGGGTAGTGCTACTCTGTTCTACAGGGTTACTATGAGTGGAAATCGACTCGATGGCAGTGGGTTTGGTTTCTGGTTTATAGTCAACAAGCAAAACAGATTTTACTGCTGATAGGGAGGCAGTGAAGAGAAAGATATAAGCTATTTACACTTAGAAAACATGCAGTTAAAAGTTCAAGTGTAAAGTTAATGGAAAGTGACTCAGCCTTTATGACTCATTAGAAAAACAAAAACCAAAAAAGTCCAGGGGAGACTCCCCTGGTACTGGGACACTGAAGAGACATTTCAGGACTGGAAAGGGTAATCACATACCAAGCCTTGAGTTAGGCTGGTAAATTAACCTAAGTTTTTCTGACCGAAGTTTCCAAGAAGACAAAGTGACACTTCATGAAGACAAAGTGACACTTCATGAAGACAAAGTGACACTTGATTCATGCAATTGTCAGCAACAAGTTTTGAACAGAACCAGTGATAATTAAAACAAACTTTTCTAAGAAGTTGAATTGTTTGGATACCCACGCACCTTACTCGAGAAAGTCCCACAGACTCAGAACTGGCGTATGACATACTCTTGCTTTATGTAAGATTTCTACTGACATAGATAACCAATTTTGAATCATTAGAAATTGATATAAAGTATAAATTGTTTCTTCTTATTAAAAAAGAAAAAGTCAGGATAAAATTGTATTTTTTAATCATTACAAAGTAATAAAACGTGCTGTCATTCAGGTCAAGAGTGAACTCAACAACAGTCTCCCAGGTCACCATTTAAGCAGAGATATGATAATTAATGCTCATGCTGATGACCGAAATATCTCAAAAAAAAGAAAAAGAGGTTAAATAACGAAGTTTAAAAAGCGTCTTCTCCAGAATGCCTCCAACAGTTTTGGTCTTTGAGTGGGAGTCAGCAAACTTTTTCTGTAAAAAGCCAGATAGTAAAAATTTTAAGCTTTGCGGGCCATAGGATCTCTGTCCCAATTATTCATCTCTGCCTTCATAGCACAAAAGCAGCCGCAGTTCAAACATAAACAAATGAACACAGCTATGCTCCAACAAAGCTTTACTTACGGACGTTGAAATGTGAATTCCATGTACAGTCGTCCCTTGGTATCCTAGGGGGAGTGGTTCCAGGACCCCCCCTTACCAAAATCTCAGGACGCTCAAGTCTCTTACATAAAATGACGTACATCCTCCTATATACTTTAAATCATCTCTAGGTTACTTATAATACCAAATACTATGGAAATAGCTGTTGTACTGTATTGTTTAGGGAACAATGACAAGAAACACTGTACATGTTCAGTACAGACGCAGCCATCCTAGGCCTATCTACATAGTACACGTCAGCCAACGACCTAACATTTTTTTTCCCGGAATATTTTTGATGCATGGTTGGTTGAATCCGTGGATGTGGAAGTCACAGATAAGGAGGGCCAACTGTAATTTTCATGTGTCACAAAACATTATTCTTTTGATTTTTTTTTTTCGACCATTAAAAATTTTAAAAACCATTCTTAACTGGCCTGCTGTACAAAAACAGACGGTGGGTGGGCCCAACTGGCCCGTGTGCCATAGTCTGCAGTCCCCTATCTTAAAAGAAAGAGCCCCTGGGTGGCGCATTTGGTTAAGTGCTTGACTACTAGTCAAAAGACTGGCAGTTCAAATACACCCAGTGGCACCCAGTGGCACCTTGGAAGACAGGCCTGGTGATCTGCCACCTAGCTGATTCCAACTCACAGCAACCCCACGTGTGCAGAGTAGAACTGCTCCGTAGGGTTTTCAAGGCAGTAGATGGCCAGGCCTGTCTTTTTAGGCATCTCTAGGTAGGTGTGAACTGCCCTTTCGGCTAGCAGTCAAGTGCTTAACCAAATGTGCCACCCAGGGGCTCCAAAAAACAGCTACCGTGGAGTTGACCCCTACTCCTGGGGACCGCATGTGTGTTGGAGTAGAACAAGTTCTAGTTTATTAAAGTTTTCACGTCACCGTATCGTTTGTCAACTAGCTATCCTGTGCACACACAAATCTTAATGTCCTCTTTTTTTATGAAATGATGGCAAAAGGAAATTAGTTCTTATTTTTGTGTCCCTGTGTTTGTCATGTCCTTACTTTTGAAGTAATATCTGAGAACTCTTTAATCAATAACCCATATCCTCCCCCTCTGGTTTTTGGTCTTTGAAGCTGCAGTGGTTTCTAAACTCAAACATCTGGGACTCAGTGGTCTAAATAATCCCCTAGGTCCTTCTGAATATAAAAATCAATTATCCTTTGTAGGTCTTAGCCAAGATCTAGGGTATCCTAATTTTACATTCTTGAAGTATAGCACACCTTTAAATGGGTCATCAATTAAAAGCATTAATAATGGCACTTGCACTGAGTACTTCTCAAATTGCAAACACAGCTGTGGTTCTCCTGTGCTTAGAGAAGTGGGATTTCAAGTAGCATATGGTGATCTGCTCCCGTAAAGATTACTGTTGTTGTCTTATGCTGCCGAGTCGATTCCTACTCCTAGCGACTCTACAGGACAGAGTAGAACTGCCCCAGAGGGCTTCCTAGGCTGTAAATCTTTATGAGAGCAGATTGCCAGGTCTTTTCTCCTGTGGAACCATTGGTGTGTTCGAACCCATGACATTTTAGTTAGCAGCCGAGCGCTTAACCACTGTGCAACCAGGGTTCACCTAGGACACACTATGGGGCAGTTCTACTCTGCTCTATAGGGTCGCTACGAGTTGGCACTGGCACACAACAACAACAAAGTTTAGTAAGTAAGGTAGAATTCAGTTATCTCAATTGAAGACTCCATCCCTGCTAGGAACTGAGGAAAGACCATGGCCTATGCTTTCGCTGAGTGTATTTCTCTAATATGTTTCATCTTGAAGTGTCCAAGCTTTCAAACACTAGCCCTCGCAGGCTCTGAGTATACCACATAAGAAATGCATGTGTGTGTATGTGATTTCCAGGCAGAGATACTAAAGCAGCAGTGTGACTTGCTATAGCTCACCCAATAATTCATTTGTAAGATCAAAAATAATACCTAAAAATTGTTTTTAATTAAAAGATAAAACCTATGTTAATCATTAGCATCCACATCAAACATTATCACTAAAACATCTAACTTCAGAAAATCTTTGAAACTGTTTTATCATTAATTATTTCCAGTCTACTGTTTTAAACATATGGCAGTATTAGTGAAGCATATCAGGAATAATCTTATGCATCTAAGAAAAATTTAGAAGAAAAAGGATAAGAGGTGGAGACAGAAAAGGATGAAAGGAGACGGTGGGAGAAGGAAGGAAGGAATACTCTAAAGTTCTATAATTTTCTACTTCTAAGCCCCAATGTGTCAACTCTTAGCTACTTAGGCTCAGTAGCCTAGTACCACTCACTTCTCTCTGGCCCCAGATTTTCATCTGGAAAATGAGGTTGACCTAGATCCGTGTTTTTTTAATGTTTTCTATTACGAGACCCCTTTTTAAAATATAAACTAACTCTACCTCCATACATGGGGGAAACTGTTCTATAAGTACCTGATGGTTTTAAAAAATGTTTAATGATTTCAGAAATACCTTTTACAAGAATTTCTACTTCACAAAGAACAGCTACATCCATTTGGGAAAAAAAACTTAATTTATTCATTTAAGAAATTACTGTAAAGCTGTATACAGCAATAAACTGAAAGATTTTTTTCCCCTATGTGAGAGGCATTTTTGGTGCACAGGTAAATTTAGACTGTCAGACCACAGAGCACATGTAAATCTGCACCACACATGACTGCGTCTCCAGCACAGTGAAGAGCACATTCATGCACTACAGAACATCCTTTCTGGTGGAACCACCCTTGCGCAACACATGACACCCAGCAAATCAACAATACTTTAAAATCTGTATCTAAGATTCCTTCCAGCTCCCAAGTTACGTGATTTTGTTTTCACTTAAGAAAAAAACTAAATCTATTACTCAATAAAAATCAAACCCACAAAATAGCATTTTAAAAATGTTTTATTAAGAGGGTCCCAGACGGAGACGGAGAAAAGCGTA
>NW_004443962.1:153732-157899 GCF_000243295.1 Trichechus manatus latirostris | reverse complement strand
TCAGGGACAGGATTTCCAAACCAACGTGACATCTAATGACATCTTCATTCATGCGTTCAAATATTTACTGAATATTTGCTGCAAAATACATGAAACTAGATTAGGGTATAGAAAGATAAATCAGACACAAGCCTTCCTGTTCAAGAGGATCCAGTCACTGTCTCATTAAAACAACAACAACAAACTACTGTGGAATCTGAAGAAAAGGGAAAGTGGGTTTTCCCTTGGAGCCAGATAACGTACATCTCATAAAGACTGCAATCGCATTAGATGCTGAGTGGGCATGTGATGAGTTTTAGTTCTCTGAGACTGCTTATTTTATTTATTGCTGTACCAGTCATAATTTTCTATCTTCCCCTTAAAGTTCTGAATATCATTAAGTCAATACTGGAGTATCATGGACCAAAAATGGATCAATGCTTTCTAGGTTTATTTCCTCTATAGACATTTTTGAAAACATACTAAACTTTACCGATCACTAAAGAAAAAGGATTTGTTCTCTGAATAGCTAGCTATCTGCACTTCGAGAAATAAGCCATACCTAGGTGTACTGATTTCAGACGTTAAACACACACACATAAAGCTATCCAACTTTGGAGATGGTAGAACTTTCCATCTGAAGAATACTAAGAGCACATACTGAAAAACGAGATTTGGGGAACTGCCATAAGGAAAGAAAGAAAGGAGGTGGGCACTGGGAGAAGATGCGAGGGCTAGAATAATCAAAACAAATAAATCTGAATAGCTGAAAGTGGAAAAACTCTGATGTTGAAGAAACTGTAAAAGAGCTGGTAAGTTTTAAATGGTCTAAAAATGGCTTTGATGAACAGGGTAATGTTCTCAGATCAAAACTTCACGATAATGTGAAACCTGTGTTAGATTGGCAAATAGGGTAAGCTTACAGAGTTAAGGGGTTAAATTCAAATTAAGTAGTGACATAGGACACTAACTGGTGGGAGCAAAAAGAAAAGTGGAAAATTTTGATTGCCGTTTCAGAAAAAAAGATTCAGCACAGAATGTAAAACTGACCAAAAATATAAGCTATATTAATTGATTAAAAGTGCTCATTTTTAGAAAAGTATATTCCAAGCTCTCAACTAAAGAACATCCAGAATATTGTTGGAATCTGCCTACTCCTTTGCCTAACATTCACAATTTGCGTGCTGCATTTCAGTTGTGTATCTATTGATAAAAATGGTTGGAGATTATTTCAAATCTGTTTTGAGTAGGACTTTAAATGTTTCAGAAGAAAACTTATTCCTAAACATAGGCAACAGTATTTTCCATTACAAAAAGCATGCAGATGTTCCAAATATGCTTTTAAACCAGAAATGATGTATGTTGACACTTCATTTAGTTGACCTAATTCTTTTCACCTACATATGGGCACAAAAGTTTCTCTTTGTCCGTTTTAAGAGAGATTTATCAAGGTGTCATAGTCCAAAAAACAAAGTCTGTCCAAATGATGAATGTGTTTGACCTCCTCAAAACTAAGGAAGCAAGCTCTGGATTTTAACCTTAGAAAAGATTTCAAATATCCCCTCTCCCTGATGTCAGTTGCTACTCATGACCTTCGTTGAGATGTTCACAATAAAGGCCATGAAGTTCCCCATCCCTCAAAGAAACCGCAGTTGGAAGGGGGGAGACGGTCACTGCATTCTTAATCTCCATGGGAATCTACCCCATGATTCCAAATAGAAATTATATATAAACCTACCAAAGGTTTAGATTAAAAACAGAAGCAGAGAAGAAGACAGAGATTTTTTTAAAATGGGGTTTAAAAATCTGTGCAGGAATATTAAATGAATTACTAAATCTTCTTCTCAAACTGAGTTGGACTTTAAATATTAAGGACAGTCTCAATGTTTGTGCATGTTTTACCCAAATTATGGGCAACAACCTTTGTTCTTTTTAAGTAGGGTCCAAACAGATTGTTAGGGAGTAACTGGACCATGATTAAGAGTTATATTAGAAGAAGATGCACTTTATTAGACATTAATACTTCCGAGATCAAAAATTTCATCATCATCATTAGTAGGTTCCTAGCATAATGCATCATTTCCATTGACAATCTGGGAACTAAAAAAGTTAAATGCTTACACAGACAATATTTTAGACTGTATCTGACAACCTTCAAAATCAATAAATATTTATTTAATTCTGACTTAACGAAGATACGTGAAAGAGCCACACTAAATTTTCTTACCACTTTATCCGATTATGCGAGCTTGACTGTCAAACACCATATTATGCAAAATGAGAGCCAATTCAAATGTGTGTCTGAGTTTGGGAATGGAAAAATCTTGCATTTTTAGATGCGAAGTGTTTGTAGAACCCCTTGGGAAAGAATATACTAGAAAAAATTGTCTTAGTAAGAAAGACTAAATGAGTTTAAAAAAAAACCGAGAGAAAAAAAAATAACTCTGCCGTCGAGTCGATGCCGACTCAAAAGCCTATGTACACAGAAAGTGAGTTTTAAGTTTTTCCAAGTCACGGACATGGAGAGCAGATGGGTAAAATCACAGCACTATATGATGAGTACTTCACATATAAGGTTTTATTTGAATTCCTTTTCTCATTCTACTCACCACCCACCCCCGAGGCAGCACTACACACTACACAGGTCACTTTTTCTCTGGAGACACACAAACACACATACACCCCACACAAAAAACTCGCCACCAAAAGGCAAAAGACAGACAGATAATCTCTAAGACCAGGACACTCAAAGTGGTGTTTTGTTTTGCTTGGCTACTGTCTGAAAGGTTGGTGGTTTGAACCTACCAGCCGCTCCGTGGGAGAAAGATGTGGCAGTGTGCTTCTGTAAAGAGTACAGCCTTGGAAAGCCTATGGGGCAGTTCTGTTCTGTCCTACAGAGTCCCTATGAGTCAGAATCGACTCAACAGCAATGGGTCTGGTTTTTGGTTTGGTTTTCACACTTCTCAGTCTAGACAATGCTATGAAAACTATTATTTACATGTGAATGCATGAGTCTTCACCAAAGCCAGGTCAAGAACAGAAAGGTTGGGAAAATACTACAGCTAAGACCACGGGTTTCAACTCTAACACCCTTCAGGAACAAGAGGACAGATCTAGCCCCATTAAAGATTGTACATAAGATCACTAACTTGGTCTCCTTGTGTTTGGAACTCTGGGAAAGAAAACAGTCAAGTAGTCACTAATTTTCGTGGGATTTTTGGATTAGCCAGAGCACCCACAAAACAGTTTGAGTCAAATCAAGTTGGCAAGGAAGCACAGTTCCAAGAAAGCAACGATTCTTATTTTCAATCCCACATTCCCAAGACACTTCGGGCCATATTACTCTGTAGAAACAAACGACACTCAGAACAACAGCAGCCTTTTCCAGTCCAGGTAGCACTCTGGGACTTCTACGCTTCCTAGGGCCAAAGATAAGGAAAACTTACAGCCATCCACCACCTGAGGTCTCAAAAAAATAAAAAATAGAAATTCTGGGTCCTGGGCCAGCTGCTGCAGACCAGGGAAGGGAAGTCAAAGGGCCACTTGCTGTTGGCCAAGCCAAGCCTGTACTAATCAATCTTTATTTCCCTGGACAGCAATACAAGGAACCATTAAAAACCAAAATCACCAGTGCCCTGCTCCCCTCGCTTACTGCTTCTTGGAAAAAAATGCTTAGAGTGGCTTCCTGCCGGCCCCGCTCAGGGCAGTGCCAAGACTAAACTTTTCAACCTTGAGTAAGGTGGAGAAGCCAGCCAGCCAGCCAGACGCCGCGTTAGGAAAAGTAGGAAGAGAAGGAGGGAAAGCGTCATGTTTCAAAACAAAGGCTCCACAAGGAACTGAACGTCAACCCCTCCCCACTGCCTAGCCCTTCAAGGCAGCGAGGCCGGGCCTGGATTTTTAAAAACAATAATCGGCCGCTTTTGCCCAGCGCTTTAGCGCTCGCTGAGTGCTTTGCCATTTACTCAGAGGAGCATTTGCACAACCACTCGCTGAGGGTGGTGCTATCCTCCCCTCCCTTCCACAGGCAGACACTGAGGCTCAGAACACGAAAGACTTGCCCAAGGTCCCACCGCAGAGCCTAAATTCAATTCCCTTCGTTTCCACGCCAGGCCAGCACAAGGCGGGCACCGCGCGACGGCTGTGGGGACTGACAGGACAACGCCCCTGCCCTGAGACAACCCGGCCCGG
>NW_004443962.1:141033-153092 GCF_000243295.1 Trichechus manatus latirostris | reverse complement strand
AAAAAGGCCACACGGGTCACCCAAAACATACTCGTTACTGTTAGCATTCTGTGCTCTAGTTCTGGGATTGAGATAGCCACAGGATGCTGACAGTGCCTAGCTCTGTCTCTGACCCTCTTTTTTCACCTTGCATTAGAGGAGAGTTCATATATGGGCATGAAAAATCTCTAATATAACTTATAGAATAATAACAGTAGCTGACAAAATTCCTGGCCAGTTTAGAGAAGAGAGAAAGATCACGTAAACCTGGGGGAACTGAGCTATTCATTCATCAAAGATGATGGACGTCTACCAAGTGTGATGTTAGGTGCCTTTAAGTAGATTCTAACTCAAAGCGACCCCATGTGACAGAGGAAAACTGGACCATATGGTTTTCTTTGCTGTAATCTTTACACAAGCAGATCCCCAGATCTTTTCTCCCATGGGTACTAAAAATTAAACCCGTTCCGGTGGAGTCCATTCCAACTCATAGCACCCTGTAAGGCAGAGTAGAACTGGCCGGTAAGATTTCCTAGGAGGGCCTGTTGGACTCGAACTGCCGACCTTTTGGTAGCAATCATAGCTCTTAACCACTACGCCACCTGGGTCCATGGTAATGTGGGGGGGGGAGTTGATAAAAACGTGTGTCAGACAAATCTTTCTTGTCAAACATTGGACTGTAATTGTGACATTTCTGTCTCCCAGATAGACAACTCTCACCTGTCTACATCTCCTGGCAACAGTATCTCTCCTCCTTTGGAATACTGCCCCTTCCCGCTCCCCAGAGGTGTGCTCCTGTCCCAAGCTTGAGCAATCACAGAAGAGTCCCTCATCCCTGTTACTTTCTTTCTCCGATGCCTCCCACACACGTTCATCCTGAGTGTGTGACCCAGACAGATCAAGCAGAATACTTCCCTGGAATTATTACACAGAGAAGGGACGGATGAGGGTTCTATTTCCCGTGGGAAAAGCCTGCCCTCATTAGCAGACAATGAAGGAAACCTGAGCAGAGAAGCCAAGAGAAGCCAAGAGAGGGATGAAGAGCTTGTGCTCGGAGGTTATTACAATAGCAAATGAGAACATCCCTGGAGCAGCTGTGGTTCCTGCTGGATTCTGGGATCTACTCCTGGTGTACTTTCAACTTAGCCTCTATTTTGCTTCAGCTAGTAAAAGTTGAGCTTCTGCCACTCACAACTCAGAGTTCTAAAACCACATAAAGGAGGTTTTAACTTGACATTGAAAAATAGGTAAACTTCCGGCTAGCAAATATTTAGGAGAAGACATTCTAGACCAGGAGCTGGCACACTAAAGTCCACTGGCCAAATCCAGGCCACTGAGTTTGAATGATTGCTTTTTACATTTTTTAATGGTTGCAGTTTAAATGGCTATATAAGCACAACATAGTGTTTTTAATTTTGCCTCTTCAGCCTTAAATATTTACTATCTTACCCATTACACGAAAAAATGCTAACCCATATGCTAGGCAGAGAGAACACTCAGTGAGTTAAATGGGTGAGTAAAAACGAGATAATATTAGAAAGGTAGTTTTACGGGGATTTTTAATTGTTCTGCCACCTAGTGATTTTTTGTAACTTCCTCCTGTGGTCATAGAGAATATTAAAAATAGCAGTATTTTCTGTTTCCCTCCTCAAGTCTGTTGTCTCCACTTTTCTGCCACACTCTGCCCTAGAAGGCTGATATCTATGGACAAGTCACCCCGCCCTTTGGCTTCCTGTTGAGTTCAACCAATGGGAAGCACTGGCAGAGGATCAGAGGAATGTATTACATCCCCTCCCCCTATGCTAGGCCAGAGTTTTAGCCACAGTTCTACCCCTCTATGACTAAAGCCCTGTCTGGCAGATTTTTTCCATGGCTCCAGCTCTCATGGGTCTCTAAATACCATTTCCTTCCAATGCTCCTGCAGGCCTAGGGTGGTAATAACTTCCTACTGTTGCTAGTTCCCTTAACCCTACCCACAGGTCTGTAAATAGTCCCTTCCATACATTCTTTTTAGTTAAACCATTTTGAGCGTGACTTCTGTTTCCTGCCTAGAGTCTGAGGAATGCAGTTAGATATGCCAAAAGATCACTACATTGTTTTCCTTGAAGATATTCACAGTCCTACCTTGGGAAAAAATGAAAACATATATACAAATTCATGCCTTTGGTTTAAGGAATCAGTTGCCACCAACAGAAAAGATAATGAGGAAGAACCAGGATACGCCTTTCAGTTACAGGAACAGATGATCTAGAAATCCCCTGCATAGTCACGCTTTCCTCTCCAACTCTACCTCCACTTTGTACCTGCCTCGAATCTGTGCGAACAATTAGGGGTCACAGTTACAGAATCAGGCACCTTCCAGCAGAGGACTGAAAGGAACATAGGTGTTATGGATTGAATTGTGTCCCCCCAAAATGTGTCTCAACTTGGCTAGGCCATGATTCCCAGTATTGTGTGGTTGTCCTCCATTTTGTGATCTGGTGTGATTTTCCTATGTGTTGTAAATCCTAACCTCTATGAGGTTAATGAAGCAGGATTAGAGGCAGCTGTGTTAATAAGGCAGGACCCAATCTACAGGATTAGGTTGTATATTGAATCAATCTCTTTTGAGATATAAAAGAGAAAATCAAGCAGAGAGTAAAGGGACCTCCTACCACCAACAATGAAGAGCTGGGAGCAGAGTGTGTCCTTTGCACTTGGGGTCCCTTTGCTGAGAAACTCCTAGACCCAGGGGAAGATTGATAACAAGGACCGTCCCCTAGAGATGACAGAGAGGGTAAGTCTTCTCTGAGCTGGTGCCCTGAATTTGGACTTCTAGCCTCCTAAACTGTGAGGGAGAATAAACTTCTCTTTGTTAAAGTCATCCACTTATGGCATTTCTCTTGTAGAAGCACTAGATAGCTAATATAACAGGTAAAAGCTGAATATCTTTTGACTATTTGTTTAACGTTGTTGTATTGTTGTTAGGCAGTCAAGTCAATTCCCACTCATGGTGACACTGTTGTAGACTAGCACTGCTCCATAGGGTTTACTTAGCTGTATTTTTTTTTTTTTTTTGGTAAAAATATACACAATAAAAATACACCACTTCAATATTTTCTACAATTCAGTGACATTGGTTACATTATTCAACTTGCGCCACCTTTCTCAAAAATTTTTTCCAAATTATTTCACCATCGTTAACACAAACGCATTGCCCTGCTAACCTTCTAACCTACCCTTCTGAGTTCCTTTTGTCAATTTGATCATGTATAGATAATTCTTCAAAAGAGAGTAATATTCAAGGTAGACATTCTTTGCTAATCAAGCTATTGTTTGGTTTAAACATGACTTTAGGGGGTAGTTCTTGTTTAAGGACAGTAGTTCCAGGAGTAATCCAGCCTCAGCGGCTCCACAAAGTCTGGATTTCATAAGATTTTGAAATTATTTTCTACATTTACACCTCTTTTGATCAAGATTTTTCTATCGAATCTTGGATCAAAATCTTCAATGATGGTAACCAGGCACCGTCCACTTCTGGTCTCATGGCAAAGGAGGCAGTTGTTCATGGAGGTGATTAGACACACTTTCCAGTTCTTCCTCCAATTCCTGATCCTTCTTCTTCCTCCGCTGCTCCAGGTGAATAGAGATCAATTGTTGTACCTCCAACAGCTGCTTGAAAGTTTTTAAGACCTCAGGCACTACACAACGAACTAGGAGGTAGAACAGAAGCACTGAAATCAGTATTAGGCTAATTAACTGGAATGTTCCATGAAACCATGACCCTCAACCTCCAAACCAAAAAAAAAAAAAAAAAATCCCATGCGGTTATACATAGACAATATCAGCATATCAGCAGCTTTTTTTTTTATAAAAACGTATGTAACACAACATTTTTCCAATTCAACTTTTTTCAGTTGTATAGCTTAGTAATATCAATTGCATTAATCATGTTGTGCATTTTGGTTGTAATCTTAACAGAAGCAGATTACTAGGCCTTTTCTTCCAAGGTACTGCTGGGCAGGTTTTAATCGCCAACATTTTCAAGGCTAGTAGTCGAGTGCAAACCATTTGTAACACCTAGGGACTTTCATTTATCTAACGGCGAATGAATATATGGTGAATGGCTGTAACTACCTTTTTTCTTCCAGTGTCCTGAAACGTCAATCTTTTGGAGGGGAAAAAAAAAGTACAGACTTCTCCAGAAGGACAAACTAAAAAAAAAAAAAAAAACCAAACTGGTTGCCATCAAGTCAACTCTGACTCATGGCAACCCTGTGTGTTACAGAGTAGAACTGCTCCATAGGGTTTTCTTGGGTGTAATCTTTAAATCTTTATGGAAGCAGATCACCAGGCTTTTCTTTTGTGATGCCCCTGAGTAGGTTCGAACCGCCAACCTTTATGTTAGTAGATGAATGCAAACTGTTTGCACCACGCAGGGACCTCCAAGAAAATATGAATCCCTAATTTGAGGCAGATTGCAAACAAGTAATTTAGGATTAAATCACAACTTGAATGCCACAGGCAGTAATAAGGATGTTGGTCATAAGACAATAGGGAACTACTGATGGATTTTTAAAATAGAATTATATGATACATTTTCTACTTGAAGAAGGTTAATTTGGGAATAAAAAAAAAAACTGGATTGGAGGGGGAGAGTTTGGTCATAATAACTTTAGTTGGAAAACTATCAAATTCCACAGAGATAACCCCAAGTATTACTAGAAAGTAAGTTCCATGCGGGGAGGGATTTTGGTCTATTTTATTCACTACTATCCCTAATACAAGGAGCCCTGTATTGCAGTGGTTACAGTGCTCAGCTGCTAACCTAAAGATCAGCAGTTCAGCAGTTTGAACCCACCAGCAGCTCTGAGGGAGAAAGATGTGGCATTCTGCTTCCGGAAAGATTTACAGCCTTGGACACCTTATGGGGCAGTTCTACTCTGTCCTATAGGGTCACTATGAGTTGGAATCAACTCAGTGGCAGTGGCTTTGGTTTTTCGTTTTATCCCTAATACCTAGAATAACTCTCGGTACATAATAGGCACGCAATAAGTATTTGTTGAATAAATGAATAAATAAATGAATATTTTAATCCAATGTTATTATCAGTAAGAATAACAAATTAAAGGAAGGCTAAACGAAGTATGGTCAAATAAATAAACAACACTCGATCTTGACAAGAGAAGAAAGAGGACCCACCCAGTAACCCATGCTCCTAGAAAGACTCCTCCCCCTGGCACCCAATGATTCCTACTTCACAACCACAATCTACCTAACAGAACAGTTTCAAACAGGAGGCTGTAATTAGAGCTGTTACTATTTATCTCTGTTTACTCCAGGCCTCAAAGCATTATCACTTGGATCCTCATAGCGTATGTACGGTCCCATCTTACCTAGGTTCCCAGTCTTCCCCAGTCACCCCGGCCCTTTGACTCTGCCCTATGGACTCTATGGTCAGTTACCATAAAATCCTCTGTATCTCTTCTGTGAATGTTTCTTTCCCCTTCTTTTCCTGAGGACATTACTTTTCCAGCAGCCCTTTAAATTAGTGGCTGTATCTTCTAAACCAAAAACAACCAAGTCCATTGCCATCGAATCAATTCTGACTCATGGCAAACCTATGTGTATCAGAGTAGAACTGCACTCCATGGGGTTTTCAATAGGTAGACTTGAGCTGCCAACCTTTTGGTTAGTAGCCAAGTGAAAATTCTTTGTACCACCCAGAGACACTCACTTCTCTATACTTTCAATTTCCTTGACTCTGCCTTTCTCTTTCCTACTTGCTTGTCAGAATCCCAAACATGGTTAAATCTACCATAAATTCTACTGTATTATCCTGATTAATTCATCTTCCTATTCCATGAGACACTGATCGCACACCTTCTTCTCTCATACCTTTAAGGTCCCTTGCCCCTCTTTACTCTTAGTTATTTAGATTATCGAGAAAATCTCCCCTTTTCCAAATCTATCAACCCACTTGTCTATTTCTCCTAAGACTAACACCACCACTTGTGCACCTGGGTAACATTCAGAACACTTAATAACCATAATGGAAGAGGCACAAACATGGCACCAGAGCAGGTTGTGTAGTTTCCCGCTTTTCCAGGTGTTACCCTTTTATTTATGAATGGTGAGGAAGTCCAGGGAGTTCCAAGAAAAGAAAGGAATAGTCTAGGTGGGGGCTCAGGACACCCGAAAAAAAAAAAATCCTCTGCCATTGAGTTGATTTCAATTCATAGCGACCCAATAGGACAGACTAGAACTGTCCCATAGAGTTCCAAGAAGCAGCTGGTGGATTCGAACGGCTGACCATTTGGTTAGCAGCTGTAGCTCTTAACCATTGAACCACCAGGGGCTCCATAGCTATTTACAAACCAGCCTTGAAGTATGTTAATATTTTAACAATCATAATGCCTGTTATTTCACAGACATTGTTTTGAAGTCATACTTTGGACACCATTGTAAAAAGTGAAAACCGAACAGCTCTCTTAGTTCTCATACCATGTTCAAACAAGAGTGTGGAGTTGCTTTAAAATATTTTAACTAATGCACATATTGTAAATACCCCCAAGTTTGCCAGTGAAAGCCATTTCTAGTATTCATTAAACTAACACTATAAAATTTCGGTTATTAATCTAAAATATAATAAAATAGCTTAAGCTCTGATTATAACTTCCTCTAGAACATAGCCTTATGGTAAAATTCTAGGTTATAACCCCAGCAGTTTGTATTCCTAATTAGGCAACTAAACACCCCTAGTATATGTACTAAGCACACACACATACCACACACACACACATCACACACACACACACACACAAACACACACACACACACTGATTTTACAGAGTTCCCTGGGTGGTGTAAACCATTATGCGCTCAACTTCTAACTGAAAGGTTGGAGATTCGAGTCCATCCAGAGGTGCTTTGAAAGAGAGGCCTGATGATCTACTTCCAAAAAATTAGTAGAGCACAGTTCTACTCTGATACACATGGGGTCTCCATGAGTCGTAATCGACTCTACAGCAATTGGTTATCCTAAAGTATATTAGAATGAAGTACAGAACACACCACACTCTCTTTCTCAGTCTTCTTTAGAGGTTCTTCCCCAATTCTCTGACCTTAAATGATGAAGTGTCTCAGGCAGCAATCCAGTTCTCCAACTCCTTCTTCATAACAATGCTTACTTCTTTGGGGAATTCATTTAATCTCTTTGTTTTAATTAAATGAAATTGTCAGTATGGAACCATTTTGACTGAAAATACTGGCAATTCATATGGTTCAACCTAACACTCAGACAACTCCAAAATTTGTATCTCCAACCCAAACTCTCTCCGAGTTTCATGTTCATGTTTCCAACAGCCTATATTGCATATTCATTTGGAAGTTAAATTGGCATTTAAGCATAAATGACCAAAGCTAATCACTTGATTTCTTCAATACCTCCTATTCATTCTGTGTACTTCATCTCTATAGAGTGCCTCCACTCAAGCAGTTGCTCAGGTCCACAGTTAGAGGTATCTATTGATCCCTTTCTTTCTTTCACACACTGCATTTATCAATCAGTAGAGTCCATCAACTCAAGCTTTAAAATATACTCACTCTTCACTTATCAACAGGATTAGGTTCCAAAGACCAGGTCATTACACAAAAACTGACATTACACAAAAATGGAGGATGACCACATCAGATCACAAAATGGAGAATTACTACATCATTACATAACTGCCAAATCACATCATTACATAACTTCCAAATTACATCATCACATAACTGTCAAATTGCATCATCACATAACTGCCAAACCACTGAGATTCATGGCACAGCTAAGTTGACACATAACCTTAACCATTACAGCCAGCATTACTCTCGCCTCACTGGTTGGCATTTGCTACTGCCAGAAGTATATTGTTAATGCACAAAATAGACGTAGATTTTTGCAGTGGTTAAGATCTATGCCTGCTAATCAAAAGTTGGCAGTTTGAATCCCCCAACTGCTCCTTAGAAACCCTATGGGGCAGATCTACTCTGTCCTATAGGGTCACTGTGAGTTTAAATTGACTTTATGGCAAAGATTTTGATTATTTGGCTTTTGTCTTAAATGCGAATTGTTAGATAATGAGATAGTCGATAAGTGCGGAGTAGGTGTACAATCAGTTCAAGCTTCAAAATATAACTACGGTTTGACTACTGTCATGGATTGAATTGTGTCCCCCAAAAAATGTGGGTAGCAGCTTGGCTGAGTCATGATTCCCAGTATTGTATGATTGTGTTATCTGATGTGATTTCCTTATGTG
The DNA here is from genome assembly GCF_000243295.1 of Trichechus manatus latirostris. Taxonomy (NCBI): domain Eukaryota; kingdom Metazoa; phylum Chordata; class Mammalia; order Sirenia; family Trichechidae; genus Trichechus; species Trichechus manatus. The sequence continues at coordinate 144,834 of NW_004443962.1, read as the reverse complement.
TTGTAAACTCTACCACTATGATGACATTATATGTGATCTCCTCATGTGTTGTAAATTCTATCACTGTGATGAGGTTATACTGATGAGGTTGACAAGATCGTGTCTTAATGCAATCTCTTTTGAGATATAAAAGATAGAAATGAGCAGAGACACATGGGAACCTCATACCACCAAGAAAGCAGTGCCGGGAGCAGAGCATGTCCTTTGGACCTGAGGTTCCTGTGCAGAGAAGCTCCCAGACCAAAGGAAGATTGATGACACAGACCTTCCTCCAGAGCCAATGGAGAAAGCGTTCCCCTGGAGCTGATGCCCTGAATTTGGACTTGTAGCCTACTGGACTGTGAGAGAATAAATTTCTCTTTGTAAAGCCATCCACTTGTGGTATTTCTGTTGGAGCAGCACTAGATGACTGAGACAACTACATTACATTACCTGATTGCTAATACCATGGTCCAAGTGCCTATCTTTTCTCACTGGATTTTTGTTCTCTCCAAGAACAAACAACTCTGTCTTGGAAGAAGTACAGCCAGAACGCTCACTAGAAGCAAGGATGGCAAGACTTCATCTCACATCCTTTGGACATGTTATCAGGAGGGACCAGTCCCTGGAGAAGGACATCATGCTTGGTAAAGTAGAGGATCAGCGAAAAAGAGGAAGATCCTTGACAAGATGGACTGACACAGTGGCTGCAACAATGGGCTCAAATATAACAATGATTGTGAGGATGGCGCAGGATTGGGCAGTGTTTCGTTCTGTGTATATAGGGTCACTATGAATCGGAACCAACTCGATGGCTCCTAACAACAACCTTTCTTTGTGTTTCTGCCCTTGTTCACCTAGAGTTTATTCTCCACATGGCAGCCAGAGTGATTCATATTTTAAAGTATAAGTCAGAGCACGTCTTTCCTTTGTACCTAAACCTCCAGTGGCATCTCATGTTCCTCAGAATTCAATCCAATGTGCTTACCATAATCTACCAGAGTTACCCCCCACCTCTCTGATTTATATCCTTCTTCCTATCCCCTCATTCATTTCTTTCCTATCACATTTGCCTCCTCCCTGTTTCTGATTAAGCCATGCATATTCTTGCCTCAGAGGCTTTTCATTCAATTAGTCCCTCTTCCTGGAAAGCTCTTTTTCCCTCTCCTCTAGAGCTCTGATGTTGCAGTGGTTAAGAACTGGGCTGCTAACCAAAAAGTCAGCGGTTCAAATCCACAAGCTGTTCCTTGGAAACGCTACGGGGCAGTTCTACTCTGTCCTATAGGGATACTGTGAGTCAAAATTGACTGGACTGCAATGCGTTTGGTTTTGGTCTACCCCAACAAGGAGCCCTGCTAGTACAATGGTTAAGCAGCTCACCTGCTAACCAAAATGTCAGTGATTTAAACCCATCAGTCTCTCTGAGGGAGAAAAGACCTAGCGATTTCCTCCCATATAGATTACAACCTAGGAAAACCTATAGGGCAGTTCTACACTGTCACATGTGGTCACTACGGGTCAAAATGGACTTGATGGCACTCAACAACAGAAACAATATTTGCTGAGTATAAGGAGTGATTGCTACCTGCGTCATCTTTCAAAAGTAGAGTTTTCCCTGTCTGTAGCAAGGGAGCATGAAGGAAACCAAAGACACAAGGAAAAGATTAGTCCAAAGGACTAATGGACCATAACTACCACAGCCTCCACTAGACTGAGTCCAGCACAACTAGATGGTGCCAGGCTACCAATGCTGACTGCTCTGACAGGGATGACAATAGAGGGTCCTGGACAGAGCTGGAGAAAAATGTAGAACAAAATTCAAACTCGTTAAAAAAGACCAGACTTACTGGTCTGACAGAGACTGGAGAAACCCTGAGAGTATGGCTCCCAGATACCCTTTTAACACAGTACTGAGGTCACTCCTGAGGTTTACCCTTTAGCCAAAGATTAGTCAGGCCCATAAAAGAAACAATAATAAAAGTAGCTCAACCATGTATACAAGACTAAATGGGCACACCAGCCCAGGGGCAGGGATGAGAAGGCAGGAGGGGACAGGAAAGCTGAATGAATGGAAATGGGGAACCCAAAGTTGAGAAGGGGAGAGTGTTGACATGTTGCAGTGTTGACAACCAATGTCACAAAATAATATGTGTATTAATTGTTTAATGAGAAACTAATTTGCTCTGAAAACCTTCATCTAAAGCACAATTAAAAAAAGAAAAAGTAAGGAGTTTCGAGTGAACACTTAGTGCTTCTCATTATTTTGCCCCTCTTATATCTAATGCAAGGAGCCCTGGTGGCTCATTGGTTGAGCTCTCAGCTGCTGACGGAAAGGTTGGCAGTTCAAATCCACGCAGCCCCTTCATAGGAGAAAGACCTGTGATCTACTCCCATAAAGATTCCAGCCTACAAAACCCTGTGGGGCAGTTCTACTCTGTCCTATAGAGTCACTTTGAGTTGGAATCTACTCTATGACACTCAACAAGTACTCCAAAGAACTGCATGATATACTCCCTCAATTTCATTCCAGTGTCTGTTCAAATCCTACCTTCTCTGAGAGACCTTCCCTAACCTCCTTTTCTAAAACAGCAACCCAATCATTCTATGTTCCCCTGCTCTGCTCTTCTTTGTCTCTAAGACAGTTGTCCCTATAGGTATTATATATTTATATATTTGTTTATTATCTCTGTCCAATCTTTCATGAGGACTAGAATTCTATTTATATGCATTGTTACTGTATCCTCAGTACATAGAATACTGCTGGCACAAAATATATGTTCAAAAATCACGTGTTATTGAATAAATTGTTGAATGAAATATTTGGCAGATCATGACAATGTTGATCAAATGATATTTTTTTAAAACAAGTTTTAAAGAAAATTAATTTTTTAAGAAATGATATTTAATAAGAGAATCTAGATCTTAATAAATAGTAGGCATATTTGGAAATGATTTAGAGAATCATTTGGGTTAAAAAGACAGAGAAGTCTCACGCTTTGCCAAGAAAACACTTCAGCTTGTATGGCTGTGTCCTGAACTCTAATTTTTGTTTAAGGGCCATAAATATTTACAGATACATAAATTTCTAATGAAAAAAAAAGAAGAAGGACAAGAAAAAAAAAGATGGCGGACATCTCTGTTATTTGGAGGTTTTTCTATGACTGCCATAAGAATGCTCCCCTGCCGTAAAGTCCATTCTGACTCATTGAGACCCCATGGGGTCCCCAAGGTCGTAAATCTCTGCAAAAGCAGGCTGCCACAGCTTTCTCTGGTGAAGGCACGTGACGTTTCCAACTGCCCACCTTTCACTTAGCAGTCGGTTGCTTTTACCACTGTCACCAGAGATTCTTTCATGAGAGTGCAGGCAAGACAATGATGAAGAAGGTGTAAAAGTATGAAGCCAGGGTAGAGGAGTCTCAGCCAAGAGACTTGACAGGGCCTATGGTAGGATGTCAGCAGTCTTCACATCCAGTCATATTAAACATGCTGACACAGAGACTGATCAGTCCATGGAGCCTAACACAAAAATGACCATGCTCCACCGGAGAGCTAGAACAAGATTCAGCAGAGTGTGAGCTGTGGGAAAAGCCTCCCCACCTCTGGGCTGCAAACAGCTTTTATGCTGGAGTAATTATGTTAAGGTCCACAAATTCATACGTATATCATGAATTATCTCTCACAAGGCATATTTATAATTTTTAACTGAACACGTGCAGTTTTTATAAATAAATATACATTTATTTACATGTATTATTAAGATTAGTGTAATTTTTGTAAGTATGTAAATTTTTAAAACAAAGGTTACTAAAAATTATGTATGGA
>NW_004443962.1:84519-140903 GCF_000243295.1 Trichechus manatus latirostris | reverse complement strand
GACAATTAGTCCTTCCTTCTCTGATTCTTGGGTTTCCTTCTTTCTATTTTGTTCCAGACAAATAGAGAACAATAATTGTATCTTAAATGGTGGCTCATAAGCTTTGAAGACCTCAGACATATTGGGAGGTAGAACATAAACTTCATGAACTATATTATGCCAATTGACTGGATTGTCCCACAAGACCGCAGCCATAAGCCCTCAAACCAAGAGAACTAACCCCGTGAGGTGGCTGGTTATGTCTAATTAGTATCAGCATCCGTAGCCCCCTCTCCTCTCTCTTTTTTGGTTGCTATTGTTGCAAAATTATTTATAATATAACCGAACCAAAAAAAAAAAAAAATTCCTGTTACCGTCGAGTTGATTTCTACTCATAGTGTCCCTATAGCATTTGCCAATTCATTTTTCTTGTGTACAGCTTATTGACATCAATCACATTAGTCAAGCCGTGCAAACTTCACCCACTTTAGGTGCCACCTTTCCTAACACCATAAACAAAAAGTGAGTACTACCTAGGGACTATTTCCCCCTCTCCCCCCACCCCACCCAGTAAGCACTAATGAACATTAGCCTCTGTATTTTTACTTATTCATGTCATTTCATAAAAGTGAGATCATGCAGTATATGCCTTTGTAACTGACTTATTTCACTCAGCACAATGTACTCCAGGTTCATACATGTTGTAAAATGTTTTGGCAGCTCATTTTTCTTTGTGGCTGAGGAGTATTCCTTTGTATCTATGTACCATATTTTGCTTGTCTATTCATCCATTGATAGGCACTTAGGTTATTTCCATCTTTTTGCCATCGTGAATAGTGCTGCAATGAACATAAGTGTGCATATGTCTGTTTGAGTCACTTCTATTAGATCCCTAGGGTATATACCTGGGAGTGGAATTGCTGAGTCATATAGTAGTTCTATTTTTAGTTTTTTAAGGAGCCACCACTATGTTTTCCACAATAGCTGTACCATTTTGCATTTCCACAAGCAACGAGTAGGTGCTCCAATTTTCCTACACCCTCGCCAACATTTCTTATTTTCTGGTTTTTTTGGCTTAGCCATCCTAGTGGGAATGTAGTGGTATCTCATTTTGGTTTAATTTGCATCTCTCTGATGGCTAATGACATTGAGTATCTTTTCATGTGTTTGTTAGCCATTTGAAAATCCTCTCTGATGAGGTGTCTGTTCATGTCCTTTGTCCAATTTTTGATTGTACTGTCTGTCTTTTTGTTGTTAATGTAGACATTTTATATATATATTTTAGATATTGGACCCTTATTGTTTATATTGTTCCTGAAAAATTTTTTACCCGTCTGTATGTTGTCTTTTTACTGTTTTGATAAAGTATTTTTATGAACGTAAGTATTTAACTTTTATGAGGTCCCAGTTATCTGTTTTCTGCTGCTCATGTATTTGTTGTTGTCTTTGATAATCTATCATTGAAAAAAGTTAGATACCATAGCTTTGCTCCTATATTTTCTTGCAAGAACTTTATGGTTTTAGATTCACACTTAGATCCTTGATCCATTTTGAATTAGTTTTTATGTATGGAGTGAGGTATGGCTCTTCATTTTTCTGCATGTGGACATCCAGTTTTGCCAACGTTATTTGTGAAGAGATGAAAGGGGTCTTAATTAAAAGGAGCTCTTCAAGCTGGAAAAACTTGGGACCCACTGTTATAGGATGAGCCACACAGAATTTTTCTGCAGGAGGCTCAGAGTTTAGGAAACTCTTTTTTCTACATGCTCTTTTCCCGTGATACCTGCAACTATAAGGGCAGGGCTATCAATAAAATGGAGAGAAAGAAAGTGAATAAATGCTTTTCTGTGCAGCTTGACTACTCAGCAATGTGATGGCCTCAGCAGATTCTTGGGTAAAAATATCTAGGGGAAACTCACTGTCCTAAAATACATTTTTGAAACTTCCTCAAGATTTTGCTTGACTCTGTGTGGAGAGTGTTTGAAGTATGAAAGACATTCAGTGCTGTAGAGAGCTCTAGTAAAAGTACAGAACTATGAATGGAAAGGATGCACATCAATTATAGTGGCTCCCTCTAATTAAGAGGGAGGGAATAGGCCTGTGGGAAAACATCTGTGGTAGATTATATCTGCAAAGATGACTGCAGCCTTGGTTACAATCATACCTGCTCTCCTGCAATATCGCATTGCAACCCTCTACCAAAATGTGGTGCCTATTTCTTCTCCCATTTAATATGGGCTGGACCTATGACTACATTGACCAATAGGATGCAGCAAAACTGACATATGGAGATTTACAAGTCTTGGCAACTTCTGTTTTCATGCTGTAAAAGAAACGGTTACCTTGTAATACGTCTGACTACTCTAATATTGCTATGCTTTGAAAAGCTCAACTAGTCATGTGGAGAGGCAATGTGAAAGAGAAAGAAGACCACCAGCCAACATCCACAGCGGAGCTCCCACTTGACAGCAAACATCTAGCTGATTGCCAGTCATCTTGGAAATGGATCCTCAAAAGCCAGTTGAGTCATTCCACCTGAAGCCATGTGAGGCCGAGATAAGCTGTCCTCACCAATCTTACCTATTTTGCAGAATCTTGAACAAATAAATAAATGTCATTATTTAAAGCCAATAACTTGTAGAATAGTTTATTATACAGAAATTAATAATCAAAACAGTATTTTTCAACTATGTAAAGTTCTAATTGTTTGAGAAAAGGCCATGTATTTGAGACAAATGTGGTGGAATGTTGACCCTGAATCTGGTTACAGTGCACTGGTGAATATTATATTTTCCTTTTTTTTGTTAAATAGGCTATATTACATATTTCATAATTTGAAATTTTAAAAACATATTAAGACTTCCACTTCTGGCTAGGATGGTGCTATTCAGTTTCCTCTATAAACAATGAATATAAATTAATTTTGTATATTGGCCACTGGCAATGAATTTCCTCACATTCTCACCAACACTTGTTCTTTTCTGTTTCTCTGATAACAGCATCTTAGTGGGTGTGAGGTGGTATCTCACTGTGGTTTTGATTTGCATTTCCCAACATGGCCCCAAACATAGCAATGATTTTGAGGGTGGTGCATGACCCAGCAGTGTTTCATTCTGTTATACATAGGGTTGCTGTGAGTCAGAATCAACTCGACAGCACCTAGTAACAACAACAATGACTAATAATGTTGAGTATCTTTTCATGTGCTTATTGGCCATTTGCATAATTTATTTGGATAAATGTCTATTCAAGTCCTTTGACCATTCTTTTTTATTGGGTTGCTTGTATTTTTGGTGTTGAGTTGTATATATTCTGGATATGACACACTTAACAGATACATGGTTCCCAAATATTTTATCATATTCTGTGGGTTGTCTCTTCAGTTTGATTAACAAAAGTTTTTGTTTTGAGACATCCTATATATCTGTTTTTTCTTTTGTTGCTTATGCTTTTGGTGTCAGGGGCAAGATGGGATTTTGGAGTTAGATTATCCACAATCTGGAAGCCATAGAGACTCACTCCATTACTATTTGTGAGTGGCAAAAATTCCTCATCTTAAAGGAATCACAACTATCAAAGCTTTCACCTTTGGTTAGTTGGACATGAGGTGCAGGTGGAAGGAAGAGCATTAGGCAATCAAGTGGCTATTATACTTCCTCAGTATGGAGACATTTTTAATTACAAAGTTGGAAGAGCTGCAAAGGAGAAATAAGTACAAATTTAATGAGTCTTCCATATCAAAGGAAAAGAATGGGCCACTGACACCTGGGATGAAGATATTTGGGAGTTTGAGTCTGAGAATCTTAAACCTCCTAAATTCTCTGAGTTCTTATATCCAGCAGAATCAGTCCTTTCCACTTGCCAGAGGAAAATAACCTGTTCTAACCTAAAGACCATGTAATAAACTTACCAAAGTAGATGACTTGCCATATGACCCTGGTTCTCCTCAGGATCCATGCCTACTTTCCTTCATTGCCTCCCAAGGCCCATAGCCAGAAGAAGTTTTGAGAACAACCTGAGTAAGGAAGTACACATCTAAGAATTTACTGGTGTGGTCTCTTGAAGCCTGGCAATGGAAACGGCCTGCAGTAAAGAAAGTGGGGATGCCAAAACTTCCATGCATACTACTGAGGAATTTGTCAGAGGCTTAGAGAAGTGGAAATGTTAGAATGGATTTATTATTCAATATCTGAAAACTATTGCTCTGGTTAAGATTCCAGCCTAAGAAAGCCTATGGGGCAGTTCTACTCTGTCATACAGGGTCACTATGAATCAGAATCGACTCAATGACACACAATAACAACATCACCTAAAGCCCAAAGGATACTACCTTTATTAAGGCAATAATAAATGCACAGGTGAGGAAGGCACAGACATAACTGAGAAGCCCAGTAGTAGCTGCCTTCATCAGTTCGAGATGCTGCCACACAACCAGTTTACCTAGTAAGTATGAAGAAAATGGTATCTGGAACGGCACGGGCCAAGTACAAGTTAATGAGCAGAAAATTAGAGTGACAATCAAGGTACACTGACCTTCAGGGAACAATGGTGATTGCTAATAGTTCAGGGTTTGCCTGCAGGTGACAAAAATGGATAGCTGTATAATAGTAAACACTTACTGAGAGCTGGAAAGCAGAAGTCTGACGTAAAACGCCGCACAGGAAAACTGCAGTCCCTCTTTCAGTTTCCATATCTAAGTCAGTTCACAGATCTAGGACCTATTGATTGAAGGGGAGATTGAATCTATGCAAGTATATACGATACATTTTCTTCCCCACAGGGTCTTCAGCCATTTGACAAGTTAACTTGCTGTGGGTGATTTTGAAAAGACTATCATATATGAAGTCTTAATTGACTGATTATGAGTAGGAATCGACTTGACGGCACTGGAAAGTGACTGATATCAGGACAACTTAAATACCATTTTAGACCTCCAGTGAGAATGGGAGCTTATAGAAGCCAGGTGTTGAAAGGAGATTTGATCCAAGTTTGTCTCACAGTGGGCCCACTTGTCTATAGGTTTACCCTAGGGTTATTTCCATAGTCAACAGATGTATAATCAGGATGGATATACTTGGTAGCTGAACAGAATGCTCACATTGTTTCTCTGAACCTAGGGATAAAATCCACTATCATTAGAAGGTGCCAACTGGAAGCTCTTGAAACTGTACCTCTCACCCCCAAAGATAATAAATAAGAAGCAATATCACATCCCAAAAGAGTTGAAAAGATTTGAGCCATGACCAAAGACTTAAAGAGATGCAGGTAAATTAGTTACCAGCATTATCCAGATCAAATTATCTGTCTGACCTCTGCAAAAGCCAGTTGGACCATGGTGGGTGATGGTAGATTACTGTAACTTAACCAAATTGTAATGTGCAAATGGGGTGACACAAAGAGAGCCAAAGAGAGCCAGGAGATTCCTGTAATACAATGGAGTGTTACTAGAGAGAAACCACATGGTTAGGGATCCTGAAACTTTTATAATGTATAGTAAGTCTGCTTGACTTTTCCTTTAACAGGAGATATCATCTTAACTATGTTATTATTGTTGTTAGTTGCTGTCCAGTCGATTCTGACTTATGGTGACCCCATGTGTCAGAACTGCTCCGTACAGTTTTCAAGGCTGTGACCTTTCAAAAGCAGATCACCAGGCCTGTCCTTTAAGGCAACTCTCGGTGGGTTATAACTGCCAATCTTTTGGCTAATAGTCGAGTGCTTAACTTTTTGAGGCATCCAGGGACTGCTTATCTTTACTGTGTTGTTGTTGTGTGCCCTTGAGTCCATTCTGACTCATAGAGACCCTATCCAAAACCCCCGTTGCCATCGAGTCGATTCCAACTCATAGTGACCTTATAAAACAGAGTAGAAGTGCCTCATAGGGTTTTCAAGGCTGTAATCTTTATGGAAGCAGACTGCCACATCTTCCTCCCATGGAGCAGCTGGTGGGTTCAAACTGCCGATTTGTTGATCAGCAGCCGAGAGCTTAACCACTGTGCAACCAAGGCTCCTTAGAGACCTATACTGGACAGCAAAGAAACCTACCATTTGCTCCAAATCCAAAGGGAGGTAATATCTCCATCTTCCAAGGATGTTTCCTGTAAAAACATCCTTGCAAAGATAGTCAAGAACAAAGGAAGTCAGTGCCTTTGCTCACAAAATAAGCAGAAATGTGGAATACCCATTAAAAATTGACCCCCAGTAGCAGATGTATTATCTTTACTTGAACATATTAACTTAGCCTCTGGTATTTGGTATGCTATTGTAGAATGAGTGATCCCTTTAGTATCAAGAGTCAGTTGCAGTTTGCTTTTACAGTGTGATGATAACTGTCCTACTCTCTTTTGTAATATAGTCCTGAGGTATCTTGACCATGTTGATAATTTTCACATTCTGCAGACTATTGTGCTAGTCCATTCTATAGACGAAATCATTCTAATTTTGCCTGGTGAGCAGGGAGTGTCAAGTATTCTTGATACCCTAGTAAGAGAGGGTATATATTCTAATATATATAATATATATAAACATATTAGAAAGTGGAAATAAACTCCATAAAGATCCATCCATAATAGTTTTAGGGTCTAATGGTCTATGGCATACTGAGTAATTCTTTCTAAAGCAGTGATTCTCAGTCGGGGATAATTTTACTCTCAAAGGACATTTGGAAAGGTCTGGAGATACTTCCGGTTCTCACCTCTCGCTGAGGGGGCGCCAGTGGCATCGTGTGAGTGAAGACCAAGGAAGCTGTTAAACATTCTCTAATGCACAAGACATCCCTCCCCTCACAGTAAAGAATTATCCAATCCAAAATATCAGTAGTGCCAAGATCGAGAAATCCTACTGTAAAATAATAAATAAGATGTTGTTTCTTCAAGCATTACACCACAAGAAGGGGTATAGTGCATGTGGGCCTCTTTGAACATTTGAGGTAATATTTACAGCAACTTGTAATACTACTTTGGCCCATTTGTTGAGCGACTTAGAGGTTGCATGTTTTGAATGTGGCCCTCGTGCAAGAGAGGGTTTTATAGCAGGCCCATGTTGATATGCAGGCTGTCCTGCCGCTTGGGACATATCCATGTGTCTCAGCTGCAACTTTATCCCTGTCCCTGGCATGTACCTTGCTTCCAAACCAAAATGGTTCTAGCAATAGCTCTTTCCATTTCCATGGTAATAAAGGTCCAACTATCTCTGCTTGTCCCGTCAACACAAATGAAAGAATCCCTACACAAGGCACTGACAGGCAAGTAGAGACCACTGCAATGGCTTATTGGTGGAATAATGAGGTCGACTAGGTTCTAGCTTCCCAGTTGGATGCCTAGGGGCATGGATGGGAATAATACAGCCTGGAAGTGCAGGGGAATTAACACTCATGGGGCAGACCAATAAGATATAAGAGATGAGATGGATGCAGCAGAGAATCTCTTCCCTTTCCTATCCACCACGGACTGTTCTGAGGTTTAACGATCCCTGTAGACAGTCTACATTTATCCTGCAGGACTGAGCAATTGACTATGTTTTCAAGAAACAGGTGGCCAGCCGGGACCCACATCACTTTGTTTGCTTTCCTTCCTTCTTGCCTTACTATCCTTTTTTCTCTTACTTGTGCTCCTTTGTACTCTCTGATAAAGCATGAGCGTGCAGTTTTGCCTTAGACTTTCTTTTCTGAAAGGTTCAGGCTGAGACACAGTGTACTGGCAAATAGCAGGCTTATGAAAGTGTGGTAGGTGAGGAGATTATGTAGATAGGTTGAGGCCGGATTGTGGAGAAGCTTCAACGTTAAGCTAAGGATTCAAAGTCTGCTCAGGTCCCAAGAATCTATGCTTCTGTATTCACATGGGGTGCTAGGAACAGGGCTCTGCATCAATAAAGTGACTCAGTGCTTGTCCAGGCATTCATTAGCTAATTAAACCAAGGAGCAAAGAGTGTGATTCTTTCTCTTCACGTAATTCCTATGAATCTGTCTTTCATTTAATTATGTGGGTTGCACTTTCCTTGCTGCCAGTAACCCATCTTTCACGTGCTGGAGAGGAAAGGTCTGCCAGAGGTGAACCAAGGTTTCTACAGAGAATTAGTTAATGAGAAAGCTGCAACATCTTGAGCATGAAGATTTCCCCTCCTTATGAGAGGAGACTATTTAGTACTCAAACAGCTTAAGAACCCCAAAGCAACTCTTCTGTACCATTACCAATGTCTCTATGGTGGTTTAGGCAATGTCTGAAACTAACATGTAATCTGGTTGCAATTGTGTTTCTGACTTAAATTTTGGGGGAGGAAAACAAAGATACATATAAATTAATAAATTACTTGATAGATGGTTTATTGGAAAATTGTAAACTATGCTAGTGTTCCATCATCTTTATGCCTAATTTATAGATGATGAAATCAGAGAGCAATTACATGTATTTCTGAAGTTAGTTAGCACACTGGGGGAGTATCTGCTCAAGGGATCTAAGAGAGGCCTTATGGAGATGTCTCATACCAAGGTTATGAGTTAAGCTGACCCTCAACAGTCAACAACATTGAGTGTTTCTACATCTTCCTTCTTCCAGAGAATCCTTTCTTCACAACCCCAACTACTTAGCAAAGAGCCCAATAGTACCAATAAATCTGAGTTAATCCTGTTATAGTAGTTAATGGATCTAAGAGCAGCTGAAAAGTTATACTCATGCAAATTGCGCAAGTCAAGATAAAAGCTTCATAAATATTGACTCCACCTAAGGGTTTCTTTCAGAGAAGAAAATCTCATTATGATAATGGCATCTTCTTCCCAAATCACTAGAGTTCTATAGATATATTAATGTCACCAAGAAATTTAGTTAATAAAACTAACCTAAATTTTTCAATATTTATCTATATCCTTGCTCGTATATTTATGACATTGGAAGTTTCTCACAATGGTATGTTGGAAATATTGTGATAAGAAACAAAGGGAAATTTGTGGAAGGCAAGGTAGAATTGTGAATCAACTAGGACCGAGTAAAATGGCATTATGAGAAAGCTCCCAAGGATGTTTGATCTACTTTACTCTCTTCCATTCAAATTTCTAGCCCACCAGCTAGAATGAAACAAATTCACCCTCTGGTCTGAGGAAGGCTTAGGTAAGACCTTGAGTCTATTTGTCCATTCCGTGAACAAAGACCACTCAAATCTGTCTAAAGAAGAAGAGAACAGTTGAGGTAATTGAGGAGAGTAAGGTAACATATTGTGGGTAGCATAGTAGGTCATTCCTACAAATGAAAGAGGAAGTAATAAAAGTAATAAACTGAAGTGTACACACACATACACAAAAAGCAGAGTTTTTTTGTGACTAAATCAATGAGTTTTTTTTTTTTTTGAGGCTACTGTGCATCTGTTTTGCTAACCACTATGTTAAGTGTGAAAATGTATGACGAGAATCTTAAATTTCCATTTCTTTTAAGAAAAAAGATGACTATACAAGAAACAACTAGACAATGTGAAGTTATAAGAAAGTGCCCAGAAGAATATTGCCACAGAATGTAGCACAGAAGGGTAAAGGATCTCAGACATAATTATCTAGGATTATTATAATTATCTGATAATTATAATTCCCTTACATGTGGGAGACTGAAGCCCAGAGCTTGGAAGTCCCGAGGTATACTGTAGGGACAGAAGGTGTGAAGTTAAAAAATGTATGTAGATGACCAAAAAACATTTAACCTGGCTGGATGACAATGTAAATATTTTTCTAAGTATTGTCATGACGAAAAAGGTTTTCTTAAAATTAATTTTATTTTAAATAGGGAGTATTTAAATTAGGATAATCAGTAGTGGGACATTATTCAATTTAACCAACATTAGACATCATGTACAATTACGATATGCCAGGCACTATGCTAAGTATTTTCCATCTATTTTCTCCTTTAATCTCTACAATACCCTAGAAGGTAGTTATTATGATGAAAAATGAGGTATTACTATCCTTGTCCTCAAGCACAAGTCAGAATTTACAGGAAGACCAAGGCACTGACTTAATTAGTAACTAATCCAATGCAGCAAGTGCTATAACACAAGTTACACCTTGCTACAAGAGTATGGAAGAAGCAATTAATTCTTCCCAAAAGAGAGAGAATTCCTTATTGGAAATATAACCTTGGACCTTTGACTTTTTTTTAAATGAGTTTTCCAGGTAGACTGAATTAAGGGTAAGAATCTTCTGCTGTGTTAGGTGCTATTGAGTCAATTTTTGACTCATAGAGACAGAGTAGAACTGCCCCATAGGGTTTACTTGGCTGTAATCTTTATGGGAGCAGATCACCAGATCTCTATTCCATGGAGCTGCTGGGTGGGTTCAAACCACCAACCTTTCGGTTAGCAGCCGAGTGCTTAACTGTTGAACCAGCAAGAACTTTCTAGAAAGACAATTTTCTAGAACTATGTGAACAGAGGAGCGGTCTCTTGAAAGTATTCTCCTATCTCCACTGCATAGTGAGGCAAGGCATAAACTAGCCGTTAGGCTAAGAGAAAGGGAAAAACTGAATTCTGTGTCAGGGAAGAGCAAACAGGACTTTAGTCCTAAAAAAAGGAAAGTTAGGAAAGTGGCCAAGGACAGATATATTACTCAATAAATCAGACAGCTCTAAAGGACAAAGCTTTTAGATTAATCTACAGTCCAAGTACAAAGGCATATACAAAGAGAAAAGGCACAGAAGTTATATAGGAAGGCTTTTTATCTTAAGAGATTCTCATAGAAAAAGGCTTTTTGCACTCTTGAAGGAGCCTTGACTTCAGACTCGAACCAAATCTGTAGAAGGACCACCAGTTTCCTTTTTGACATCTCTTGGCTTTAACATCATTCTTCCTCAGAGATGTTGACATTCTTTCCCAAGCACAACAAGCATCATTAGAGTTTATTGCCTGGTCTATGCATACATTAAGGGGTTCCATATTTTTAGTTAATTTGCCTATTAAATCAAAGCCATGTTTGGTTCCTCTCCACCTCACTTGCTCAATGCCAGCTATTCCCTCCACTTAGGAAAAAAAACAAAACAAAACAAAAAATATGCCAATCTTGGTCTTCTCTTGCCCTCTCCTGCAGGCACTGAGACCATGAGTTTGAAAATCTTAGCTCTGTCTAGTTTTGGAGACACTCATTCTTCCACTTTCCTTGAAATAGCCCATATTATGAGTCTGGAATAGTTAGGAACTTTCTTCTCTCTATCAGGTGGGGTTTGAATTAGTCAAATTAATGGGAGACACCCCAGCACAAATGGACTCATTCTATTTCTTTATTCATTGGTTGAATTATTAGATATCTTTTAAAGGGGAGGACCATTATAACCAGGAACTTTTCTAATTGCTGAAGATACAGTTACGAACAAGGCAAACATACTGGCCAATTGACTCTTAGTGGAGACAGACACTGCACAAACATAAACACGAATAATTGATTTAGAGTTGGGATATGAATGATTTAGGAAATGTATACAGTGCAATGAGAAACTATGACTGGAGGACCCATCTAGCCATCTAGTCTAGACAAATCAGAAGAAATTTTGGGGAGGAAATGGCAACTTTTACTGGGGCTTAAAAGGGGATGTGTGCTGGTGTAAATTGGGAGTGTGTGTGCCTCCCTGGACAAGCAAAATCTCTATGGCAGAAAGTAGCTTGACATGTTTGAAGAACTGAAAGGTCATCGTGGATGAATTCTGGTGAGAGCAAGAGGGTTCTGTACAAGATTAGAGAGGTAGGTGGTGGCAGATAATGACCATGTTATGGTTTTTATGCTATAAACCATACTATGACTTTCAACCTTTATCCCAAAAGTAATGGAGACAGTTGAAGGGTTTTGAGCAGGAATATTACACACAGATATTTGCATTTCCAAAGAATTACTCTAATGGATCTTGGCAAATGGATTCAAGGGGAGAAACAGTAGGTCTGGGGAGACTTGTGAATGAAGACGTTTCAGTAGAGAAGGTGTGAGATGATAGTGTCTTGGTCTAGGGAAGTGGCAAAGAAGATAGAGGTGGAAAGATTTTTGAAAAATACTTTAGAGGATTAATTGCCAAAACTTTGACATTGATTGGAAACGAGGGGTCAGGGAGACGAAGGAGTTTCATAAATGAATAATTGGGCAAATGACCATACCATCTACTGAGGTGGTAAACATTGGAAGAGTAGCAAAGCATTACGGTGAAGGTGAGTAGTTCGATTTTTGACATGGTTGAGAAGCCTGTGAGAAATCCAGATGGTAAAGTGTGTATGGATATACAGGTACGGTACTCACAGAAGTCATTGTTGTTGTTAGATGCTGTCGAGAGAGTTTCCACTCATAGCAACCCTATGCACAACAGAACGAAACACTACTCGGGTCCTGTGCCATCCTCATGATCGTTGTTATGCTTAAGCCCATTGTTGAAGCCACTGTGTCGATCCATCTCGTTGAGGGCCTTCCTCTTTTTCACTGACCCTCTACTTTACCAAGCATGATGTCCTTCTCCAGGGACTGGTCCCTCCTGATGACATGTCCAAAGTATGTGAGACAAAGTCTCACCATCCTTGCTTCTAATGAGCATTCTGGCTGTACTTCTTTGAAGACAGATTTGTTTGTTCTTTTGGCAGTCCATGGTATATTCAATATTCTTTGCCAACACCATAATTCAAAGACTTCAATTCTTCTTTGGTCTTCCTTATTCATTGTCCAGCTTTCTCATTCCTGTGAGGCAATTGAAAACACTATGGCTTGGATCAGGTGCATCTTAATCCTTAAAGTGAAGTCTTTGCTTGTTAACACTTTAAAAAAGATCTTTTGCAGCAGGTTTGCCCAAGGCAATACGTGTTTGATTTCTTGACTGCTACTCCCATGGGTGTTGATTGTGGATCCAAGTAAAATCAAATCCTTGACAACTTCAATCTTTTCTTCATTTATTATGATGTTGCTCATTGGTCCAGTTGCAAGGATTTTTGTTTTCTTTATGTTGAGGTGTAATCCATACTGAAGGCTGTAGTCTTTGATCTTCATCAGTAAGTGCTTCTAGTCCTCTTCACTTTCAGCAAGCAAGGTTGTGTCATCTGCATATAGCAGATTGTTAATGAGTATTCCACCAATCCTGATGCCCATTCTTCTTCAATAGTCCAGCTTCTCAGATTATTTGCTCAGCATTCAGATTGAATAAGTATGGTGAAAGGATACAACCCTGACATACACCTTTCCTGACTTTAAACCACCCAGTATCCCCTTGTTCTGTTCTAATAACTGCTCCTTGATCTATGTACAGGTTCTTCATGAGCACAATTAAGTGTTCTGGAATTCCCATTCTTCGAAATGTTATCCGTAATTCATTATGATCCATACAACCGAATGCTTTTGCATAGTCAATAAAACACAGGTAAACATCTTTCTGGTATTCTCTGCTTTCGGCCAGAATCCATCTGACATCAGCAATGATATCCCTCCCTGTCCATCCTCTTCTGAATCTGGCTTGGATTTCTGGCAGTTCCCTGTTGATGTACTGCTGCAACTGCTTTTGAATGACCTTCAGCAAAATTTTACTTGTGTGTGATATTAATAATATTGTTCAATAATTTCTGCATTCTTTTGGATCACCTTTCTTTGGAATAGGCATAAATATGGATCTTTTCTAGTCAGTTGGCCAGGTAGCTGTCTTCCAAATTTCTTGGCATAGATGAGTGAGCACTTCCAGTGCAGCATCTGTTTGTTGAAACATCTCCATTGGTATTCCTTCAATTCCTGGAGCCTGGTTTTTCACTACTGTCTTAGTGCAGCTTGGACTTCTTCCTTCAGTACCATCAGTTCTTGATCATATGCCACTTCCTGGAATGGTTGAACGTCGACCAATTCTTTTTTGGGACAGTGACTCTGTGTATTCTTTCCATCTTCTTTTGATGCTTCCTGTGTCATTCAGTATTTTGCCAGTAGAATCCTTCAATTTTGCAACTCGAGACTTGAATTTTTTCTTCAATTCTTTCAGCTTGAGAAATGCTGGACGAGTTCCTCCCCTTTGGTTTTCTAACTCTGGGTCTTTGCACTTGTCATTATAATACTCTGTCTTCATAAGCTGCCATTTGAAATCGTTTGTTCAGCTCTTTTACTTCATTATTTCTTCCTTTTGCTTTAGCTACTCAACGTTTAAGAGCAACTTTCAGAGTCTCTTCTGACATCCATTTTGGTCTTTTATTTCTTTCCTGTCTTTTTAATGATCTTTTGCTTTCTGCATGTATGATGTCCTTGTGTCATTCCACAACTCCTCTGGCCTTCAGTCATTAGTGTTCAATGTGTCAAATCTATTCTTGAGATGGTCTGTAAATTCCGGTGGGATATACTCAAGGTCGTATTTTGGCTGTCGTGGGCTTGTTCTAATTTTCTTCAGCTTCAATTTGAGCAATTGATGGTCTGTTCCACAGTCAGCCCCTGGCCTTGTTCTGACTGATGATATTGAGCTTTTCCATCATCCCTTTCCACAGACATAATTAATTTGATTTCTGTGTATTCCATCCAGCGATGTCCATGTGTATAGTCACTGTTTATGTTCTTGAAAAAGATATTTGCAATGAAGAAGTCGTTGGTTTTGCAAAATTCTATCTTGATCTCTGACATCGTTTCTTTCACCAAGGCCATCTTTTCCAATTACTGATCCTTTTCTTTTGTTTCCAACTTTCGCACTCCAATTACCAGTAATTATCAATGTATCTCAATTGCATGTTCTATCAGTTTTGGACTGCAGAAATTGGTAACAATCTTCAGTTTCTTCATTTTTCACTTTAGTGGTTGGTGCGTAAATTTGAATAATAGTTGTATTAACTGGTCTTCCTTGTAGGCGTTTGGATATTATCCTATCACTGACAGCATTGCACTTTAGGATAGATCTTGAAATGTTCTTTTTGACGATGAAGGCAACACCACTCCTCTTCAATTTGTCATTCTCGGCATAGTTTACCATATGATTGTCCAATTCAAAATGGCCAATACTAGTGCATTTCAGCTCACTAATTTCTAGGATATCGATGTTTATGCATTTCATTTCATTTTTGATGACTTCCAGTTTTCTGAGATTCATACTTCATACATTCCACATCCTATTATTAATGGATGTTTGCAGCTGTTTCTTCTCATTTTGTTTCATGCCACATCAGCAAATGAAGGTTCCAAAAGCTTGACTCCATCCATGTCATTAAGACTGACTCTACCTTGAGGAGGCAGCTCTTCCCTAGTCATCTTCTGAGTGCCTCCCAACCTGAGGGGCTCGTCTTCCAGCACTATATCAGACAACGTTCCGCTGATATTCATAAGGTTTTCAATGGCTGATTCTTTTCAGAAGTAGACCGCCAGTCATTCTTCCTAGTCTGTCTTAGTCTGAAAGCTTAGCTGAAACCTGTCCATAAGGGGTGACCCTGCTGGTATTTGAATACTGGTGGCATAGCCTCTAGCATCACAGCAACACGCAAGCCCCCACAGTATGACAAACTGACAGATGTGTGGGGGACTCACAGAAGAGGCGAGGAGAAAGATAAAAAATTTGGAGTCACTGGCATATAGATGGAGCTCTGGTGGCGCGGTGGTTAAGAGCTATGGCTGTGAACCAAAAGTTGAAATCCACCAGCTGCTCCTTGAAAACCCTATCGCGCAGTTCTACTCTGCCCTATGGGGTCACTATGAGTCCATGGCATGGACTCCATGGTAACACGTTTGGTTTTTGGTTTTATGGTTTGGCATATAGATAGCAATTGTTGTTGTTAATAGCTGCCATCATGTCAATTCCGACTCATGATGACCTAATGTGTGCAGGGTAAAACTACTCCATAAGGTTTTCAATGCTGTGACCTTTATGGAATCAGATTGCCAGGCCTGTCTTCTGAGGTGCCTCTGGATGGGTTTGAACTACTAACCTAGTAGTAGAACACTTAACTGTTTGTACCACCCAGGGACTCCTAAAGATTCCTAGGGACTCCTGTGTATTTCCTAGGAAGAGATCGTAACACAATGAAAAGAGAGAGAGAGAATTAGAGAGAACCTAGAATCAAACCCTGAGAAAGTTTATCTTTTAAACTTCAGATAGATGAGGAGAAACGCTAAAAGAAACTGAAAAAGAGTGACCAGCAAAGTAGGCAAAAGTAAGTGATATTTTTCAAGGAGAAGGGTGTGGTCAACCGTGAAGATTTTGAAACAATATCTAGGAAACTGAAACTTGTTCAATGGATGTAGCAGCAATGTGATTATTGGAAAGGACATTTCAGTGGCGTTGCAAAGGGGGAAATGAAAACAAGATTGAAGTGGGCTGAGGTATAAAGATGAAGAAAATAATTGCAGGCAGAAAATTATTTCAGAACATTTGGCCCTGATGACATGGAGAAACAAGGAACTATAGATAGGAGACTTTGTGTGGCGTACGATACAGTTTATTTATTTCCTTGTTTTAAGACGAGAGGCTTGCTTAAATGATGGTGGGAAAATCCTACGGAGAGAGAGAGATTGAAAATACAAACTATAAAAACATATAATTAACACTGTAAGGCTCTTGAGAAGATTATAGGAGCACATATGGAGACATTGATCCTTGACAGAAGAAAGGATTTCCTTATAACTAGCTTAGCCATAGTAGTTCAGGAAAAAGGTGAGGATGGAAACATTTATTATAACTCTGGGCCCCTGTTGGCCAGGGAACCCTGCCCTTCATAAAAATCCTTTAAACTAGGGCCCAAATGTTTTTCTTGACAGATTTTTCCTTCGGCCTCAATTCTAAGAGTTTGCTTACCATATCCCTAGGCATAGAGAACCTATTTTTACAAAGCTACTGTTTATTTCATTTTACATCCTCCAACAGACCCTGGATTTTGAATCTGGTTTACAGTCTCTTCCTGCTCCTGGGGACTTTATATTTAAGTCATTTTTCTGCACACAGGTATCACTTTAGTTAGAATTCTGAGTGATGTTTTGTTTCTCATCATGTCTTACAAGGGTAGACCCATATGTTCGATCCTTGATTGAAGCCCTCAGTCTGGACCAGAATCTAAGCCTCCAATTTACTTCTACTCAGGTGTCTTCCATGTTCCCAACCATTGCTGAAGATGCTGCTTAAAAACAGATTGAATTCCCATACTATAGTGCCTGGAAACTTCTACAGCCATACACACCCATTGGAGCAGAACCCCTCTGGATGTTAATTCTGCTTCCTTTCCTTGGAGGTCATTCCTGTTGGCAAGTCAATTTTATCGGTGATGCGGTAGGAAGAGCAGAGGCCTGAATGACTTTGGGTAAGTCCTTTACTTTCTCTCAGCCTTAATTTTCCTCATTGGTAAAATTGAGAGTCTAATATCCTGGAGGACTGTTTTAAGAATTGAAGATAAAATATAGACATTCTTAACACAGTGTCCATGTTTTCTGGTTGGTGTTCAATAATTGTTGTGTATGTTATTATTATTATTACTCTCACGTTGAGTCTGCCAGTGAGGTCTCTACATACTGCATGGCTCTTTTTAATCAATATACATCAAAGTATCTCACAGTATCTTATTTCCAGATTTAAAAAATATAATCAAACTTTAAGGACTGGGGACATTGCTATAAACTTTACAGATGTAAAAATAACTATAAATGAAGGCCAAGAACAATTGTATGCCACCAGTTAGATAACCTAGATGAAATGAAAAAATTCTTAGAAAGACACAAACCAAACTACCAAAACTGACTCAAGAATAGAATATCTGAATAGGCCAATGAGAAGTAAAAGTATTGAATTAGTTAAAAAAAAAAAAAAAAAAAAAAAACTTCTTACAAACAAAACCCAGGACGAGAAGAATTCACTGTTGAATTATACTAAATGTTTAAAGAATTAACACAAATCATTCACAAACTCCTCCAAAAAACTAGAAGAGGAACGAATATTTCTCAACTCATTCAATGAGGAAAATATTACTCTGATATCAAAACCAGACAAAGACATAACAAGGAAAGGTGAAAATTCCTTATGAATATTTGTATAGAAATCCTCCAGAAAATACTGGCTAACTGAATCTAGGAACATACAAAACGGATCATACTTCATGACCAAGTGGGCTTTACCCCAGCAGTGCAAGATTGGTTTAACATATGAAAATCAATCAGTTTAATACACCATATTACAAAATTAGAGGACAAAAGCCACATTATTATCTGTCTTAGTTATCTAGTGCTGCTATAACAGAAATATCACAAGTAGATGGCTTTAACAAAAAGAAATTCATTTTCTCACACTCTAGTAGGCTAGAAGTCCAAATTCAGGGCATCAGCTCCAGGGGAAGGCTTTCTCTCCCTGTCAGCTCTGCAGAAAGGTCCTTGTCATCAATCATCCCCTGACTGAGAGCTTCTCAGTGCAGGGACCCCAAGTCCAAAGGACGTGCTATGCTCCTGGTGCTTCTTTATTGGTGGTATGAGGTTCCTTTGTCTCTTGGCTTGCTTTTCTCTTTTATATCTCAAAAGAGATTGTCTCAAAACACAATCCAATCTTGTAGATCTCATCAACATAACTGCCGCTAATCCATCTCATTAATACCGTAGTGATAGGATGTACAAAACATAGGAAAATCTCATCAGATGACAAAATGGTGTACAATCACAATACTGGGAATCATGGCCTAGCCAAGTTGACAGATATTTTGGGGGGACACATTTCAATCCATAACATATCCCAACAGAAGAGGGAAAAAACATTTCACAAAATCCAACTCCTTTTCATAATAGAAACATACAAAAAACAAGGAATAGAAAGGAACTTCCTTAACCTAATAGGGGCATCTAGGAAAAACTGAAAACCGTATGTAATAAGGAAAGGCTGAAAGATTTCTGTCCTGTGACAGTTAGTTTTATGTGTCAACTTGGTCTGACTATCGTACCCAGTTATATAATCAAACACTCATCCAGGTGTTGCTGTGAGGCTATTTTGAAAATATGTTAACATCTACAATTAGTTGACTTTAAGTACAGAAGATTATCCTCGATAATGTGGTTGGGCCTCGTCCATTCAGTTGTAGGTTTTATGAGCAAAAACTGAGGTTTCCAAGAGAAGAAGAAATTCTGCCTCAAGACTGTAGCATCCACTCTTGCTTGAGTTTCCAGCCTGAGTTTCCAGATTTCAGACTTGCCAGATCCCACAATTTCATGAGCCAATGTCTTCAAATAAAACATATACATACATAAAACCAAAAAAACCCATTACCATCGAGTTGATTCCAACTCAGAGCAATCCTATAGGACAGAGTAGAACTGCCCCATAGAGTTTCCAAGGAGTGCCTGGTGGATTTGAACTGCCGACCTTTTGGTTAGCAGACGTAGCTCTCAACCACTACGCCACCAGGGTTTCCCACATACGTACATATGTATGTACACACCAGACGAGAGTAAGTCAAAAAGTATTGCTACTAGGTTCCAGTTCATACATGCACGGGTTTATTCCAAGGAAAACGTGTTTAAGCATGTCTCTGCGATCAGTGGATGGCTGAAGACAAGTTCTCTCAGTAATACACTTATCTTAGTCTCATTAGGGTGCCTTAAAAAAAAAAAAGGATACTTCTTGTGCGATGGAAAAAAATGATTTTGAGGTCAGGGCTAACAAAACTCAAGTGGACATCTTCCCAAATCGTTGCAGCTTTGCAATGAGTTGTTGGAAATGCTGCCCCACATAAAACAACAGGCTGTAGACAGCAAGCATTTTTAGGAAGGTACAGAAGACCTCAAGGATGAGCCAAGGGAAGGAAGACTGCTCAGAAGGTTACGGCGACTTTTTTTGGATTTCAAAGGGGTAATCTTGATAGATTTTTCTTGAAGGACACAGGATGATCACAGGGGCTTATTATAAAGAAGTTTTAAGAAAATTGAAAACTGCATCCGTGAGAAAAATGGCAGGAAATTTGCACGGAGGAATTTTTTCCATCACGACAATGCACCTGCTCATTTTTCGAGGGTAGCAAGGGCTGTCCAATGAGAACTTCATTGGGAAGCCTTACCCCATCCACTCTACAGCCCTGATCCTTGCCCTTTCAGACTTCTTGTTATTCCCAAAACTCAAAGAACATTTAAAAGGAATACGGTTTGAGTCCCCCGAGGATGCCAAAACTGCCGTTTTGGCGTGGTGTAAATCAAGAACGCAGAATTCTTCCGGGAAGGATTGGAGAGATGGAAACACAGCCATCAGAAGTGTGTAGACCTAGATGGAGGATATGTCAAGAAACAATAGCTTCACATTTTGATATTTTTGTGTAATAAAGGTTTCTATAATTTTGTAGCAATACTTTTTGACTTACCCTCATGTATATACATATACATATACAAACATTGAATCCAGAATCTCTGCTCATATTCAGTGTTGTAGCTGGAAGGATTAGAAAGCGCCTAATAATTTGGATGGTTGGCTGAAGCATGGACCAAAAGGTGGCCTACACTAAATGAAGCTGAAATACCGATACTACCTTGGTGTACTATAGAGGAAGGTGTTCAAAGGTTTAGGGAGATTGGCTGTTAGGGTGGATTTATCATGTAAGACCTGCTCATCCATTTCAGGAGAGTCCACAGGACACATTCTTTCACTATGACTGTTAGAAATAAATTGGTAAGGGGAGCCCCAGCATCGCTGAAGAGCTTTGTGGTTGTTCTTCTCTGTAAGTCAGAAATTACACTGAGAATTGTTGCCATTCAACTGACATCCTCCAACGGTATGAGGAAAATTTGATGCCAAGATTGTAGAAGGCACTTAATTGTTAAAGACAAGGTGGGAATGGTTACCATAATGGATAGTGAAGTGAAAGGCAATAATCAGAATAGTCTGATTCACAGAGACCTACGGCATTGGCTAGTTGATCGGGGTGTCCCTAAAAGAGAAATAGATGGTCAGTCTACTAAATTCTTATTTGATCTATGTAAGTGAAAAATTCTAGGTCAAGTGACTGGAAGTCTAAATTGAATCACCAAAACAGAAAGTCGTGATCCTCCAATCAATTCCCAGACTTGAGCCAGTTTATAGGCCCAGAACCACTTGGATGAAGAGAAGGCAGAGTACCCTTGAGAAGGACACCTAAAAACTTATACTCTTAATTTTTCAGCCTTCCCCAAAGTGTTTTACTAGGTTGACTGTACATTGGGGAAAAGGAAGTAATCAGACTTTTAGGGGGATTACTGGACATGGAGTCTGAACTGACACTAATTTCAGGAGACCACAAAGATCGCATTGGTCCACCAATTAGAATAGGGGCTTATGGAGGAAAGACAATCTATGAAGGTTTAGCTCAGGTCCATCTCAGAGTGGGTCTGGTGTGTCCCAGGACCCATACAGACTGCTCTTGGAGAATGAAAGGGGATTATTATAAACATAATCAGGTGGACCTAAACCTCACACCATATACAAAACTCAACTCAAAATAGATCAAAGACATAAATGCTAAGCTAAAAGTATAAAGTATAAAAACCAAAATCATCAAGTATAAAACTCTTGGAAGAAAACATAGGCATAAATCTTCATGACTTTGAGTTAGTTAATAGTTTCTTAGATATGATACTATAAGCACAAGCAACAAAAACAAAAAAATAGACAAATTGGACTTCATCCAAAGAAAACCTTTTGTGATTCAAGGCTCATGACAAGAAAATGAAAAGACAACTCACAGAATATGAGAAAATGTTTCCAATCAAATATCTGATAACCCATTGCTGTCAAGCAGATTCGGACTCATAGAGACTCTATAGGACAGAGTACAACTCCCCTGTAGAGTTTCCAAGGCTGTAATCTTTATAGAAGCCGACTGCCACATCTTTCTCCCATGGAGCGGCTGGGGGGTTCGAATTGCCGACCTTTCAGTTAGCAGCTAAGTGCTTAACCACTGCGCCACCAGGCTTCCTTATATGGATAAGGGACCCAGAATACACACAGAACACTTACAACTCAGCAGTAAAAAGACAAATAACCCAATTTAAAAATGGTCAAAGGATTCGAATAGACATTCACTCTTTGTTCTGAGAAATAAAGGCCGTTCTGGACTCTTAAACAACAAGAACAAAAATTCCTGGGGCTGGCTTGACAGATTGCCAAAGCCTCTACTTTTGCCTTCCTCTTTCTGCCTGCTGTTTTCTTTCACTCATCTCACTCTATATTAGGAATTCTACCAGGATTTAGCAGGTCAGAGAGAGGCCAAGATGAAATTGCTCAGCTTTCCTGCTGACTGAGGAAAAAAGGCCACGTGTTTAATAGAGATGGAAAGTAATTATTCAGCTGTGTTTGAATCATCATGTGGACCTTAGTTATCTGTGCTGTTTTTTTGTGTCACTGATGATGAGAAATTGTTAAGATGTACGCCATCCTTTCAGCTATCTGTTCACTGAAAATTATAATGTAACTTGTCAATGTCTTCATTCACAAAATAAGGTTATTTTTATGCTGTAATTGATATACAGATTAAGAGATACAAAGGATTGCTCTTGAAAATATAAGTTGAAATGTTTGTAAATTTCCTTTAAAATTAGCTCTATTATTGGAACAGTCAATTATTTTCCATCCTTGGGTTTCCCCAACTGTGGTACGTGGACAAGGGACAAATTGGGTTGGGATTGACTTTTAGCTTCACAACTTTCTTCCCTGGTTGTAAAAAGTGAAAAATAATAACAATTCCCACCTTGAGGGGCTGCTGTAGGAATTAAATGAGACACCATATATGAAGTGTTTAATCCAGGGCCTGGAGTGGAATGATTGATCACTAAACAATAATATTACTGTGCAGTATGATCAATCAATATTGAAAATCTGCTTATATTTGAATAATTTTGTTATGCCCTCGTACCCCAAAAATTAATAAAATACTTTGCTTATTAAGGAGCAAGATTTTAAAGATTCAATGAAAAGTCTTTGTTGGCTTTTCCTCAAATTTGATGGAAGTGGTCATGACAAGGAACTTATTTTGCATCCACTTTGAAAACATCACCCAAAACATGACTGAAAAAAACATTTAAGTGATTTCATCAGTTTCCTGAAACAAAAGTTTGCGTAACAGAAGTCATACGTATTATTTTATTTAGATATGAATTGCCAGTATCCAGTCTTATCAGGACCAGGCAGGGTTTCATTCTGTTGTATATAGGGTCACTATGAGTCGGAACCAACTAGCTGGCACCTAACAACAATCTTATCTGAGAAGGTAGTTAAATAAATTTGCCACGTTCAGGCATATATCCATCAGAACTAAGGGCTGGTTAATGTCAAAACAACAACAATGACAACAAGAAAATCAAAATCATTTTATTTATATTTAAAAGCATTCTTTTCTTTAGAAATTGAGGAACCTTGATCTGAATGTGCCTTTAATACTAGCTCATGTTTAACTTTCCCATTGAATTGGAGAGCTAATTGTCAGGTTTTCATTTTGAGTTAATTGATTAGATTTACTATTAGCATATTTTATATCTCGTTTTTACTTTTTGCTTTACTATTTGATGTGTAATTATACTATTTTTTAAAAATCATACTTATATTCCTTGTATACATCAAGTGATACTGATTGTCCATTTTCATGGTGATACAGTTGACAAAATAGAAGTGAGTTTAAAAAGTGAACTTATTTAAGTAACTTATTAAATAAATAGTACTATGAACTGCCGAAAGAACAAACAAATCTGTCTCGGAAGAAGTACAACCAGAATGCTCCTTAGAAGCAAGGATGGTGAGACTGCGTCTCACATACTTTGGACATGTTATCAGGAGGGACCCGTCCCTGGAGAAGGACATCATGCTTGGTAAAGTAGAGGGTCAGTAAAAAAGAGGAAGACCCTCAACAGGATGGATTGACACATTGGCTGCCACAATGGGCTCAAGTATAACAATGATTGTGAGGATGGTGCAGGACTGGGCAGTGTTTTGTTCTGTGGTACACAGGGTCGCTATGAATCGGCATCTAACAATAACAACATTAGATAAATAATGATAAATATCATGACGGTGTATTTAAACGACACGGAGTTGTGAAATACTGTCATATGATAAACTTTTAAGATTTAAAGACATTGTTCATTCTTGAATTTTTAGGCTCTAGAAAAACAGACACTTAAAGAGTTGTAATTATTCTTTCAACTCATTTAGCTTTAAAATTAGACGTAATGTTTAAGGGCATTACACTATTTCACCTTTCAATTACCAGAAATTCCAGTTATAATTTATTCACACATCAAACATATTTTTATGTATTTTTTCTTTAAATCACTGTGCTACTTGCAAAGAGGATATAAATGACTTTGACAGTAACTGCTCTCAAAGTATCTACAATTTAACTAGAATTATAATATTTACAATTTACAATTTTACATTACACGTAACCATAATAAAAGAAGGAATGCATTTGTGCTATGATAGTCATATAAGCAAAGTGGCGTGGCAGTCCAAAGGAGGGGGGAAAAAAGTATGGTTGAAAGAAAAATTAAAAAAAAAAAAAAGATCCAAAAGACTAAACAGAGCCGATGGCATTTGATTTGAGGCTTGAGGGATGAGTTGTATTTCAGTACCTGTATTTCAGTTATAAAATAAAACATTCAAGGCAGGCAAAATGTCAGCAAAGCTCTGGAGTGAGGAACATACAGGATATGTTAGGGAGTTAGGAGTCTAATATGGCTGGTACACGAGGACATGCAGTGAAACATGAGACTGTGTAAGAAAAACAACCCTGAATATCAAACTAAGGAGTTTAGATTTTATTCAAGAAATTTACTAAAGCATTAGAACCAAGTGAATTTTACAGCTGAAGTATCTAAATCCCCTTGGGAGGAGAAGTAAATTCCAAGGCCAGAGGTCAGTACAGCATCTTTGGAGCCGTAAAACTGTAGTTGGAGATATACTGAAAGACATTGACTTAAAAAGAGCACCATCACACTTAAAGCGAGTCTTAAAGAGAGTATTGATGGGACATTTGCCTACATGGAATTAATTAGATTTAGCCTCAATTTGTAAAAGTGCTGGTTGCAGCAAAATGAAACCATCCTTCTCCAACGCAGTGAGACAGTAATGTTCCCATTATGATTCATTTCAAATTTGAGCTCTTCCCAACTAAATCTATGTAGCTGGTTAAGACTGAAGACATAGCTACAGAATAGCATTGCTATCTGAAAGACCACTTCCTGGCTCTAAGTACTCAGGCAAATGAAAGGCATTATCCCCACTTTCACCTTCCTTGGATACACTCAGCCTTAGTATTAATAGGATTTGAAGTGAATTAACTCTGGCGTCAGGAAATTATACAATAAATTATGTGAATCCAATCAGTTCATTTGGCATCCCCAGTTTTTGCTTTATGCTTGTCCATGTATTTGAGTGCGCAGGCACGCATAAGAATGCCTGCTTTTAGTGAAATGGACAGATATGAGCCATATCGATTGGATTCTTTCTGTCATTGACTGTGTAGCAAACCTGTCACTTCTCCAAGTCTTGAATCATGTTGACAGGATGCATTCCATTTTATGTTTTTTTCTCCTTTGTCCAGAACATTTGCAGTTGAAGCGCAGTTGCCACCTTTAAAAAGCAAGCTCTGCCGCGTTCTAGAGCCATTGAAATATCCTTCTTGACCTGGAAAGTCAGTTTCTCTGCTAACAGGGGAGACAATAGATTTTTAACATGAATAGGCTCCTCTCAATCCCTCTCTGCTTTGGAGTTCTAAGTTTGTTATCCGTGATGATCTCCATAGAGTTGGTTCACGGATGGCCACATCATACCCGAGGTAAGTGAACATGAATCTAAAATCCTGCAGGTGAGGAATTAATCTTTATCTTTCTATTTGTGTAGACGTGGTTTTTCTGCCGTTACAGCCATAATTTTTCAAGACACTGTTGTTGTTGTTGTTAGGTGCTGTGGAGTCAGTTCTGACTCATAGCGACCCTGTGTACAACAGAACAAAACACTGCCCAGGCCTGCGCCATCCTCACAATCTTTGCTACGTTTGAGCCCATTGTTGCAGTCACTGTGTCAATCCATCTCATTGAGGGTCTTCCTCTTTTTGCTGATCCTCTACCCTACCAAGCATGATGTCCTTCTCCAGGGACTGGTCCCTCCTGATAACACATCCCTTTAGTAGTTGCTGTTCTGAATTAAGCGTAATCTGTGATGCTGTTCTTCTCAAGTAAATGGCACCAAATTTTATTTTAACTGACATTGTACCAAATTTATTTCAGCTACACTGTATTTTTCCTACTCATGGGACACTCATTTCTCACTGCTACACCATGACCAAAGATGAGGAATGTATGAATAGTAACACAGTCATGTAATCTGTGCATACTTCAAAAGTTTGTATGGGGGAAACCAGTAGGGTATTTTTATCCCATGGGATTATTGTAAATCAGTTATGAAAGGCAGTTATGTATGAAGGCAGAAACTTGCATTTGCAGAGATTTGAGGATAATAATGCATGATAAAATACCTTGAGGATGATACTAACATCCATCTTATGCACCGATTCTATTTATTAGAGTTCTAACATATTAGGGGACATGCGTTAAATGAAATAGTTTCATCTATGGTATCTGCAAATACATACCATAATAAATTGGGTGAAAATAAGTTTCTGCTCTTATCTTATTGTAACTTTTATTGACCTTCCTGTAAAATTTTCAGTGCATTCTATCATGGAAACAGCTCTTAATCTGAGAATCAGTAGAATTGGATTTAGTGCTGACTCATAAACTGCTTAATATTTGTCAGGCAACTTAACCTCACTGAAACCTTTATACATTTCTTCACGCTTTAAAAAGAGTAATTTAAAATAACCTTGCCTAGTATCCTTTCCCACTTGAAATTCTGTAGTTTTCTTTCATCAGCCTCACCTCCTTGTCAGGAAGGGGGAGACATTATTTTACTCATGTAAGGGGAGCCAAGACAGAAAGTAATGAATTTTGTTGACAGGACACTGGGTTGAGCAAAGGGACCAAGTTTCCCACTTCTGGGTCTAGTTCCACTTTACTAGACCATGTTGCCTCACATGTAAGTACCGTAAAACCTGCGAAAGCCGGAACTGGTGTAAGGCGGAAACCTGTTAGAGAAGGAAAACTGCAATTTTCTTCTCTAACAGAGAGTGATAGAAAAGTGGTGAAGACTGCACCCTGTCAAGGGCGGAAAACGTAAGAGACAGGGAAAAACAAGGCAGTCCTGTTGAGTTCTGGCTCTCACAGCTTTGCCTGTGATAGTACATTTAGCAGCTACAGCCCCTTCTTGTGATCACCTGAATTGTGCTTAGGGCAACAGCAGACGTGGTATTAAAAGTCAATGGAAACTATAGCAGTTTCTTTGGCACTTCAAATAACATTGCAAAGACCTTGTTATTTATGAGAATTTTCCTCTTGAAAAGCAAGTTGTCTCAGTAACCTAAATACAAATCTGGGAAGCAAAGGTGCTGGATTTTACCCATGACACTCACATTTTGTCTCTGTCTGGCCAAATCATTACATTTGGTGGCCCTCCATTACTCTTTCTGTGCAATAATAAGCCTTTCTGTGTTCCCACCACAATGCAAATGTGTGAGAAAAAAGGTGGTCATTTGTTGAGGACTTCACAAAATTAGGGTATATTAGTTAGTGGTGACCGTGACTTCTCATTTCCTGTGTATAGGAAATATAGAAAAATCCAACCCTACAGCATTTTGCTAGATTACAATTAAATAGCATGTATCACTGGCAGCAGAGTGGAAATGTTTCTCCCTGGGTTCCCTTTCAATTTTGGTTTCCTTATATGTCAAGGAGGAAGATTAATTTGTAAGGTTTTTTTTTTTTTTATCTTAATTGTCCACAATTAGAGTGAGTATCTTTCCACGAGCACATCTTTTTTCAAACAACCAAATATTTAACTTACTTAACATATATATATTTTTTTTCAAGCAAGCATTTGTATGCAGACACAAATTATAGACCTAGAGTCACCACCGTTCTCCATCAGGGCTAGATACCGTCCAAGGCAAATGGCACACACCTGCCAGATTTCCTTTGGCTGGAGCCAAAAAACTGGACAAATTGCCTACCATAAAAGGTGTAAGAAAGAACATCATGATCTAGAAGACTATGAAAAATGTATTTTATGGTATATTATCCTTTGCGGGGAGGGCTTCCAGGTTTCCTTCTGATAAAATCCCTTTTCACTTCCAGTAAAAAGCTTCACATCTGTATGAAAAGCAAGGGGTCAACTAAATTTTTAAGATTCAGTAACTCAACTTTTAGTAAATCAGTGTGTCTTCTGTATTTTCTGTATATTTGCAAAAGCACCCACTTTCCCAGGTCTGATGGCTTCACTGTTATTTGTGCCAAAAGTCCATTTACACTCAGGTATTTTTATATTCAAGTATTTCCCTTATCAATACTCACTCCCTGTTCAAAAATAGGAAGATATTCAAAGTAGACATGTTTTTTTTAAAAAAAACCATGTTAGTTCCTGTTTTAAAACTAAAAATTAAACAAGAAACAAAAGATTTATTTTATATTATTTTTTTCTTACCCAATATCTTACTTAAGTTTAGAAATGAAAAATATTCTGTTATAATTTCCTGAAAATTTTTTTCTTCAGGGATTTCTGTAAAAGATGGTTGTTTTAAATGGTGATACAAAAATAGGCAAATGTAATCACTGGAAATGAAACTGTTAAAGAAATTAAAATGTATTAATTTCTACCTTGGAAAATATTCCATTTAAACATGCAGGGAACTGGACTGTAAATTTACCAAATAAAAGCCTCAGCTCTATTGTTTCCTGGTTATCTTCACGTAGTGTTGTAAATTCTCTAAACTGAAGGCATTGAATCTGCTTCTCTTCCCACAGCTCTCTTTCTGAAAAGAGTAGTCATTATTATCTGGTGATAAAATGAACCTTATTTTTTCAATTAAAACATTTTTAAAATTTATCATTTGACATTTTAATGAACAACAATAATAAAAATATTGTTACTGCATGATCATATTTTTCTCGTAAACTATCCCTGAGGGTCATTGAATAATTGATGTCAAGCAAAAGTTCCATATGATATTTTATTAACATTTTAGTTATTCAAATAATTTTACAGATAATTTCTATAAAGCAAAGAAAATTGGAGAACAGAGAACCATTGAGTGACTTTGGTCAATGCA
Source organism: Trichechus manatus latirostris (assembly GCF_000243295.1). NCBI lineage: Eukaryota > Metazoa > Chordata > Mammalia > Sirenia > Trichechidae > Trichechus > Trichechus manatus. The sequence continues at coordinate 111,842 of NW_004443962.1, read as the reverse complement.
GAAGACGTTGATGCTGTCACTGCCCCAACTTACCCATTTTTCTTTTCAGCAAGACTTTCTTTCCTTTAATTGGCCATTTCATTATTTGAGTTTATCTATTGATGTTTTGTAGACACAAGGAAAAACAAATGATTTAAAGAGAGAATCTTGTTAAATTATAAGCCGTTTCTCCAGGTGAAACCACACTTTTCTCACTCCCAAACTTCAACCTCACTAATCTAGCTTCTGCCCACACTGGGACATTTGTATGAATGAGGACACAGAGAGAAGGAAGAAAGTCCTATAGAAATTGTGTGATAAAAGGTAGGTTTTTTCAGGCCACCTCACAAAAGTTCATTTTATGTGTAACATACTAATTATTGTTTCAATTACATCATTGGTTGATTGAGTGCTAGCTGAATCTTCATATTTTATAGCTTGAATAATATCTGTTGATCCAATTTCTGCTCCAGAATAAAACATGAAGGGAACTTTGCATGACAGTTCTGATGTAATAGGGCTGAGAGAAGTGGCCACTCTGAGCAATGAACAGGGTATGAGGTAAATGGACAAAGATCAAAAGTCATCAGTATGGAACTAGACGCCATTCCAGCTCTTCCACAAAGTTCCCTTGAGTGGTTTCAAGGAAAGTCTCAGAATACAAATTTGCTCATATTCAAACATAAATATATCAAATAAAATTCCAAAATCAAATGTTATTTATTTTTTATTAAAAAAATTCATTTGTATTTCTTAAATGTAATAGTAGAAAATTTCAAAAATATAGATTAAGAAGAAAGTAAAATTCACCCATAATTCCACTACCCAGAAGTTATCAGATGTAATACTGTAGGGTATAACCTAGGCATGTGGTCTATCTCTTTCTCTCTCAATCTCTCTCTGAGTGTTCCTACACGTTCAATGATTTTAAAAATAGTCCCTCTCTTTGGATCACACATCTTTATACCCATTTCACTGGTGAATAGAGACATTGATAGTTACCTGTTTAATCAGAAACACTTTCAGTGACATAGTCTGAAAATGGATGTTTGCAATCATTACAGAAAATGAATTGTTTCCAGATAAAGAAGATATAAATCGTGACGAGCTATTGCTGGCACTACTGAATAGAAATTTTGATCTCCAAAGATCTACCAACATTGGTGAGTCAGGGATAAAGCAATGCTGGAATAAATATCAGAGTCTGTTCTGCAGGATGACATAAACCCAAAACACAAACCCATTGCTGTGGAGTCAGTTTTGACTTGTAGCGATCTTAAGACCTACTCTTTCAAAACGAGAACTAATATTAAAAATATAATAGCAACTCCTTTACTTATCTGTTATTGAAGGCTTAAGTGTTTTCTTTGTTTTATCTTCATGCTACAAGCAATGAAGTTATATAAAAATATTAAAAGCCTGTTTTGTTCAATTACAGGATCTGAATGGGAATGGTAAGCGTTTAGTTAAAAAAAATAAAAGTTACCTTTGTTTATATTTCCTCTCATCTCTGCAACTTCCCACTGGTACAACTAATATTTTATTTTACCAAATGCTTTGAAACTATTATGTACATAGGTTTCTGTTAGATATTTCATAAATTAATAGCAGTTGTGAGGTTTTTAAGCTACTACCTTTTTCAATCAAATTCTTTCAATTTGGAAAATGGTTGGAATAGAGACCATGAATGGGAAATTTAGGCCACACAAATTGAGATTTTTTTTCCCTTTGAATAAAAGGAGAATATTACTTACAATTTGCATGACAGTTCTCTAAGAAATGACTGAGATTTTCTCAGAAATAGTGCAAATCTAACCTTCTAGAAAATGTGACCGTATGACATTGCAGTACCCTCCCAGGGAGCATCTGAACTCTTCTAAAAAGTGTATTCATGAGACTAAGCACTGGTTAAAATAATACTTTATTAAATACTTCTATAACTAATTTGTAATAATACCTCACTAAATACGATCTGCTTTCTAAAGGTTGCAGCCTTGAAAACCCTATGGAGCACGATTCTACTCTGACACACCTGGAGTTGCCGTGAGTCAGAATTGACTCAATGGCAACAGGTTTGATTTTCAGTTTTTAAATACTTAAAAAAAATGAAAATTTTTAAATTAAGAAGTAAAATATATTCTCAATTAATAAACTTATAAAAAAATAAAAAACTCATACCTAAATTGTAAAATCCAGAGAGTTACTATTAACATTTTGTGGAATTTCCTTCGATTGAATTATAGAGATACATATTTGTGTCCTATTTTTTTCATTTAATATAGTTTCATGACTATTTCCCCAATGTCAGTAAAATAGTTATTGCTAAATAATAGTCCATGTTAGAACCATAGTCTACTTCAGAAAACTTGGTGCTTATTTCTGGAAATTAGGTATTTTCTCATGACATAATTGATTGCATTTCAATGTTATGGGCATTGAAAAAAATATTTGGGACTTTCTATTAGGAATGGGTAGGTGATCTCAAATCATATGAAAAAAAACTTTGCCTTCCACATAAAATCCTAAATGTGTGTCCTAAAATGAATTGAGTATTACTTGTACATTTTTCATATGGCAAATGTGTCTTGCAGATATAGAACTGGCTAACAAATTGGAAGAACTTAACCAGGTAAGAGTGTGAAATACTTTGATGCTCAAATTTAATAATAATCAAAAGATAATTTCTTTTAACAGAATGTTTTCTTTTAAATTATTAATACTAAAATGTGAAACTTTTATTCGTGCTAGAAAAAGGGTGAAGTAATTCATTAGGAAAAACTAATCAAGTTATACTACAAAAGCAAGCTATGGCTGAAGTGGTCATAGGGTAACCTGTTTGGAAATCTGAATTCTAGTCCCTGCTCTCCAATGACCTAACTATGAAACCTTGGGCAAGTTTTCAAATTCTCTAAACCTAAATCTCCTCAGCTGTGAAATGGGATGTTTTAACCAGATAGATGGCTCTCAGAAGTTATTATTATTATTTTTTAAACAGTGGAAATCTTTTGTCTAAGACAAAACTTTACATGATTCCAGGAAATGAAACCAAAAGTGGAGCCTTTCTCCTTGAAGTGGCTGGTTTGGAGGGCCTGAACTGCTACCCTCTTGACCTCAGCCATTTTTCTGCAAACTTCTTTGTTAGTTGGAAAAGAGTTATTCCCCATCATTCCATTCTGAGCAATTAGGGCATGGTGACATGCAGTCGCCCAGGCTGAACTTTTCTGGTAGAGTTAGGTCTTCAGGGTTTGGGCAGTTAGAGAGCTTGTTAAAAATTAACATGGGTTGATTTCTGGGTGGAAACTTTAGGGCTTCAAAATACTTCTCCTTAGTGAGTGGCCATCTAAGATGCGTCAGTTGGTCTCAACCCACCTGGAGCAAAAGAGAATGAATAACACCATGGACACAGGGAAAATATTAGCCCAAAAGACAAAAAGGGCCACATAAACCAGAGACTCCATCAACCTGAGACCAGAAGAACTAGATGGTACCTGGCTACCACCAATGACCACCCTGACAGGCAACACAACAGAGAGTCCCTGACAGAACAGGAGAAATGTGGGGTGCAGAACTCAACTTCTAGTAAAAAGACCAGATTTAATGGTCTGACTGAGACTGGAGGAACACCAGAAGACATGGCCCTCAGACTCTCTGTTACCTAGAGCTAAAACCATTTCCAAAGCCAACTCTTTAGACAAAGATTAGACTGGACTATAAGACATAAAATGATACTCGTGAAGAGTGTGCTTCTTAGTTAAAGTAGATACATGAGACTAAATGGGCAGCTCCTGTCCAGAGGCAAGATGAGAAGGCAGAAAGGGATAGGAGCTGGTTGAATGGATGTGGGAAATCCAGAGTGGAAAGGAGAAGTGTGCTGTCACATTATAGGTACAGCAACTATGGTCACATAACAATGGATGTATGAATTTTTGTATTAGAAACTAACTTGAGCTATAAACTGTCGCCTAAAGCACAATTTAAAAAAAAAAAATTCTCCTTCCTTGCTAGAAAGGACAAAGAATTCAGGAAATCCAAGCATTCACATAGTTCTTCAGAGCTCCTTGAAAAGGACTGCTCATTATAGGTGACAAAATCAAGTCCAGTGACACAGTCTATGTTTACAGGAACCCCATCAATTAACACCCAGACTAGACTTCCTTCACCACAAACTTTTTTGTTCCAGGTTCCCTGTTGAGTCATGAACCTTTCCCAGCCAATCTCTAAATGCAAGCTTCCTTTTTTCTCTTTCTTTTCTTTTCTGTCCTTTTCTTACATTTCTTTTTTCTCTTCTTTCTTCCTTCTTGTCAGCTTTGCTTCATTCCTTCCTTCCATCTTTCATCTTCTTCAGTAGAGACCAGAATGGTTATTATTAAAGACTAATTAATTATCATATTTGATTTTTACAGCTAGAAAAGCTAACACAACAGCTGACGGAGGCAAAGTCAGCTGATATGTCCTATGCTATAGACGGTCCATCCTCTTCCCATCCTAACAAGCGAGGTAAGCTTTCATTTCTAAAATATTACTTTTACAATGGTTTCTGAGAGGGAAGAGAATAACTTGGTATTTCTTAATCCTATGATGCTGATAAAGATCAAGGCTCATATTTTTAAAACTCTTCCAAAGAAATTGTTCTCATATGAATAATCTGAGCTTTGCCATATTTGCAACAATGGGTAACAAAGTCACACTTTTCTGCTTTAAAATAAATAGGTCCTTTAAAAAAAAAAAAAATTCTCTGGATGATCCTTGTTATTTTGGATTAGACACCAGAGCTGGCAGGATCACAAATAGAAATCAATTTTTAAGTCTATTTAGAATTTTAGAGCATCATCATTGAAGTAAGAAGAACCTTTCATTGCTGTTACATTTGGTTCAAGTTTTGATTTATATTATTTAATTCTAGAAAGATAGGTCTTTTAGGATATATTTTCGGGGAAAAAGTCAACAAAATTTGCTGTAGGATTAGATTTGGGATGTGCAAGAAAGGCAGATGTCAAAGATGACTCCAAGGTTTTTGGGCTGAGCAACTAGAAAATAATGGCAATTTCTATTTATTGAGCTGACTATAGCTGCAGGAGTGGAAACCGTGGTAGTGGGAGAAGAGATGGAATAGGGATTTGTTGGACCTTTCCTTAGTCAGTACAAGCTAGGCTATGAGGTATTAGGATCCCTGGTGGCACAGTGGTTAAGAGCTACTGCTGCTAACCAAAAGGTTGGCAGTTCAAGTCCACCAGCTGCTCCTTGGAAACCCTATCGGGCAGTTCTACTCTGACCTATAGGCTCACTATGAGTCAGAATTGACTCGATGGCAACAGGCTTTTTAGTATGTTGAATTAACAATTTTAATCCAAATCTCAGGGGCTAAATATAATAAAGTCCAAACAAAAAGTTCAATATATTTCATGCAACCCTCCTCTATCTTGTAGCTATATCATCTAGAACATTGTTTATCTTGACTGGCTCCAAGCTTGCCAATGCTGAGGAGGCATCCCAGCTCTTACCTACCTCAGTCCAGGAGTGACACAGATCACTTCTACTCAAGTCCATTGACCAAAATTAGTCATTAGGACTGACATCAACATATTAGCAAGGCAGACTGATAAATGTAAGGAATATGTATAATCCATAGTGAGCACTCTCTCTACCACAGTCAATCCTTCGCTATCTTCTTAAACACATAGACTATACTCAACTCATTGCCATTAAAAAAACAAACAAACAACAACAACAAAAAAAAAAAACCATTGCTGTTGAGATGATTCCAACTCATTGCAACCCTATAAGACAGAGTAGAACTGCCCCGTAGGGTTTCCAAGGAGCAGCTGGTGGATTCAACCTGCCGACCTTTTAGTTAACAGCCAAGCTCTTAACCAGTGCATCACTCCAAATCCGTTCCAGGGACTGCATCCTGTACAATGAACTGCCATTACAGGTTATTCAGCACTTAGTATGTGGATAATACGATGAAGATGCTGAATTTTAAATTTAATTTTAATTAATTTATATTTAAAGGTCCGCATGTGGCTAGGGGCTGCCATATTGAATACTCATTTTACAAAACTCTCTCTCATACTTGTATGCACATAAACTATTTTATTCGAGTGTAACATTTAATTAAATATCCTTCTAATAAAGAATTTGTTTTGTTTTCTTCTTTAGCCTGCTTTTGGAAATACTGTATTTAAAGCTTTTTCTCTGGGTTAAAAAAAAAAAAAACACTGGAAGAATATATGTATCTATTTTACTGCTTAAATACTGTGGCTATTTCAAGCATAAAGAAACTGTGGCATTTACTCTAGGTATTATTTTTATTACCTTGCTAACTTGTTGCTAAGTGAGTTATAATGTGCTTATGTTTTATGTCCTGAATTACGACAAATCAATTGCACTTTTCAATGGTATGGAGCTATCAAAATGGCCTTGTAGAGCCAAGGTTAAGAGTGTTGTATCTGTTGTATGCTTCCTATAAATTCACTGTCTCTATATTTTTTGTCCTGAGATGACTGTATTATTGAGCTATCAATTAAAATATTTTAAAAAGCATTTTGGAGGGGTAAAATAAATTATCTTGTCTCTATTTGTTTGGAAACTATGTCATCATTGCCTTTTTTTTTTTTCCTTCTTATGATTATGCTAGCCACCATCCCTTTTTTGCTACTTTGGACAATTGTCACTGAGACCACAGCTCAATGAATACATTGTTAGTAAACATAAGTGTGTTATTTATTGAACTCTCAGAGAAAAGAGTGCTAGATATTTCAGAGAGAAAATGTGTAAGAAAACTTGCTTACAGAAAAATTTTGTCTTCTGGTTTCTAAATTTTTATCACTGTCTCTTCCACAACATCAGAAACTATTTGATACTCTCAACGTATAAGAAGCTAGGTGTTCTGTGCCAAAAAAACAAGAAATGGCACAAAACACAAACTCCTTGCATTTCCCTTGATCAGTTCTTTAAAAAAATATATTTTACTGTGATTTTGGGGAAAATTTCCATCACAGATTAGGTCCTCATTTAACAATTTCTATACATATTGTTCAGTGACATCGGTCATACTTTTCACAATGTGTCAGCATTCTCATTATTTCCATTCTGGTTGTCCTGTTTCCATTAATTTAGCTTTCTTGTTCCCCCTTACCTTCTCATCTTTGGTCTAGGGTAAATGTTGACCGTTAGGTCTCATTTAGATGATTGTTTAGAGGAGCACAGTACTCCTGGGTGCTATTGTTTATTTTATGAGCCACTCTGTCTTTTAGCTGATGGGTGACCACTGCGAGTGGGCTTGAGTTTCAAGTTTAAAGGGTATCCCAGGGCAATAGTCTCAGGGTTCCTCTAGTCTCTACTGGTCCAGTAAGTATGGCCTTTCTCAGGAATTTGAGTTTTGTTCTACATTTTTCTCCCATTCTACCCAGAACCAGCTATTGCTTCCCTGATTGGAACACTTGGCGGTGGTAGCCAGGCATCATCTAGTTCTTCTGGTCTTAAGGCAGGTAAGGCCAGGTTCATGTAGACTATTAGTCCTGTGAACTAGTTTCTTCTTTGAGTCTTTGGTTTCCTTCATTCTCTCTTGCTCCAGACATGTAGAGATCAATAGTTGTATCTTAGATGGCTGCTCGCAAGCTTTTAAGACCCCAGATGCTGCTCATCAAACTAGAATGTAGGTCATTATCTTTGTGAACTATGTTACGCTAATTGCTGAGTTGCCCGCCAAGACTATAGTCCTAAGCCTTCAAACCCAGCAACAATCCCACGAGGTGTTTGGTTACGCCTGATTAGTTTTTGTTTCACATCTTTATATCAAACTGCTCTTGCTTACATCTGCACAAGCTTATTTATTCAATTCTAAGACTGTGAGTTTAATCTGAGTTTCCTCTGCTACCTGTGGTGGCATACAAGATTGTCAATGTAATTTTATAATTAAAAAATATTAATGACTAATATAGTAATTGATAGCTGGCCAGATGAGTGTACACACATTCCCTTATTTTACAATATGGAAGAAATAGAGTTTTTTCTATGTAATATTAATTGTGTGGTACTTGCTTGTAAAACTGTATCTGGTAAGATAAGTGAATGATACTGTTTAAAGTAAAATAAAAATAAAAAAACATACACAACGTGGTATTATGCCTGAAGTGCTATCTATGTACTTGCTTGGGAGCCTCACAAATGTATAAGGATTAGTTATACACATAATGCCTGAAGATGTTTCCACGTATTCATAATAGTTGCAAACACAACCATAATGTTACCATAAAGAAAGACAAGAACTCCTGCTTTTATCTTCTCATATTTATTACCTTTGGAGTAGTACGAACAATATTCAAGTGTTTTGAGCCTTTAGGTGTAAGGGATACTGCCATTCCTAAAAAGCTTTGGATGGTTCTTCCTTTTACAAGATTCCATTAAATTATTTTTTAATAATTTACTTTAATAAATTTAATTTCCAAAAGCTATGTGTAGACTAAGGGTACAATGTATCAAACTTCTTGTGAGTGAATTTTAAGATGATATAGTCAAGAAATAATGTTTCCTCATGAGAAGTTAAATTGATACCAGAACTCAGAAGACCATATTCATAGTTAGCTCTGTGAACCTCCACACAAGAAGAAAGACCAAAAAAGGTAATATATTGCTTTGGAACTAAATGTGATAGTTCTTTAATGACTTACTGTTACTCACACTCTATAATTAATTGATTCTGAGATATACATCTCAACATCCATTAACTTTTTCTATTACCCTCAACTCCGCCTGAGAACCTCAGTAATCCAGAGAAATGGTCCTTCAAGTTGTTGGCTTCTCAACACATTATAGCTAGATTTAGTCATATACAATGCAATAGACAATTAAATGAGATGACTCATCATATTCTTAATAGAAATTATGTCTTATTTTACTGCTATGTTAATGGAATGCCCCATTTTAAACTAGCATATTGCTGACTCATATTCTACTCTGCATAAAGTAGTGGTTAAAATTAAAATATGAGACAAAACAGAGCTATAAAAGGAATAAACTTTTAAATTTTTCTTGATGGAGATCTTGTGTATATATTATATTATGAGACAAATGCCTTACACATTAGAATACAACGTAAATCAATATATTGCAACCCGTTACTTTAATTAAATTGGATGCCGTACGCCTAATTTTGAATTTGAAAAATAAAGAAAGATATCAATTTGTTTAATCCAAATTTAAATCTTGATCATGAGAACTTTGTAGGCTGGAGTAGGTTTTAATACCCTTTGTCAAAGCATGAAAGGAGCCTTGGTGGCTCAGGGATTAAATACTTGGCTGCTAACCGAAAGTCCACAGTGGCGGTCTGCTTCCATAAAGATTTACAGTCTTGGAAGCCCTACGGCGTAGCTCTACTCTGCGTTGTAGGGTCACTAGGAGTCAGAATTGACTTGACAGCAATTTTTAAATTTTTTATCAGAGCATGAAACTGTGTCCAATTGGGTTAGAAGCTTGCAAATATCCAAGTGGGAGAAAAAAGAAAGCCAGAGCTTCCTAGGTATTGGAAACATTCCTATAATTCACCAATAGGTTGGGGAAAGGTTGGCAAGAGAGATCATGATTTCTTCTTAAATAATTCAAATACCGAGTCCTACAAGATATTTACCTATATACCTCTGCTTACTTTCTAATGCAAGTTGATGAAAAGTAGAATTGGTTAGCTTTCCCAAAATTAATTTCACTTCATTTAAAAAAAAAAAAAAACACCTAAATCAACCCCATTGCCATTGAGTCAATTCCAACCCATAGCGACCCTACAGGACAGCGTAGAACTGCCCCATAGGATTTCTGAGGAGTGGCTGGTTGGTGCGAACTGCTGACCTCTTTGGTTAGCAGCTGAGCTCTTAACCACCGCACCACCAGGGCTCCTTCACTTTGTTACAGCCCCTTTATTACAATTAAAGATTCATTTATTTACTGTTTTATCCTAAAATTAAATTGGAAGATTTTCAGCAATTTTCAGATTTCAAACTAACAAATTATATAGACATATAACCACTATGCATTCCACGTTAACCTGCTCATTTTTTTTCACCTCTTTTTCTAATTTTTTAAACCAGGTCTTCTAAAAAGCACACAGGGTAATGAACAATTGGTCTTTCATAAAAAGTCAATTCATTTAATCAACTCTTTTCTAATACATTGTTGCCATCATGATTTTTTTGGGGTTTATTTTATGGTTTGGATGATACAAGTACGTCAACTAATTTTTACTTAAAATTAACAACTACCCATTTCCCCCTATTCTTCTAATATGAAGACACCGTCTCATAATACTCCTGACTGGACAAAACTTTTTTCCCTCCTGTGGGTCAGTTCTGTGATGGAGATGAGTGCTAGGTGTCGTGTATTGAATTGTGTCCTCCCAAAATATGTGTTAACTTGGCTAGGCCATGTTTCCCACTATTGTGTGGTTGTCCTCCATTTTGTGATCTGATTTAATTTTCCTATGTGTTGTAAATCCTAATCTCTGCCTGTGGTTAATGAGGCAAGATGAGGTCATGTTAAAGAGGATTAGAGTGGGATGCAACATTCTTAATCAGGTCGGAGCCCTGATCCCATGTAAAGAGAGTTTCCCTGGGGTGTGGCCTGCATCATCTTTTATCTTAAACCAAAAACCCATTAAACCCATTGCAGTCTAGTTGATTGCAACTCATAGCGACCCTAGAGTCAGGGTAGAACTGCCCCATAGGGTTTCCAAGGAGCAGCTGGTAGATTCAAACTGCCAACCTTTTAGTTAGCTGCCGTAGCTCTTAACCACTGCACCACCAAGGCTCCTGGCAAGAGATAAAAGGAGAGAGAAGTGGGCAGAGAGGAAAGGGACCTCATACAACCAAGAAAGAGGCACTGGGAGTAAAGGCTGTCCTTTGGACCCAGGGTTCCTGCACTGAGAAGCTCCTAGACCGGGGGAAGATTAATGATAAGGACCTTCCCCCAGAGCTGGCAGAAAAAGCCTTCCCTGGGAACTGGTACCCTGAGTTTGGACTTCTAGCTTCCTTGACTGTGATAGAATAAATTTCTGTTTGTGAAAGCCATCCACTTGTGGTATTTCTATTATAGCAGCCCTAGATAACTAAGACACTAGAATTTGAAGCAGAAGTGTTTTCCAGATGCTTTATAAATTTATGCTAACTTATGATAAATCCCTGGTTCAAGGAATAAATTATCTTTGTGCTTTGAAACTGTATCCAATGCACAATGGGCTTATGTGCCTAAAATATAGGAACCTCACAGGTATTGCTGAGAACTGAGCTTTGCTTTGAAAGGTCAATTTAAAAAATTTCAATCATTGTAAAGAAATCATTCACAAACATATTAATCTCTTCAATGCCTTATTAAGCTCAGTGAGTAGAAACAGATGTAATAAGAAACTTTATTGGATGATTCAGTAACATCAAAAAGCTCACTATGCTAAAATGACAGAAACTTATACCAGTCTTCTCTGCTGGTTTACTAGTACTGCTTGGTGATTCTTTTGACTTCCTGCTTACTTGTAGGGTTGCTATGAGTGGGAATCGACTCCAGGGCAATGGATTTGGGTTTTTTTTGGTTTTGACTTTCAACTGTTATTTCTGTGTGTAGTTACTCCACTCTAAATCAGCTACTGCTGCTCTTAATTAACTATCAGTTGTAATTTAGAGAAATGGAAAGTTGTTAGGGGATACGCGATACCCAAGCTTGATAAATGAGTAATATCCTTTTCTTCTTTAAGTCTAAGTCAATATGCTTAAACCTACAGGCATTTACTCACTTTTTTTGGAGATTAGCGTTTTGGGGCTTTACTACTGTTCTTTTTAACTTGCTCAGAAACCTCTTATTTCTGGTATTGGGGGTGTGTTTTATTTGGTTGCACCTGACTGAAATTTGAATATGAGAAGAGAAGCCTAATTTCAAAATCATTATGCAACAGGCTCCACACAAAGGAAAAGAGAAAAGTCAAAATACTCAAGAGAAGCGTATATAGAGTTGACTTTCCTTGTCCTGCTATAGGATCCCTGGTGGCGCAGTGGTTAAGCGCTCAGCTGCTAACTCAAAGGTTGGCAGTTGGATCCCACCAGCCACTCAGCAGGAGAAAGATGTGGCAGCCTGCTTCCATAAGAATTACATCCTTGGAAACCCTATGGGGCAGTTCTATTCGGTCCTATAGGGTCACTATGAGTTGAATTGGCTCGACGACAGTATTTTGTTTTCTTTTGTCCCCCTATAGTGAACAAGGAGCCCTGGTGGCACAGTGATTGAGAGCTCCGCTGCTAACCAAAAGGTTGGCAGTTCAAGTCTACCAGCCGCTCCTTGGAAACCCTATGGGGCAGTTCTCCTCTGTCCTATAGGGTCACTATGAGCCTGAATTGACTTGATGGCAACGGGTTTGGTTTTATAATGAATAATCAGATTGTATTTAAATTTTATAGAAGCAAATTAGCCTTCTGTTGTTATTCTTCAAATGCATAAATGTAAATTGTAAATGCATATAGAAGGCATTTTACTGCATTGTGATTTTTGATTGTTACTTCGAAAAGTAAAGTTTGGGAGCAGTAAGTATCGCTGAATGATTTAAGAAAAAATATTTTTAAATACCCATGCATTGAAATGATCTGGAAAATTTAATGAAAACTGTAACAGTGTTCGGATGTGTGGACTGACGTCCAAGCTTTGGAAAGGATTTGCGGAAAGTCAGTTCCTTAGGAGTTTAATCACGAAGCAGTGTGAAGAACTTCGCTGAAGCGTCTTCCACATTTCTGTGACATTTCACCCAAGGAAGTTGCATCTGCAAAAGTGAAAGTTGACTTTGTTAAAGCTAATGAGAACTTCGTAGATTCAGTGGAAATGCGTCGATTTCAGCTGAGATGAGCTAAAACGCTAACTGCATTATGATGTTTTATAGTAGCTTTATTTTTTTGATTGCTAAAACAATAATGTAAATATAAAAATAATATAAAATGATAATTTCAGATAAAATGCATTAAAAGAGCATTTTAATGTATAAGCTAGAGGTTGTGCTCATATTTTAATTAAAAAAACGTAGAACACCTCTGCAACACCTTTTTTCTTCAGGTACCGCCTCTGTTCTATTTTCCTTGAATTTTCAGTCTTGGTTCAAATATTGTCGTGGCAGACAATATAAAGGTCAACAAAAGTTGACTGACTGTGACTTTCTGTTTATTATTATATAGCACATTGAAAATTATTATCTATTTTGCTCATGTTAAGAGAATCCAACCACGGTAGTATTTAAAAGCCTTATTTGAAAAAATTGTGTTGACTTATTTGAACAATGGTGTGTCAATACTGTTCTAAAAACAAAATTGTCGGCATAACACAGAAGCACGTACCTCACAGTAAAAAAAGGAAAGTTTTAATGCACATGGCAACAAATGACAACTCAATGGCCATATTTCTACCAAATTTCATCAAATAGACAACCTGATTTCAGTGTTAGAAATCGAGAACTTGCTAATTGCATCCAGAGAAGCTATGAAATCTTAGACAATATACTCTGAATCTGAGTTGGTTAGGTACGAGGCATATTCAAAATATGATGATTTCAGGAAGACATCCTGTAAAAATCAGACTATCTTCTGAAAACATCTCAGTGAAGGAATTAGCATTTGCCTGGAAGCTGGGTAAAACACAGCAGCTGTATCTAGACTTGACCTCAAACCAAGCAAAACTTCCACAAGTTTCACTTTTAGCACGAAGACCTAAGTGAAACCCGGAAGGTGAAAACCCACAACTAAACCAGCTCCACAAACATGTACGTCAAACCCTGCAGAAGTGAAACCAAGTTTTTCATGAAGTCGGAGATACTTCTGTTTGATTTAAAATGTATGATGGTGAAGTTAGCATCCAGCAAAGACTATTTAGCCCCCGAGAAATGAGTCATGGAAAGAATACTAGCCTTTCTAGAAATTCAGAGACCTGGGTCCTAGATCTTGCTTTGCCAAAAAGTCTATAAACTTTGGGCAAGTAACTTTCCCCTCACACCTCCCGTTTCCTCATTTCTGTAAAAAATAGGATTAAATGATATTTCATGTTTCTGAATCTCTACTTAGCTGTATGACTACGTGAATATTATTTAATGACTCAAATTTTTTGCTGTTAAATGATGCACATATTACATCCCCTGTATCATTCAAATGAATCAATAAGAATATACCAAAAACAACTTTGGAAAGGTGATTGGAAATTAGAAATATATTATTATCGTTTTGGCTTTTATTATTCATAAACTATATAGGATCCTTGGTGGCCCACTGGTTAAAGCGTTCGATTGCTAACTGGAGGGTTAGAGGTTCGAATCCACCACCCACTCCTTGGAAACCCTATGGGACAGTTCTCCTCTGTCCTATAGGGTCACTAGGAGTTGGAATTGACTCAAAGGGAACAAGTTTGGTTTTCTGGTTTTATAACCACGAGACTGCATTTGAGGAAGGAAAAAAATCTGAGAAATTACGGTGATGGTTGTGGGAATTAATGACTAGAAACATAATGGTTAACCACAAACGCAGGTGAACCCACAATGAATGAAAAAGAGAAAGAGAAAATATATGATGTTAAATTCTTCTCTAAACCTATTCCTTTGGGATATTACCATCATGAAATTTTAACAATTAGAACAGCGGTTGTCATGATGCTCAATGAAGTCTGTTAAGTGAAGGACACAATATAAGACTATGGATTTCAACTATCAGTGGTTCAGAAAACATATTAATTCAACTTCAATGTCATATTTGGAGCCCTGGTGGTGCAGTGGTTAAGAGCTTGGCTGCTAACCAAAAGGTCGTCAGTTTGAATCCACCAGCCGCTCCTTGGAAACCCTATGGGGCAGTTCTACTCTGTCCTATAGGGTTGCTATGAGTTGGAATCGATTCAAAGGCAGTGGGCTTGACTTTGTCATATTTGGTAACTATCAGGAGTTTATAAGGTATAAAAATTCCTATAAACTTCATAAGAAAACTGATTTTCCTGGATGATTTTTTAATCATAACCTGTGGTGGTTGATCTTAGAGGCATTAAAGTGCGTAATAATGAAGGATGGCAAAGGTGATAGCCTACACATGGAAACCACATGAAACTTAATTATTTGAACCTGAATGTCATAATTTTCTGAATACGTCAAGAAACTAGAGGATGGTGACCCCTGTACAAGGAGTTATTTGGCTTTTAATAGTTACTCAAATATAATGTAACACTTTTCGGTAATGCTGAGAGATGAGTGTATTTATATATACACATATATACACACACCAACCCTGGAGAAGGACATCATGCTTGGTAAAGTAGAGGGTCAGTGAAAAAGAGGAAGACCCTCAATGAGATGAATTGACACAGGGGCTGCCACAATGGGCTCTAGAATAACAACGATTATGAGGATGGTGTAGGACGAGGCAGTGTTTCGTTCTGTTGTACATAGGGTCACTATGCATTGAAATCGTCTCAACTGCACCTAACAACAACATTTACACCAAATACAGAGGAAGTTCGACTTGAGTTTTGAAGCTGGTGCTGTTAAACAACAGGGTTCGCGGAAGGATTCAGTAAGACCGCCTGCGCTTATGGCTGTTCAGTCGTTCGGTCACTGCAGAACTTCACTGATCAACAGCTCAGTGGAGAACAGTTTCTTTAACTAACTCATTCTGAGAATGAGAGAGTTGAGGTAAACTATTTATTCCTCGGTGAGGCTTTAGAGCATTTCAGCAGGAGGAAACAATGACGTAGTTTCCATTAAGAAACTGTCAGTGCGGATGCATTGCTTCAGGCACCTCTACATCGCTGGTCTCAGGTCTCAGGATCATCTTGAGAGAAGCACAAAGCAAAATTTCCTCTTCTCTAGCCTGAAATGGTCAAAGCTGTTTCTAGGCTGTCTTCTCTGTTTGAAGGGAGCATGACTCCTGTGCCCCAGTTAGCCCTCTTGAGAGAAAATCTATTGCCTGGATTTCATATTCAATAAGCACTTATTGTTCAAAACGTATGTATGATTAAATATAATATTTAAAATATAAGCTCAGGATTTAAGCTTTCTGGATTTGAATTCTACCTGTATCACTTACTAGTTATGTGACATTTTGAGTTAATTAACATATCTAAGCCTTTTCAGTTATTTGTTTACAAATAATAATACTCAACCAAAAACCAAACCAAACACATGGCCGTCCAATCGATTCTGACTCATAGTGACCCTATAATTATTGAGTGCTTAATATGTCAAGCACTATGTTAATTGCTTAATGTGTATCAATTCATTTAGTCCTTAGGACAATGCTATGTGGTAGAAATTATTATAATCTACATTTTTTTGGAAGAAGATCTCTGATTTTGAGCAAAGTCACATAGCTAACAGGTAAAGGAGCTGGGATCTGAACTCACAAAATCTGACCTTCTTAGTTGTGAGTTCATATCCCACGTCCTTTATCTGTTAGCTATGTGACCCCATAAACATCTAATTTAATCTTCATAATACCAGTATGTTATCCAAATGTACAAGATTTAGAGAAATTAGGTGTCTTGATGGAAACGATGAATGAGTGACAGAACCAAGATTTGGCTTAGGAGTTCTGATTCCGTGACTAATATTCTTTCTGCTACACCATTCTCTCTCCTATGCTCCATGTTATTTGTAATTTTGGTAAAGGATTTTCTGGAAACACAATGGTGGGAGTCACTGGAACATATCTTCTTCAAAACAGATTGCTATATACTCATGTGTATTTATAAAGGTGACTTATTAAGTTAATTAGATTTCTTTTAACCCTTGTTTGCACATTAACACTGAATAATTATTAAGAGTCTGTGAGAATTATTTTTTAGGATGTGTTATGGATTGAATTGTGTTTCCCTCTGTGTCAACTTGGCTAGGCCATGATTCCCAGTATTGTGTGATTGTCCACCATTTTGTCATTTTTATGTGATTTTCCTGTGTGTTGTAAATCCTATCTCTATGATGTCAATGAGGCAAGGTTAGAGGCAGTTGTGTTAATTAGGCAGGCCTTAATCTACAAGATTAGGTTGTATCTTGAGTCAATCTCTTTTGAGATATAAAAGAGAGAAGCCAGCAGAGAGATGGGGGGAACTTCTACCACCAAGAATGAAGAACCAGGAGGGGAGTGCATTCTTTGGACCCAGGGCCTCTGCGCTGAAAAGCTTCTAGACCAGGGGAACATTGATGATGAGGACACTGCCCCAGAGCCTACAGAGAGAGAAAGATTTCCCCCGGAGCTGTTACCCTGAATTTGTACTTCTAGCCTCCTTGACTGTGAGAGAATAAATTTCTCTTTGTTAAAGTCATCCACTTGTGGGATTTCTGTTATAGCAGCACTAGATAACTAAGACAGAGTGAATAGATCTAGAACATTCCTTTGCTTCTTTAATGTCATTTAAATTATTTAGCATCAGTATGTTAATTAAGTACTCAAATGTTTGAAAGGGAAATATATAAGGTAGGATGAACCTGTGAGATATTAGTCAAAAATATTTACCTTGTACTCACAACTGGAATCAATTAGCCTCTGGAATTTGAAAGCCGGTTTCTACCAATTCGATCCACAGGGATACCAAATCGCCTTTTGGGGTGCTCTACTACTTTCCTGAAACAAAGCAATAACATTTTTAGACTAAAGGCCAATTTATCAATTATTACTTTTGCTTTTTTATTTCATGCAGATTCAGGGACTTTCCTTGGGAGGCAGGATAAAAATTATAGTTACCATTCGTTGATCACTCAGTGTGAGCCAGACACTATCTCTTATCCTTTCAACATCCATCAAAGTAGGCATTACCGCCATTGAGGCCTAGAGAAGTTAACCAAATCCAAGATCAAATTACCCATTGTCTGTAGAGCCTAGATGAAAAATCAGGGCTTTCCAGCTTTAGAGGTAATGCTTTTTCCACCGTGGCAATCTGTTAACTAGGTACTTTAGTTTGGGTAATCCACTTCCCTCTTTAGATTTTGGTATATTTTTCCGTTAATTGAGGAAGATTGGACTAGATTAGTGGTTTTCCCCAATCTTTGTCTCAGAATGTTTCTTCGGAGATTAGGGAGCGTGGTGGTGGTAGAGAAGAGGGTGCTGATACTAAGGCTAAATACGGAGTGAGTGTGACTCTTCCGTCTCCACTCAATCCACGTTCAGAAAAGCTCTTAGAAGTGTTGCTGTATGTTGTTTATATATTCTTTGTGTCAAATTTTGTTTGAGAGAAACACTACTAAGAAGGGAAGATTTAAAAAAAATCCACTGGACCATAAGAAGCCTAGTACAACTTGTAGCTTGTCTATCCTATAAATTACCTCTTTAAAAAGAAGAAACATTTTTATTTGATTTGTTATTGTCATCACTTAGTGTTATCAAACCAAAATCCTAACAGGAGAGGTCCCAGAACTTTGAGTGTATAACTTTCACTGGCCTTGGAATTAAAAGGTGTTTTGAGTCCTCTTAATGAAGATTGAGATAGGTGGGCGAAACTAAGAAGCCTATGTAAGCTGGCGACTTGTTTCCCAGTTAAAGATAACTGGCGTATAGATTTTTTAGACTTTTTATTGACATAAGTGCAGGTGAGAGATGTTCTCTCTGTTTTTATAATGATTTCAGATCCCATGAGGTATAAGTCACTATTATGCTTTCAAAATACGTATGTATAATCACTCATAATATGAATTCAGAAATAAAACTATATCTACCTTTGTGAAGCTCTCTAACATTAACTATAGATCATTAGAAACCTGTAAGTCATTAGAAAGTTGCTTATAGAACTTCTGAACTGAGAGATACAAGCATGTGAAGAATGTGGTAAACAAGCTTTAAGTTGACTTTGACCCAGCATCCTGTGGTAAAAGAAGACATCTTTGTAAACTATCCTTGAGACATAAATCTAAACAACCTTGCTAATCTCTAGCCTTGAAGAAAAATGTGGCATTCGGGTAATCTCTAACCCCAGAGAAATTACATAACATACTGGACTTTGATGTTATGCTGGCCCTTATTGTGTTAGGCCAAGGTAAGAATATCATGTATAAACCCTGAATTCTTGCTCACTCACTGAGAGAAGGCAGAGACAAAGTGCTTTCTCTAGTCTCTTACTCTCTCTGAAGGCCGAGAGCCTGCTGAAGCTCTGCCCGTCGCCACCGATCTTGGACCCCAGCAACGAGGGACCTCTGCCAAGTTCCAGCAGTGTTTAAGCCTTCCTCCCAAAACCTCTCATCATTAAGGGTAAAAGCCTGAAGGCTAATGAGTTGAACTCTAACCATTGAACAACACTGTAACTGTTTATTCTGATTCTTTGGTTCTAAATGAAAGTTGTGAGGTCTTGCTTGCACGTGTTGCCATGATTACCTTGCAGTAAACTGAACAAGCTTACGCGTGACAAACCTGAATATCTCCCTATTAATTTTCTAGGATAAAACCCTGCATGACAAAAGGTCATATTTTAAGTGAACAATATTATACATAAGTGCAATAAGCACACAGATCAAGAAACAGAACATTACCAGATGTCAAATTTTTTGACTTGACAGGGAACATCTAGCTCAATTGACATAATATAGTTTATAAAGAAAATGTTCTACATTCTACTTCGATAAGTAGCGTCCAGGTTCTTAAAAGCTTATGAGCGGTCATCTAAGATACTCCACTGGTCTCACCCCATGTGGAGCAAGAGAGAATGAAGAAAACCTAAGACACAAGGGAAAGATTAGTCCAAAGGACTAATGGACCACAACTTCCATGGCCTCCACCAGACTGAGTCCAGCACAACTAGCTGGTGCCTGGTTACCACCACCGACTGCTCTGACAGGGAGCACAATAGAGGGTCCCGACAGAGCTGGAGAATGTTGTTGTCAGTTACTTTGGAGTTGGCTCCGACACGTGATGACCTTGTGTACAACAGAACAATACATTGCCTGGTCCTGCACCATCTTCCTGATTGTTGGTATGTTTGAGTTCATCACTGTGGCTATTTTAATGCAAATAGTAGAGGAAATATCTCTCATTTTCATTGATGCCAGGTTTTTACCTCAGCAATCAGATCTCATCAATGTTCCAAGATTGTTATCACTATCAAGTAAATAATTTATTAAAAAACTCTGAAAAGCATAGAGAACATTGGGAACATGAGGCTCTTTATTGCTGTACTTTGCACATAGAAAATTCTATAAGCATTGCTTATTTCTAAATAAAATTATTTGAAGGTAGAGATAGCCCAGTGAATTTTTTATTCATTATTTTACCCATTCTTTCAATTAATAATTACTTAGTACCTTCTGTTAAGAGCTCCGCTACTAACCAAAAGATTGGCAATTTGAATCCACCAGCTGCTCCTTGGAAACTCTATGGGGCAGTTCTACTCTGTCCTACAGGATCACTATGAGTTGGAATCAACTCAGTGGCAATGGATTTGATTTGGCGTAGTACATTCTGTATGCCGGACACTGTACTCAGTGCTATGTATATAGAAGATGATAAAAATAGACGTGGGCCCTAACAGCATGGAGTTGACCCTCAAATGATACTATTGGAATAGAGCTGTGCTAAGTTTTTCATCTACTACCGACTTTTTTCCTGCTTATTCACCTCGGCCTTCCTTTCTTAAGTTGATTCTTGGTTTTGGTAGTCAATGCTATTTGCAATGACTATATGTATGATGGAAGCCATGGTGGTGTAGTGGTTAAAAGTTCATCTGCTAACCAGGAGGTCAGCAGTTCAAATCCACCAGGCGCTCCTTGAAAACCCTATGGGCCAGTTCTACTCTGTCCTATAGGGTTGCTATGAGTTGGAATTGACTTGATGGCAACGGGTTATATGTGTGCTCTTATAAACTTTTGTTTTCTAGATAACAATTTAATCCAGTCAATTCAGTGGGGTGGGGGGTGGGGAATCTAGGAAAAAAAATTTAATGTTTATCTGATTTTATCTATAACCTTGTCTCCAGTTTTCAATTGGTTGTTATTATTTCTGGAAAAGACAGCCTCTTACGTGGTGTTGGTTGGTCGTACTTCTTCTGTATTTCTTGATACTAAATTGACTTCATATTTTTCACCTTGGGAAACATGTTAACTTTAAAATTAGCTTAAAATTCATGGTCAAGAATAGTGAGAAACAATGCATACTAGTCATGCGTTAGGTCTTCTGATATAATTACAAACAATGGCTGTTGAAAGGAAAAGAAAAATGTCTCCTTTATATTTTTTATTCTTTTTGGCCACGTAAGTAAATTTATAGATTCTTCATTTAAGCAATCGTTTTTCTTGTGATAGTCAGAAAAATGCCCCCCCCCAAGTCGTCCACATCCTAAGCCTGAGAACCTGTGACTATATTACCTTGCACAGCAAAAGGGACTTTGTAGATATAATGAAGGTTAAAAAACTAACAAACAAAAAAAAGCCGTTGCCATCAATCGATTCCGACTCATAGCAACCCTATAGGACAGAGTAGAACTGCCCCATAGGGTTTCTAAGGAATACCTGGTAGATTTGAACTGCCGACCTTTTGGTTAGCAGCCATAACTCTTAACCACTACACCACCAGGGCTTCCATAATTGAGGTTAGGAACCTTAAAATGGGAAGGTTATGCTGGATTATCTGAGTGGGTCCAATCTAATCACAAGGAAGATTAAAAGTGGAGAATAACTGAAGAGTGAGTCAGAGAGATGCAAAGTGATTACTGAACACACCATTGCTGGTTTTGAAGATGGAGAAAGGGTCACGAACCAAGGCATCCAGCAACCTCTAGAAGTAGGGAATGGCCCTCAGTTTATAGTCAGAAAGAAAATGAGGATCTCCATCCTACAACTACGAGGCACTGAATTCTGTCAACAACCGAGTAAGCAGAAAATGGATTCTCCCCTAAGGTCGCCAGGAAGGCAAACAGCCTGCCGATACCTTGATTTTAGCCTAGTGAGACCGTATTGGACTTCTGACCTACAGAATTGTGAAGTACAGTAGTTTATAGTCATTTGTTAAGGCGGCAGTAGGAAACGAATACATTCCTATATGTGACTTAGGACTTCTGTCTAAGTATGAGGTGGTTAATATGTAGAATATATTGATATAATTTTCACTCCTTTAACCCTTAAATTCATTTACTGACTATTCCACCATTACAACTTCAGGAAAGGGGTAATGCAGAAGCCAGCTCAGGATGGAGGAGAATGCTTAGGGAAAGTCCCTAATAACAGAGGAAGTGAAAAATACACCCCTTCCAGGTGTTTAAAGGGTTTACGAGAAGCAGAAGGATACGGCAGCTGGGGAAAACAGCAGTGCTACATGTGTAATGACCTCCAAAAGCCCCTATGGAAGAGACATTCTGTTTTACAAAGTCCCAAATATCATTCTAGACAACGTTTTCTAGTCTTCCTCACGATTAGGTGGAGCCATGTGATTGAGTTCTTAGCCAAATTCCTCCTACATCTTGCTCTAAGTTCTCTCTTTTGCCTGCCTACCAGCTGAATGGAAACCCTGGTGATGTAGTGGTTAAGCACTACAGCTGCTAACCAAAAGGTCGGCAGTTCAAATCCACCAGGCGCTCCTTGGAAACTCTATGTGGCATAACTTACCATGACTAAGACAATTCTAGAGGGGAAGACATGTTAGAAAAGTTGAAGGGAAAGTCAAAAGCAGTTACTTCCTACTTGGGTATCCCTCAGAGAGTATTCCATGGAGTGATATAACAGATTAGAATAGAAACATTTTTAGGTAGATATCAAGCCTAAGTAATCTCCCTTAAACTTCCCTTGGATTTCCCATGATACTGAAGTGACCCAGAAAGCTCTACAAGCCCAAGTTTTCAGGAGAGAATTACAAAAGAAAGGGGAAAATGGACCTTTGCTACTGATGAGAGCCAGGTGGCCTGCCCAGGCTGAGGACTGCATGGGAATCGCAGCCAAACTCCAGGATTCTCCAGTCACAAGGTCGTGCAGAATCCCCCCTCACACACCCTTACTGCCACATACCATTGGGGAAGCACAGAAAAGGGAGAAATTGAGAAAGACTGAGAATTTACGCTTAAGAGAGGCATTCCAAAAACTTAACACAAAGAAATCATGATACTTCAAACTGACAAGTTTAAATTTTCCCTCATTGCCCGTGGGGTGGGGTTGGGCGATGAGTGAGAGAGAAGGGCATAGCAGGTAGGGAAAATCAGATCCATTTTAGAAAATACATTAAAAACACTTTCTTTTGCACATTTAATTAGTGCTGTGATTAAAATGTTGACCCTCCCACAGACATAAAATCCTATAAAGCAGTGGTTCTCAAACTTCAGCATGGCACAGAATCTTCTGAGAGCTAAAAGACAGATTTCTGCCCCTCTTCCTCTTTGGAGATCCAGTAGGTCTTGGGTGCGGCCTGTAAATTTGCATTTCTAACAAGTTGCTGGGTGATACGGATGCAGCTTTCTGGGGGAGCAGAGGTCAAGAACGAGATAATGTCATGCAAAAATAATCCTTTCTCTCTTTTAAGAGAAGTATGATTGTTTCATGCATTCTTTTTTTTATTAAAATATTTGATTGTGTTTTCAGTGAAAGTTTATACAGCAAATTATGTTCCTATTTAACAATTTCTGCACAATTAGTTCAGTGACATTGGTTACATTTATCACAGTGTGTCAACTTTCTCATTATTTCCTTTCTGGTTGTTTCGTATTCAGTAACCTAGTTTCCTTGCCCCCCTCCCTTGTCTTCTGTCTTTGCTTTTAAGAAAATGTTGACCATTTGATCTTATAGAGATGATTTTTTAATGGCACACAGTAGTAATGGATGATATTGTTTATTTTATGAGCCAATCTGTTACTTAGCTAAAAGATGACTTCGTGGAATAGTTTTGGTTCAAGGTTTAAAGAGTATCTCACAGTGTTATTCCTGGGGAGTTCTCCAGTCTCAACCGGTCCAGTAAGTCTGGACGTTTTAAGAATTTGTGTTCTGTTTCACGTTTTGCTCCCATTCTATCAGGATCCATCTATTGTGTTCCTGATCAGAATGGTCTGAGGTGGCAGCCATGTACCATCTAGTTCTCCTGTCTCAGGGTAGATGAGATTGTGGTCTGTGTAGACTATTAGATCTGTGGACTAGTTTCTTCTCTTAGTCTTTGGTTTCCTTCTCTCTCTTTAACTCTGGATGCATACAGACCGATAGCGGTATCTTAAATGGTTGCTCACAAGCTTTTAAGACCCCAGACACTACTCACCATCATGCGTAATTCTTGATTCTTCCTCCAAACCAGTGTGGCTAGAGGTATATTCTACAGACATGAGATTACCACAAACAGGAGATGGCATTTATCTCAGGCTTGATGGGCAGAAAAGTAAATTAAACCATGAGATTCTCTGTCTTCTTTAAATGGAAGTTGCAAAATACATATCAATACACTCTTCTGATTTTTCTATATCCTCCTTTGGCGAGTAGAGAAAACCACCAGTCAGGTACACAAAGCAGAGATCTAAATTATGAAGCTTTTTGGTTTTAGCAGATCCGTAGTTACTTTGACTTATCTTAGCAAATTTGGGATCGGTTGCAAATACTCGGTGTATCATGAAATTGAGTAAAAAAAAAAACTAATATCTATGAAAAATCCATTCAGTATTTAACACAAAAAAAGAAAACAATTATTTCCATAAAGGACATAAACAAAAGTTAGAATAGATCAGTAAGTTAAATAATTTTTATACATTCTCTATCCATTCAACAGTAAAATGACAAGCCGGTATTTATATCAACATTTTTTGTTGATTTGAAGTAAACATAATAGTACTACTCTGTATGACAAATGGACGGACAGAAATACACAGTTGTGAAAAATAATCATTGAGATAGAGAAATATTCTTAAGACCAAAAGGGAAAGCTGTATTTTCT
Source organism: Trichechus manatus latirostris (assembly GCF_000243295.1). Lineage (NCBI taxonomy): Eukaryota > Metazoa > Chordata > Mammalia > Sirenia > Trichechidae > Trichechus > Trichechus manatus. The sequence continues at coordinate 87,009 of NW_004443962.1, read as the reverse complement.
TACTAGCTAGTCCCTCTTGTGACAAAATAATGGTATGACACAGCTTATACTACCGACGTATTTTTTAAAAATCCACCTTTTCTATTATAAAATATTCTGAAAGTAGTTTAAGGATATAGAACATCCATCAACCTAATATCAAGAGAACGACTGGATTATTTTAAACATTAATAAATGATACACTCCCCATGCCAACTACAATTTTTTTATCATTTATATTCTTTGATAATTCCATTTCTAAAGGTGTTTCATATTCTAAAAAAAAAAGTGTTAGAAAAGCTGTACTTGAATTTTTTATTGTGAATCACTTAACACACATAAAAGAGTCTATGAATTTATCTATGTTCATTTGAAAGAAAAATAAAAGGAACATCTCTACTGCAACAGCAACTTAAGAAATAGAATAGTAGAGTAGCTCAGAAGTCCCTCGTACACCCTTTCCAAACTGCATCCCTCTCATGGCTTTATCCCGGAGGGCATCTGTAGACTCAATTTTGGTCTAATCATTCCTTGGTTTTCCCTTATAATCTTATAATCAAAGTTTATATTCTTTAAAAAATCTGTTTAGTTTAGACTATTTTAGAATTTTATTTAAATGAAATCGTGTATGAATTTTTCTCAGTTTACTTCTTTCAGTAAATATTATGTGTCTTCAGATTTGTCCATGCTGATGAGTATAGCTGTAGTTTCTTTATTTTAATTACTGTATATATAATAAGGAGCCCTGTGGCACAGTGGTTAAAGCCATCAACTGCTAACCTAAAGGTTGGCGGTTCGAAACCACCAGTGGCTCCTTGGGAGAAAGATGGGGCAGTCTGCTTCTGTAGAGATTTACAACCTCGGAAACCCTATGGGGTCGCTGTAAGTCAGAATCCACTTGATGGCGGTGGGTTTTTGCTTTGGGTATATGTAATATTTTGTTGTAGAATGTACAATTTACTCATTCTATTGAATGGAAATTTGAGATACTGCCTTTTTTGTGATTATATTATACAACAGAAAATATTCTGATACATGTTTCTGGTGCACATTTAAGAATGTCTCTACAGTATATTTTTGGGAGTAAAATTGTCGGCTATGCCTACATGTAATTTTATTACATAGTGCCAGACTGTTTTTCAAAGTTGTTGTACCAATTTACACACCCAAGAGCGCTGTATGACAGTTCCTATTGTCTCAAATCTATGCCAACCCTTGTATTGATAGACTTTTAATTTTTGCCAGGTGAATGCATTTGTAATTGTATCTCCTTGTGATTTTAATTTGCTTTCCCTGAATATTAATAAAATTGTGCATCCTTTCATTTGTTTATTGGAGACTTGGATTTCTTCTTTTGGAAGTGCTTATTTGTCTGTTGCCTGTTTTTCTATCAGTTTGTTCTTAAATTAAATATTGATTTGTAGATGGGCTTCATCTATTCTGAATATTAGACTTTGTCAGTTATATGCATGTATATCTTCCTGCCTTCTGTGTTTATTTTTCTTTACTGTATCTTTTATGCAAATTTTAATATTGTTTTTAAAATTTATCAGTATTTTAATATCTTGTTTAATAAATAAGCTGTTACTCTCACATCATGAAGATATCTCCAAAGTATTTGTAGTTTTGGCTCTCACATTTAAGCTTTTAATTAACTTGAAATTAATTTTTGTTTACTGAGTGAGGTCAAGAAATGTTTCTTTTTGTTTTCTGTAACCATATCCAACTATTCGGACATTTTAGATTCAGTGTGTCAAGTTCCATGGGCAATCCTGTTGCAATTTTAACTGAAATTACAATGAATCTAAGTACTGTATTTTTACACAAATAATGCGTGCCTTCTAAGTCTGTTTGCCAACAGCTCCCTCCCTCCACAGAGTATTTTCATAAGCATTGCTATGCTGTTTTTTTTTTTAACATGGAGGAGGAAGCCATAGGCAAACAAACTTAGAAGGTGAGAGTTATTTGCATAAATATACGGTGTAAATAAATTTGAGGAGAATTAAAACCTTTATATATTGAGTATTATTAGCCAAGATCATTTATTTAGATTATCTTTTATGTGTTCCCATAAATTTTAAAAATTTTATCCATGCCATTCGATCCAGCAATCCCACTCCTAGGAATACATCCTAGAGAAATAAGAGTCATCACTCGAATAGACATATGCACACCTATGTTCATGGCGGCATGGTTCACAATAGCAAAAAGATGGAAACAACCTAGATGCCCATCAATAGATGAATGGATAAACAAACTATGGCACAATGGAGTACTATGCAACGAGAAAGAACAATCATGAATCTGTGAAGCATCTCATAACATAGATGAAACTGGAGGACATTATGCTGAGTGAAATATGTCAATCAGAAAAGGACAAATATTGTATGAGACCTCTATTGTAAAAACCCATGAAAAAGTTCACATACAAAATGTAACAATCTTTGTTGGTTACCAGAGATGGGAGGGGTTGGGGCGGGGGGACACTAAATAGGCAATAGATAAGTGGTA
>NW_004443962.1:83533-84419 GCF_000243295.1 Trichechus manatus latirostris | reverse complement strand
AGTAGGCTGTGCCTGTGCTGCTTGGTGGTGTGATGTTAAGTGCAGGGTGCCAGTAGGCAGGACAGAGGGCGGAGATTGTGATGTGTGGAGCTAAGATGGGTATGGGAGAGAGGAGAGAGGAACAGGAGCCAAAAACATACGAACAAAAAAGAATGCTAGGGGAGCTTGCCCTTGGAGTGGAGAGATGAGAGAGTATGAAACGGAGAAAAACAAAAAGGGGAAGAAGAAGAAGAAAAAAGAAAAGAATGAATAAATAAAAATTAGGAAGAAAAAAGAACAGCAAAGCTCCCAGGGATTCCACTGGTGCAGCTACGAGGTCTGGGGAAGTTGTTCTCAGGGGTTGAAGTACAGCGTGTCTAGGAGGTGTAGACGTATTCAGTGCCAGGTATCCAGGGGACAGGAAGAGAAGGAAGGTATAGAGAGATGAGAAAGTGAGTAATGAAGAAAGACAAAAAGGGAAAAAGAGGGAAAAGAAAACAAAACAAATTAAAAAAAAAAAGAACAAGAAAACCCCCCAAAAAACAGGAAAAAAAAGACCCACTAGAAAAGAAATGATCTCAGGGATCCCTCTGTGCATTTGCACAAGCTGAGGGGGTAGGTCCCAAGCTGTGCAGCACCACTGGCCAGAACGGGCTCCCAACTCGAGAAAAGAAAAAGAAAACAAACAAACAATTGAAAACAAACAAACAAACAAAAAGCCCCAGGATCCCACCAGCATGGCAGCATGGACTGGGAAGCATTTCCACACTCAAAAAGAGCTCCACAGTCCCTCTGGAAGAAGCAAAGATAGCACACAGAGCCAGGTATTTGAGCAAAAGGAGGGGGAGGCAGTGAGAGGTAAGGAAGAAATCAAAAGAAGCGGAAAAAAGCAACACCAGCTGCCAAC
>NW_004443962.1:80224-83263 GCF_000243295.1 Trichechus manatus latirostris | reverse complement strand
TTTGGTGCTTGGCTGAGTTCTTTATCTCTTCATTTGATGTTTAGGATTTCAGGATTTCCGTTTTCTCTGTTTGGCTTAGTTTTTCAGATCTTTGCTGTGGAGGGTACGGTGTGGTGCTTCTGCCTAGAGCGCCATGTTGCTGGAAGTCCCAGTTGTTTAATTTTTTTAACTCCGTTACTTAATTTCCTAAGTAAATCAATCTTACATGGTATTTCTGTGATAAACTAACTCAACATGATAATGGTGTACTTTTTTTTAACGCATTACTGAACTTGTTTTGATACTCTTTTTTGTAGGAATTTTGTATCTATAATCATGAGTAAGAGTGGCGTGAAATTTTCTTTTCTTGTTCTCTCCTCTATAGCTTTTCTTCTTTTTTGATTAATCTTATCAGGCATACGGCTTTGTTAACTATTTATGTTTTTTAAACTTTTATTTTTCCCTCTTTCTTTTTTTGGAAATCAAGGTTTGTTTTTATAGGAACAGTTTTTTTCTTTTTTTCTTTTTTGGAAATCACATTTTGTTTTTATATGTACAGGTTTTTTTGGAAATCAAGTTTTGTTTTTATGTGAACAGTTTTGTTTTTCTTTTTTTGGAAATCAAGTTTTGTTTTTACATGAACAGTTTTTTTTTGGAATTCAAGTTTTGTTTATTTTTCCCTCTTTTTATCATTTGCTTTCTTCCATGTGTTTTGGGTTTACTTAGCTCTTCATTTCCTAATACTCCAAATTATATGCTTAGCTCAGTAATTTTAATCCATTATTATTTTCTATGGTTTTTATTGGTGGTATTTTTATTTTTATTTGTCTACATGTATTCTTATTTCTATTATTATTTTCTTCTTTGACTCATGCATTCTTTATAAATGTTTTAATTTTTGAAACAATTTTTCTTAATTATCCTTTGTTGTTGATTTAATTATATCATGATCCAAGACATGAGCCCTGATAGCACAGAGTTGACCCTCAAATGATACTGTTGGAATAGAGCTGTGTTAAGTTTTTCATTTACTACTGGCTTTTTTCCTGCTTATTCACCTCTGCCTTCCTTTCTTAAGCTGATTCTTGGTTTTGGTAATCAGTGCTATTTGCATTGACTATATGTATGATGGAAACCCTGATGGCTTAGTGGTAAAGAGTTTGACTGCTAACCAAAAGGTTGCAGTTCAAATCCACCAGGTGTTCTTTGGAAACCCTATGGGACAGTTCTGTTTCTGGCTTTCTGATCCTCAGAAACTCTTTGAGATGATAAATGTGTACTGTTGTCTTAAGCTGCTAAGTTTTGGGTAAGTTTTTACATAGGAATAGATATCTAATACAGTGAGCTCTGGGATTCCACAAGTAAAGAGATGATCCCTGATTTGGGGACTCCAGGAAGAATTTATGGAGCATGTAGGAACAATAAGACAAATTGTGTCCCCTGAAACCTGCAGTCTTTGGTTACCACAATTTAAAATTAAAGTGTAGAAGTAAGAAATGGCCATAGGAGGATAAGAGAATTGTACAAGCTTGGAAGGACTGGTGTGTGAGGAGAGACTGCAGTAAAGTCCTGGGAAAAAAGAGAGGAGAAATAATCAAAGCCCACAGAGTCATATCTAAATTTAAAACAGACAATTAGGCTTTTAAATTCAAATTCCAGAATATTAGGTTAAGGACCACAGTAAGTCTGAGTGATGATTTGGTTTTAAGGGTCCAATGCATAATCCTCCCTTTCCCCAAGTCCACATTCAGAAAAAAATAGGTAAATAAGATATGAGTGATCAATGCATAAAAATTAAAATCTCAATTTTATTACTAAGGCCGAATGTAGCATACGGTTTTACAAATGTATTTAAAAGCACTTCCTTTCATTTCCTTCCTGGGTTAGACAGGTTTACCTAATTAGCCATGAAAAACAAAACCAAACAAAACCCATTGCCATTGAGTCAATTCCGACTCATAGCAACCCTATAGGACAGTGTAGAACTGCCCCATAGAGTTTCCAAGGAGTGCCTGGTGGACTTGAACTGCTGACCTTTTGATTAGCAACCATAGCACTTAACTTTTACGCCACCAGGGTTCCCTAATTGGTCATAGTTATCCAGTAAATACAGGAAGGAAGGGAATGAGCCGAACAAGCTCAACTACTCCTCCCAATCAGATAAGTCACTATCCTCACGTGGGAAGGAGTGAATAAAGGGTGGGGCCAGGGGCGTGGAGTCCTGCCTAACAGAATTTCCCCCCCATGGGAATATGAGGCTGGAAGAGAGGTTGTTCCCTCCTAATACATGGGGTAAGATTAGATTGATGAAACAAAACATCTCATGATAATGAGTCAGCTTGAAGCATTTACCTAAGTCAGAGAGCACTAATGCCAAGCCATGATAGACCTTCATGGTCATGAAAGACTTTTCTTAACCTCTCTGTACCCTCATCCCCAGTTCTAGAGGAGACAGAGGCAGCCTACTGCAGTGAAGGGGGGAGAACATGGATAAACTGACCACAACCCCCTTTCCACTGCAGCTCTCCAACTGGAATACGGCCCAAGTTGGGCAAAGGAGAAGCTTTAATGATATTCATGGTTTTGGCTTAAACATGCAATTGGTTATTTTAATTACTTAAATATGGCTGTTTTTCTAATAAAAGTGAATGGAAGGATTTTTAATATTTTATTGTGACCAGTAGAGCTGTAGTACCTGCCTTAGTTTTTAATCCAAGTAATAGGGAGCTTTACCTCCCACTAAATGGGCTTGAATGCATGGCAGTGGGGGATGAAATGGTTTTTCTGGTTATGTCCTATGGAGCTCTTCTCTTCCAATTAAGTGGTCACACTAACAATGTCCATTCTCCCTTGGTGAGTAGTGTCTGGGGTCTTAAAAGCCTGTGAGCAGCCATCTATGATACTCTACTGGTCTCATCCCTTTGGGAGCAAGGAAGAATGAAGAGAACAGGATACAAGGAAAAGATTAGTCCAAAGGACTAATGGACCACAGCTACCAGGGCCTCCACCAGACTGAGTCCAGTACAGCTAGATGGTGCCCGGCTACCACCACTGACTGCT
>NW_004443962.1:72024-79563 GCF_000243295.1 Trichechus manatus latirostris | reverse complement strand
AAATAAATATTCAAGTTAAAAAAAAAAAAATCCCCTTGTCTAAGTTGTGGTTCAGATCTTTAGGGCTTAAGTAAGGAAGATGGCTCTCAGGTCTATTACCTTCTTTTGGTAAGTGTGATAAGATGCTGAACGCATGCCTAAGAAGAGGAAAATTTATGGCACATACACGAAAACCCCAAGTGATTGTAAGCAAGTACAGAAAGTGTTTGCATTGATTCATGCATATTAAAATTTAAAACATTTTACGGCCTCATGCAGAATCCAAAAATAAACAATGAAGGTAAAGTAACCTGGATCATCTCATCTAATGTGATAAAAGGGTAGCAAATAATCCCAGGCATGGCTCTCCCAAATAAAGTTACTGTGATTTGTATGAATAATTTTTTTCTATTAAAACTCGAGAATACCTATTGAAATATTGGATGCAATAGTCATTATTTCTTTGCCATATTTTTCCATGCAGTCCTTATATTTCATTATATTATTTCTCTCCCATATTTTTCCACAGTGTAAATGGTTATACAATATGGCACCCAAGTCTGTCTTCAACTCTAATTGCCAATTTCATTTCTTAATCTTCTTCTTCGTACCTGATATTCGGCCCATGAACCAAATTTAATGTTTGCTTTAAGACCAAAACAAACATTCCTGTATAAAAAAAAAAAAAAATGCCTTTGAGGCATCAACTACCAAAAATGAAAATATAGAAGACATAAATAAATTATATGTGAACAACAAAATTGTTAATGTGTACCTCATTCTAAATAAATACAAGATAAAGCAATCCTGACATTGGAGGTCACCTTTGCTGTTAAATCTTCGAGAACAAAAGAGCAGAGTCTCTGTATTCTAATTGCAGCCATGAAACAAGATGAAAGAGTCTGGATTAGGAAAAATCCTCAGTTTCACTCGGGAATGGTTTTTATGTTCACCACTACTTGAAATTATCATTGTTTTCATATCTGCCACTTCATCTGGTTATTTTTTGTCGAAATAAAGAAACGTGTAGTTATTTTATTACAAATAAAGTTTTTAAAATATTCTGATGATGAGTGAACTTCTGTGCAAATGCATAAACTCTCCTTAATTTGCTAACCTCCTGTAAGTAATTGGATGTGAAGGTAAAGGTAGAGGAAAAAGGAATGAAAGATCATTTTTGACCTCCCCCTGGTGGCGCAGTGGTTAAGAGCTCTATGGCTGCTAACCAAAACGTTGGCAGTTCGAATCCACCAGCTGCTCCTTGGAAGCCCTATGGGGCAGTTCTACTCTGTCCTAATAGGGTCGCTATGAGTTGGAGTCGACTCGACAGCAACGAGTTTGGTTTTTTGGTAAGGTCACAGTTCTACTCTGACACACCTGGGGTTGCCATGAGTCAGAATTGACTTGAGGGCAACTGATGGTGGTGGAAAGTCATCGACTTGTCTACTAAAATCTTTTCTGCTTTGCACAACATAGGACCTTCACAATCTGGCTCCAGGGATACTAAGGTTGCATGGGTTTTGCACTGCACAAGTCCAGAGGGCAACAATATGAATGATTGTACAATATGGATCTCTGTCAGCCCTCAACTCTCCTTGCCAATTTCATTTCTTATCCTGCTTCTTAGTACCGGATATTGGATCCACATCTTGCCACTCAGCTCTTTCAAGAACATGTCCTAAATATTCAAAACTATAAGTCATCTCTTACACAATTTCCTATTAACAGAATCATTCCTCTTAATCCACTTATCCTGTCAAAAGCAGTGCCAGTTACTTGGGTCAAAATTTACTGTTATTCCTGAATTTAAGAAATAATTATTTTCATCATTTCTGAAAAATTATTAGTAAGATACCCATACTCTCTTCAAATAGTGATTCTTTTTTTTCTCTCTTCCTACTAAACTCTTAAATTGTGCGTTACAATTTCTCATTCTATTCTTCACATTTTTGTGATATATTCTGAGTCATTTCCTGAGCCTTATCTTACCATAAATTTTAGTTTTCTTCTCGGTCTAATCTGCTGTTTATCTTATTATTTAGTTTTTAAAACAAAATATTATGGAAAATTTCAAACATATGCAAGATACAATAGTAAAATAAACTCCTACGTACCCATAACTCAAAGTCAACACTTATCTACTTATGACAAATGTTTTATCTGTACCACCTTCCACTCTTGTATCATTTTGAAGCAAATCCAAGATAAGTTATTTCATATTTAAATATTAAAATGAGGTCTCTCTCATTTTTAACATAACCACAGAACCATTTCTGTACTTAAAAGTAAACAATACTTACTTAATATCATCAAATTGTTAGTCACCATTCACATTCCTAACCATTTCTTATGTTATAGATTTTTGTATGACTCAGAACTCAAAAAACACTCTGATTGGTTAATAAGTTTTAAGGCTATTTTAATCTTTAGAATCTCCTTCTCTTTCTATCTTCAAAAAAATTTTTTTTTCAAATTCTTTGATTTATTTATTGGAGTTACTGAGTTATTTGTCTTAGTTTCCCACAGCCTGGATTTGCTGTTTACATCACCGTAGATTCTCTGAAGCCATTTTTCTGTCTTCGATATTTTTTTAAACTTGATGGAATCCAATCATTATTGCAAGACTACATTGTAGGTAGTGTTGTGTTCTTCCATAAGGAGATATACAATGAGTAGCTGTTTTAAACTCTTGTGATGCTAGCAGCCATTGATGATCATTGCATAGATTCATATTTTCTTTAAGGTTTGCATAATAGAGACATTCTAGTTCTATCATTCCTTCTTAACTTATTAACTGGAATAATTCTATAAAGTGAGCTTTGTCTCACCTACTATCATTTCTTATTCGTTGCTTTATCTGTAAAAATGCTATAAGGAGAAACTTTCTCCTCATCTACTGTTACTCGGTGGTGCAGTTCATGTAAGAAAGTCTTTAAGTTCTCTTTATTTACAAGTTTTTAAAACAATGAACTCATAAATAGCATTCTCCAAAGGTGACCAATTAATCTTTAAGATTTCATTATTAATTCATAGATCTGAGCATTTTCAATGCATTGTAGTTAATGTTGTTCAATGACTAAGGTACAGCTGACCCAAGCCATAGTCTTTTCAGTCACCTCATATGTGTACACAAGTTGGATAATGAAAAAAAAAAAAAGACAGAAGAATTGACATGTTCAAACTGTGGTGTTGCAAAGAACATTGAATATACCATTGACTGCCAGAAGAATGAACAAATCAATCTTAGAAGAAAAACAATCAGAATATTTCTTACAAGCGAGGATGGTTAGACTTCATCCCACTTACTTTGGACACATCATCAGGAAAGACAAATCACTAGAAAAGGACATCATGTTTGGTAAAGTAGACAGCCAAAGAAAACAAGGGAAACCCTCATTGAGATGGATCGACACAATAGCCACAACAGTGGACTCTAACATACCAATGGTCATGAAGATGGTGCAGGACCAGGCAATGTTTCATTCTGCTATACATAAAGTCACCATGAGTTGAAGTCAACTGGATGGCAACTAACGGCAATAACCACGTGCCTGTTGATTCTCAGTATCTTACTTTGGGCTATGAGAACTTCTTCAAATTGGCTCTTGGGTCCTTTTGACCTGAACTTAGTAAAATTAAGTTTCTTTGCTCTCAGGTATGAGAAGATGCTCTAGCTCATTTTGAACATATTCTGCTCCAGTATTTTTTTTCTGAGGAGCTCTAGTTCCTTCAAGTGGGAAATGGTATTAAGCAATGGCAATCTGGGCACAAAGATTGCTCATTGCTTCTGGACTGGTGATTGTTTTGAGGAATTTTCAGTGCACAGAGTGAATCATGAATTCATCATTGAATTCATTAACTCAGAAACATAAATTCATGTTAATATGAATATTTTATGGACATTTTGGAAATTAAAAAAAATTTTTCTAAATATTTAAGGACCAGAGCTTTTTATTTAATTTGACATGTTCAAGTTACATCTTTATCTCATTTTTATCCATGTTGTGAATCCCAGTTCTTTTTAGCACCAGGAAAGACAGAACTGGAATATCAAATAATCACTTATTTCCTTTATCCCACAATATACACTCAACAGTCTCAGCAAAACAATATCAACAGTACCACCAGCAATATGATTTCGGAAAATGGCTTTACATCTTTTTTCTTTCAGATCTTTTGTCTTATGTATTTTACTAAGGATGTACAGTCAAATTATTTTGACACTAGGACAATCTCTTCAGTAATGTCATCAACTGGGATATATATTTAATTTATTTTGTTTTAGTTCTTTTTTAGTATTTAGGTATCACATTTTAATATTTATTTTTGTTATATCACTACATAAAATATTTAGATGTTTCCAGAGCAAAACAAGGTATATTCAAATTTATCTTTATTTCTTGCAAGCTAAGCTACTTTTGAATGCTTGAGATACGCACACACAAGCACACAATATGTATATTATGTGTGTGTATATATAGAGGTCTAGCAAATTGCATCCTTTATTCTGAGAACAGTTGAGTACAGTGAAGTCATAGAATCATGAACAAACATTACAGGTGTTATTTCAAGTAAGCAGGTAAGACCCAAGGATGTGAAGACAAGTACAAGAAGAAATGATATGCCAGATCATGAAATTCTTTGAAGGATTTGCTAAGGATTTGTTTGAATTTTATTTTGTAAGCAAGGGGTCACATTCCATACAAAGAATTTTGTTTCAGATGATCACCCGTGTGGCAGCATAAAGGATATACTGCTTACAAAGGGTTGGTTGTGGTGGTGGATGTGGAGATGAGCAAAGACTGAAGAAAGGGAAAATGTGAAAAAGATAACCCTTTAGGCCAGAATTCGGAAAGCCTTAAAGGGGGGCATATTCTGGAGCTATGTAAGATATAGAACAGATGGGATTTAGAGAATCTAGTGAAAAATGGGATGTTCAGGGTGAGGAAAGGAATCCTAGCAAATTCCCAGTCTTCTATCTTTGGTAACTGGGTGATCTCTTGGGCCACTACTGATAGGAAATTTATAGCATGAAGAACAGATGTTGAGGGAGTAGAAAATGAATCTAGTTTGAACGACTGATTTAGAGAATTGATAGACACTCAATGACTCAAGGGAGATGTAATTACTCCACATCTGTTATAATAATTAACACCTTATGAAACACTTTCACTTGGATATCTCATTTTCTTTTCACTGAGGTAATTATTATTCCCATTTTACATATTAAAAAAAAGGTGAGGGTCATAGAGGATGAATACTTGTACAAAACACATGGCTAAACATCAGCAGGATTTGACTCAAACACATGCGTTGTCTCTCCAAGTTCTGAGAGCTCTTTCCTCATCGCTTCTTGGTGTAGGAAAGCAGATACATTCACATATTTTGAAAAGCTTTCTATCCAGGATAAAAATAAAAATGGTACCTGGTTCCTTCTGCTAAATAGAAAACTCAATTGAGCGGGACATTTATCCCACTGTACACACTCTGCCCCTCACCTTCCAACTGCAGTAATGTCTTATAATAACTATTTTATATCTGCATGCAACAAGACCTTCCTCCAGAAGCATTATGACAAAAACATGAATGCATGTCATAGCAGTAATTTTATTCCCTAAGCAGTTGTTTCCAAAATCCTAAATATAAGTCCTACAAGTTATCTAACACACTGTCAAGTCTGACTACTTACAGTATTTTCACTGTACTTTTTTTTTATGTGGAATTCTCTGCTTCTAAACTCAGAGTGGAAGAATTAGAAACTGAAAAGTGTCCTTCAGGAGCTCACTTACCTCTTTTTACCTTTATGATGTACAGAGCCAGCTGAGAGTCTGTCCAGAGGAGACCCGAAACCAGAGAAGCTCCTTTTCTTCTTTGTCTCAATCACGTCGTTCTCCAGGGACATGAGTTCATCCAGAAGCAAGAGTTTTGCTGCCGGGTTGGTAGCTGATTTCTCTTCCCTAACTGTGGGCTGTGACTGCACGTCTATGACTCCGGAATCAAAGGCCTATAGGACAGAGAGAGGCAATTCCTCTCATGAATACAATAACAACAACAAAACCCTAAATAAGTACGATTGTCTGCATTTGGCTGCATTAGCGGACATGCCCCTCACAAAACATTTTCTGATATCTCAGGGAGTTATGTTCCATAGAGAAAGTTAGATTTTGGGGCCTGAAACATGCAGAAGTGAGATATATTCAAAGGAAATTGAAACAAAAGAAAGAAAAGAAAAAGATCCCAGGCCTGCCTCTGAAGTAGTAACTGATTATTCTTTCTGATTCATTCCTGGTGACAAGTGCATCCTTCCTTATCACTCCCATAGCAAGTTATTTATACTTCTTCCATCATAGCGCTCATACATTTTACCTATTATTAGAATGGTTACAATATATGTGTATATCTGATTAGATTATGAATAACCTGAGGGTAAGAACTGTGTCTAATTAATCTCTTATTTGCTCTATTCAATGTCTAGCCCAGAGTAGTTAAAAAAAAAAAAAAAAGGAAAGAAAGAAAATCAGTTGCCATTGAGTTGACTCCGACTATGGCGACCCTATGTGTCACAGGAGAACCGTGCTCCACAGGGTTTCCAATGGGTGATTTTTCAGAAGTAGATCACAAGGCCTTTCTTCTGAGGTGCCTCTGGGTGGATCTGAACCTCCAACAGTTGGGTCAGCGGCTGAGCGCATTTAACACTCAGAGACTCTGCTCACAGTTCGATTTTAATAAACTTCTGACAAATATTTATTGAATGAATTCTGAGAAAGCTAAACCTCATGCTATTTTCTTTCACTGTTCATTCATTTCTTATTTATTCAAGCCACAGTCGCTAAGCATCCGCTATGTACCAGGTTCTATATTAGACCTGAGGAAAACAAAGATGTACAAAGTTCAGTCTCTGCCCTCAGGGAGATTACCATCCCCTCCATGTGATTCATTTATTAGCAAATACCAGCGAGGGTCTACAGTAAGTCAGAGCTGTCCCAGTAACTTTATTATTTCATGTAAGACTTTCTATTCGTTTGTTCCATATGTTTGCCCCTTTGCACTTCACTCAAGTTACACAAGTATGTGATGGGAGTCTGGTTTGTGAAGTCTGGCTTTTCCTTGACTCAGTAGCAGTATGTGTGTGTGTGTGTTTGTGTGTGTGCTTCTATTAACAATCCCAAGTCACTCTGTCCTCCATGAGATTCTGCCCCTTTTCCAGAAGCCTGCGCTTACTCCCCTACGGGAAGAAATTTTGTCTCTAGGGATCTGTTCTCTTTTTCCCCTTTAGTCACATTCTTCTAAGTGCCTGGTTCTTGGTCTTAGTTTTGATTTTCCTCCACCTCCCTTATCTCTTCTCTTTCTTCTTGGGTTATTTATGTCTTGCGTTCTTTTTCTAATTTCCTCATCTTCACCAATAAAGCCCTTTCATCTTTGGCCCAAGTAACTCTCTTTTGAAATAAGTTTAGTCTGACTAAACTATCCAGGGATTACAATCTCAAGTACCTAAAGGGATATGTGTAAAATGGCCAAGTATAAAAGAGTCAAGTCTGGTGGGGTCTGTAGTGAACCAAA
>NW_004443962.1:48277-50848 GCF_000243295.1 Trichechus manatus latirostris | reverse complement strand
AAAGAGTGTGCCTGCTATTATTATTGAGAGGAGTAAGTGTTCTATGAATCTCAATTAAGTTAAGTTTGGTTGATAGTGTTGTTCAAATTTATATTCTTATTGATTTTTATCTGCTTGTTCTCCCAGTTACTGAGAAAGGATTGCTGCTATCTCCAAGTATAATCATAAATTTGTCTATTTTTCTTTTTAGTTCTGTTAGCTTTGTTCTATGTATTTTAAAACTCTTTATTAGGTGAATATCCTTTTATTATTATGCAATTTATCTTTTTTTCCTAATAAAATTCATTATTTTCAAGTTTACTTTTATATTAATATGTTCACTACAACTTTCTCTTGATTTATTGTTGGGATGATATATCTCTTCTCTTTCCCCCCTCATTCTTTAAATTTAGTCTATCTAGGTCTTTACACTTAGAGTGGGTTTTTGTAGTGAGCGTAGAATTGGTTCTTGCTTCCCCCCTCCAATCTGACAATCTCTAAGTTTCAGTTGGTATGTTTTGACATTTGCATTTAATGTAATTATTCATACACTTATATTTTAAATTATCCTCTTGAAAGTTGTTTTCTTTATGTCCCATCTGTTCTCTGTTGCATGTTTTCTCTTATTATGCCTTATTTTTGACTTATTGTTTATACATATATCTATTATTGTATTATATACTATACTGCTAATGCTGCTCTTCTTTTATATGTGTGTGAATGTGTATATGTGTATTTTAGATCCACATTTCCAAGTAGTATCATTCAATTTTGCCTGAAGAAATTCCTTTAACTTTTCAACAGTGTTTTGTCTAAACAAACAATTAATTCACCTTTAATTTTGAAAGTTATTTTTGCTAATTACTTAAAAAAAGTTTTAATTACAACTTTTTTTTTAAAGCACTTGTATTGTGTGTTCTTCTTTCTATACTCCAACAAAAGTGAAACAATTCTTATGCTCTCTCTCCCTTCAGAAGGTCTTGTAAACCTTTGAAATTCAGCTCCCTTTGCTGTCAAATGACCTCATCTCTTTGATGGACTGAAAAAAAAAGAAGTATGATTTTGCAGAAGTGACACCATCTTGCAGCTTTCTGTATACCAAGTGGAAACACAGTCTTTGTCCTTATATTTTCATGCTTGCTTTGCAGTTTTTGTCGTTGTTGTTAAGTGTCATTGAGTGGGTTCTGACTCATAGCGACCCTATGTACCACAGAACAAAACACTGCCTGGTCCTGTGCCATCCTCACAATCCTTGTTATACTTGAGCCCATTGTTACAGCCACTGTGTCAATCCATCTCGTTGAGGGTCTTCCTCTTTTGTACTGACTCTGTACTTTACCAAGCATGATGTCCTTCTCCAGGGACTGATCCCTCTTCAAAACTGTCCAAAGTATGTGAGACGCAGTCTAGCCATCCTTGCTTCTAAGAAGCATTCTGGTTGTATTTCTTCCAAGACAGATTTGTTTGTTCTTTTGGCAGTCCCTGGTATATTCAATATCTTTCTCCAACATCACAATTCAAAGGCGTCAATTCTTCTTTCTTATTCATCATTCAGCTTTCACATGCATATGAGACAACTGAAAACACCATGGCTTGGGCACACCTTAGTCTTTAAGGTGACATCTTTGCTTTTCAACACTTTAAAGAGGTCTTTTGCAGCAGATTTGCCCGATGTGATGCGTCTTTTCATTTCTTGACTGCTGCTTCCATGGGTGTTGATGGTGGATCCAAGTAAAATGAAATTCTTGACAACTTCAAGCTTTCCCCCATTTATTATGATGTTGCTTATTGGTCCAGTTGTGAGGACTTTTGTTGTCTTTATGTTGAGGTGTAATCCATACTGAAGACTGTAGTTTTTGATCTTCATAAGTAAATGCTTCAAGTCGTCTTCGCTTTCAGCAAGCAAGGTAGTGTCATCTGCATATCACAGGTTATTAATGAGTCTTCCTCCTATTCAGATGCCCCGTTCTTCTTCATATAGTCCAACTTCTCTGATTATTGAATAAGTATGGTGAAAGGATATAATCCTGACACACACCTTTCTTGACTTTAAACCACGCGCTATCCCCTTGTTCTGTTCAAATGACTACCTCTTGATGTATATACAGGTTCCTCAAGGGCATGATTAAGTGTTCTGGAATTCCCATTCTTTGCAATGTTATCCATAATTTGTTATGATCCACTCAGTTGAATGCCTTCGTGTAGTCAATAAAACCCAGATAAACATCTTTCTGGTGTTCTCTGCTTTCAGACAAGCTCCATCTGACATCAGCAATGATATCCCTGGCTCCACATTCTCTTCTGAATCTTGCTTGAATTTCTGGCAGTTTCCTGTTGATATACTGCTGCAGCCGTTTTTGAATGATCTTCAGCAAAATTTTACTTGTGTGTGATATTAATGATATTGTTCAATAATCTTCACTTTCAGTGGGATCAACTTTCTTGGGAATAGGCATAAATATGGATCTTTTCCAGTCGGTTGGCCAGGTAGCTGTCTTCCAAATTTCTTGACATAGACAAATGAGTACTTCCAGCACTGCATCCGTTTGTTGAAATATCTCAGTTGATATTCCATCAATTCCTGGAGCCTTG
>NW_004443962.1:40334-48177 GCF_000243295.1 Trichechus manatus latirostris | reverse complement strand
TAAAATGCACTAAGAGATTTGTTAAAAAGAAAGTCACTGGGTATTTCAAAGTAAAATTTGGGACGATTATAATCAGAAACCCAAACTGATTTATTGGTCTATGTTTTGGAACCTTAAATTAAATGATCATCTACGTAAATGGTGAGTAGTTCCAGTATCAGTCAGGTGCACAGCACTGTGTCAGTGAAACTAACAGCTATCCGGGGCAAGCTGTCATTAACAAACCTATAAATACTGAACTGTGACATGTGGGCTATAAATGCAGAAGTTATAATCATTCTTATCTTGCTCTTGTCCGCCAGTAGTTTAATTTCCTTTCAATCAAGATATTCCTTCCTCTGTCTGAAAATTTCCTTCATTCCCAACTCCCACTAATAACATTTGCACCCTTATACAAATTACAAAAATTGAAATTAATGAGTCCTTAACAGAATATGTTATGTTGTTAGATCATTAGTAGCTCACTGGATTCACCAACGAATCTCCATCTGACAGATCAGGAAACTGAGGCTCAGCCAAATCAAATGACTTCATAAGATTACACAGCTAGGAAGGAACAGCAGAGCCAGACGTCAAACACGGATTTTCTTAAATTCATAGCCAGTTCTTTTTCCAACTCCATTCTGTCTCACTATTTAAAACACTAGAAGAGGGAATCCAAGTCAGATTGTTTTTGCACAAACAGAAAAAAAATTGTTCTTTTTAGTTTTGCTCAAAAAGCCAATAAAAACACTCCTTACTAGTAAAGGAACAATTGCATGGTTAATTTGGATCTATTAACTGACCGGAGCTCACTGAATTGGTGGGACAGTAAAATGCTTCCTTTTTATGAAGGGTTTCCAGGGATTACATATGTCTCAACAAGCTTGAAATCTGAGTAGTTGGCAGTGATAGTTCACAAGTCAAGATTAAAATACAGCCTACTTGTGGATCCTTGTTTAGACATTACTGCCATAAAACAATTATGCTTGCTTGAACCCACATGATGGAAAACTCTCAATATAGATTTAACGGATGCATCCCAATGCTACCAGAAGCCAATATTCTTGATGTATCTCCGCCCTTATTTGAAATGCCTCTCTCAGCATGCTGACAAGTGTATCTGTGGCTGATTTATTCCAGATCTGTCCCTGCTTAGACAGTCCAAAGATTCCACCCTATTTGTGGGTTTTGTTGACCTAATTCAAAAGTTTGACTTAACTGTTCTGGGGCAGTAGAAATAGCAACAGTTTATTCCAGTAACTTAACTATGGTACAATTAAGCCATTTATACAGGATTCTGTACACTATACATCCCCTATGCCATTTACTTATGCATTTGTCCATGATAGAATAATTCTTTTACCTCAAAAAAGACAGTAGAAATGGGAACATAAAAAGAAATAGAAAGATCAAGAGAATAAGTGGTCTTGGAGAAAATTAACAGTCTTAGAGGGACTGTAATTGTTAGGGAGAGACTAAAATGAGAAAGGGAGAAAATATTAACAAAAACATTTTCAGCTAGCACTTCATTATTTAATTCCCCTAATAACCTCATCAAGGAGATATTATTATCCATATGTAACAGAGGAGAAAACCAAAGGTCAAATTTGTTAAACAGGCACCCCACATCCTCACAACTTCTAAGTGATGAGAACAGGAGTTGGTACAGCGGTTAAACACTCGGCTGTTAACTGAAAGTTCCATGGATCAAACTTACCAGTCACTCCTCAGGAGAAAGATGTGGCAGTCTACTCTCATAAAGATTATACAACCTTGGAAACCCTGTGGGACAGTTCTACTCTGTCCTATACGGTTGCTATGAGTTGGAATCGACTCGATGGCAAGGGGTTTGGTTTTTGGTTATCTATACGAGGCAGGATCCAGGTAGGAAAGAGATGGCGCCTTCAAGGGGGAGTCATTTGAGGGAATTTAACAAAGGAACGATTTACAAAGATGTGGGCAGGTTGCAGAGGAACCAAAAAAGATAAAGCAGTACCCCGAACCAATAAGAGCTGGGCACCCCAAGACCTAAAGGGCGAGAGCAGTTACACAGGCCTGGAGACAAGAGAGCTGAGTGGAGAAGATTGCCTGCCAGAAGTGTGACCTTTCGTCAAGGGATGCAAACCACATGGTAAAGAGCAAACCACAGGAAGGAACCTAGGAATGTAATACCAAGATTTCATTCTACTTCTTCCCGACAGTCTCCTGTAGAGCTTCCCGCTGGCCAAATCCAATTGGAAAAGGCATTGAAGGGGGAGCATAAAAGAGATCCAGTATATTGTCTAATCTCAAATTTATGCTAAGAGGCGTATATATTGGATCTTCTGGGGGAAATAAACATGACTGTAAATGCAACCACAGCCAGTATTATTATCCCATACTTGCTAACATTTTTTTTTTTCAAGTCAGGTTTATTGAGGTATAATTTATATACATAAAATCTGTATTTTTAAATGTGCCATCTGATGCATTTTGAAAAATGTAGACATTCAAGTAACCTCCAATCAAGTGTAGAACCGAATTTGAAATTCTCACAGAATCCAGAGTTTCTGGAGCCAGTGAGGCTGGTTGACCCTCTAAAACTATTTCCCTGAGGTAATCTTTAAGTAAAATTTAACTGAAATTGTCCTTTGAAAATCATCTTTAAACCAAGCAATGGTTTAGTTAGCAAAGAATATTTGCATTGAGTATTTTGCTCTTTTACAGAATGATCTATGTGTGATCAAATTGACAGCCACAACTGAAAGTTTAAAATTAAAAGTTAAGCTTTAAGGTCAACCATTGATCATTTAACTTGTTTTTTAAGAAATGTTCAACAGAATCCTTCATGATCCCTATTTAGGCCCTGTTTCCAAGGCAATATGTAATTAGTAGTGATAGACTAAAATATAAAAACCCTTTATAAATAGCCTGCATTGAGCCATTATTGTTTTAGAAATAGAATGTTCTCCCTATATGCGTATAGAATAACTGCTCGAATAAACCCTACATACTTCATTTGTGCTTTATTATTATTATTTTTTTTTAGCACAAGATCTAGAACATATCCATTACCTCCCATATTTCCCCTCACACCCCTTGGCAGTTAATCCCCTACCCCACCCCCAGGGCCTGGCAACCACAGATCTGACTTCTGCCCCTATAATTTTGCCTTTGCCTTTGTTTCTATAACATAGTCTTTGGTGTCTAAGTTCTTTCACTTAGAACAATGCTTTTGAGATTTATCTGTGTTGTCGAAGGTTGCAGCACTTGGTTTCTCTTTAATGATGAGAGCGTTCTACAGTATGGATGTCTAACAATTTGCTTATTTATTCACTAGTTGATGAAAATTTGGGTTGTTGCCAGTTTTGGCTATTACGAGTAAAGCTGCTATAAAAATTCATTTAGAGGTCTTTGAGTGGATATGTGTTTTCATTTCATCTGGGAAAATTCCTAGATGTGGATTGCTAGATCATGTGGAAAGTGTATGTTTAACTTTAAAGGAAACAATCAAACTGTTTTCCAGTATGCCCCTACCATTTTGTGTTCCCACCAGCAACGGATGAAAGTTCCACTTGTTCTGTATCCTTGCTGACACTTGACATTGTCTGTTTTTTGTTTTTTTTAATTTAGCCACTCTAATAAGTATATATTGGAGTCCCTGAGTGGCACAAATGCTTAAGTGCTTGGCTACTAACTGAAAGGTTGGAGGTTTGAACCCACCCAGAGTCACCTGAGAAGAAAGGTCTGGTGATCTGCTTCTGAAATGTCACAGCCACGAAAACCTTACAGAGCACGGTTCTACTGTAAAACACATAGGGTCGCTATGAATTGGAATTGACTCGATGGTAACTGGTTTTAATTGGTTTAATAAGTGTATACTGGCATCTCATTGTGTTTTAATTTTTATTTCTCTAATGAAGTTGAGAATCTTTTCATGTCCTTATTTACCATGTGCATATCTTCTGTGATGAAGTAATCTGTTCAAATCTTTTCCTTAGTATTCAGTTGTGAGAGTTCTTTTTTTTTAAATATGTTCTCAATACTTTTTATAAGATTTGTGTTTGCAATTTTTTCCCGCTCTGTGGCTTGTCTTTTCATTCTCGTAACAGATTCGTTCACAGAGAAGAAGTTTTTTTATTATGGTGAAGTCTAATTTAACAATTTTGTCTTTTATAGATGGTGCTTTTTTGCCCTATCTAAGAAACCATTCCCTCACCTAAGGTGACAAAGATTTTCTCCTGTTTGCTTCTAGAAGTTTTTCAAAATTCTTTTTCCTACTCTAGGTCCTTTCTATTTCCATATAAATCTTAGGATCAGTTTATCAATTTATTCAAAAGAGGCTGCTGGGATTTTAATTGGGATTTCATTGAATCTATGGATCAACTTGGAGAGAATTGATATTTTAAAGATGTCGAGTCTTCTGATCTATGAACATGGCATATTTCTTTTTTATTTAGATCATCTTTGATTTCACTTAACAATGTATTTTATTTTCAGCATACATACCTTGCACATGTTATTAAATTTAACCCTACTTATTTCATGTTTTTTGATGCTGTTGTAAATGATATTTTTTTCAAATTTCAATTTCTAATAGTACATTGCTTGTAGATAAAAATAAAATCTATCATTGTATGTTGACCTTGTATTCTGTGACCTCCCTAAACTTACATAGTTGTAGTAGGTTTTGTAGATTCTATGGGATTTTCTATGTGTAGAAAATCATGCTTATGAATAAAAGCTTTTATAGCTTTGTTTTAAATCTGTATGTCTTTTATTTCTTTTTACTGTCTTACTGCCTCAGCCAGCTCCTCTAGTACAATATTGAATAGAAGTGGAGGGAGTAAACATCCTTGCCTTGTTCCTGATCTTCAGTGGGGAAAATATTCATTCTACACCTACTCCTCACTGACTATCCCATTATCCGACACCTCACATTGACGACAACAGTAAAAGAATCTAATATCTGACTATTTTGCACATTAACAAGGCCGCAGGCATAGCGGCAATGCTATGGAGAGTCACCTCCCCAGAGGAGCGTCTCCAGGTGGCCTCCACAAAGCTGGGTCATGTTGGTTCATGCCCTTGCTTCCTCCTGCCAGTGGGCGACCCATCCAGCTGCCGTGTGGGGCAGGCCTCCTCTGTGGCCATGGCCTCCAGGCTGATGTGCAGGTAACCCTGAGCCAGCAGTGGGTTCCCAGCTCCTATGCAGTCTGAGGCCTTGCAGCTCAAAATTGCTGTGGGGCAGGAAAGGAGGAAAGAAAGAGGCATCAGAGAGGGTATGTGGAAGAAATGTGAGTTTTATGACACCCCAAAGTGAGCCAAACTGGGCCTGAGGCCTCTGTCTCGGTGGAGCTGGGTGTGAGGCTGGGCTCACAGCGCCCTCACAGGAAGCCCTGAGCCTCGATGACTTGCCAGGCCCAGAGAACAGAGCAGGCTCCAGAATTGTGAACAGTGGGGCTTGCGGGGGTGGAAGTGGAGCCCTAGAAGTGGCTCCGGGTGGAAGTTCTGACCCAGCACAGGAGGAAGGTGAAGTGGCTAAGGCGTCGGCCCTCCAGCCACAAAGCCGGGCTTTATCCAGCTTTGTCTCCTCCAAGCCTTCTTCTCCGAAGAGGAAAAATCCATAACTGAACTCGTCACAGTGGTGAGCACATCAGTAAATCTTAGCTGTTATTATTTCTATGATTGTATTTTCTAAACAACAACAACAAAAAAAAAAAATCTGGGCAAATGGATGGTCTGAAAACAGAAAAAAAAAAATTCTCCATTTTTGCATAACACCGATTTTCACATAACAACCTGGTCTTTGGAAACTAACGGTTAAGCATGATGATAACTGTAGTTAATCTGTAGGTTTTTTTTGTACTTGCCCTCTGTAAGATTGATGAAGTTCTTTTTTTTTAGTCATTTTTTGAAATTTTTTCTTAAATGAGGTTGAATTTCGTCAAATATTTTTATTTTTCTGTATTTATTGAGATGATTTTGTTTTTCGTATGTTGATATGGTGAACTAGAACATTAAATTCTGAGATAAACTCCACTTGATCATAATATATTATCTTTTTTCTGTATTACTGGATTTGATGTGCTAACATTTTTTAAGATCTTTATTCTTTTTTTTTTTTTAATCTTTTTTCTTATTTTTTTTTCTGTTTTGGTATCATGGTTATACTGGGCTCATAAAATGATTGGGGAGAATTACATTCTCTTCTATTTTATGAAAGAGTTTGTGTGAAATTTGTATTATTTCTTCCTTCAATGTTTGGTGGAACTTATTGGTGAAGTCATCTGTGCCATGAATTGTCTTTGTGAAAATATTTTTAATTAAAACTTCAAATTCTTTTTTTAGCTCTTTTTTTTTCTAAGTGAACTTCCATAGTTTGTGTTTATGTCCATTACATAGAATATGTCCATTAAATTATCAAATAAATTGACAAAAAGTTATTCATACGACTCTCTTATTGTCCTTTTAATGTCTGTAGGATCTGTAGTAAGGTCTCCTTCTTTATTATAATATTGCTATTCTTTGTCTTCAATATTTTTTCTTATCAGTCTGTCTAGAATTTTATCAACTATATTACTGTAGTGAAAGAATCAGCATTTGGCTTCATTGATTTTCTCTACTATCCTTGTCATTTTATTTTATTGTTTTCTATTCTGTGTTATTTACTTCCTTCTGTCTCATTTGATTTTAACTTGCTCACTTTTTCCTTATTTTCTTAAGGTAGATACTTAGATTATTGATTATAGATATTTCTTCTTTGCTAATATAGGCATTTTTTGCTATACATATTTCTCTAAAAACTGCATTAGCTATGTTCCATACATTTTGATACACTCTGATTTTACTTTTTATTTAATTCAAAAAATTTTATAACTTTCTCTAAATGTTTTTCTTTGACTTCTTGGTTATTTAGACGTATGTTATTTCATGTCCAAATATTTGATGATTGTACATATATTTTTCTGTTATTAATTTCTAGCTTAATTCTTTTGGTGTCAGAAAACATACTTTGTATAATTTCAATTCTTTTATATTTGTCAATATTTATTTTATGTCCCACTATATAGTCTACCTTGCTGAAGTTTGATTAGAACTTAAAAAGAGTGTGCCTGCTATTATTATTGAGAGGAGTAAGTGTTCTATGAATCTCAATTAAGTTAAGTTTGGTTGATAGTGTTGTTCAAATTTATATTCTTATTGATTTTTATCTGCTTGTTCTCCCAGTTACTGAGAAAGGATTGCTGCTATCTCCAAGTATAATCATAAATTTGTCTGTTTTTCTTTTTAGTTCTGTTAGCTTTGTTTTATGTATTTTAAAACTCTTTATTAGGTGAATATCCTTTTATTATTATGCAATTTATCTTTTTTTCCTAATAAAATTCATTATTTTCAAGTTTACTTTTATATTAATATGTTCACTACAACTTTCTCTTGATTTATTGTTGGGATGATATATCTCTTCTCTTTCCCCCCTCATTCTTTAAATTTAGTCTATCTAGGTCTTTACACTTAGAGTGGGTTTTTGTAGTGAGCGTAGAATTGGTTCTTGCTTCCCCCCTCCAATCTGACAATCTCTAAGTTTCAGTTGGTATGTTTTGACATTTGCATTTAATGTAATTATTCATACACTTATATTTTAAATTATCCTCTTGAAAGTTGTTTTCTTTATGTCCCATCTGTTCTCTGTTGCATGTTTTCTCTTATTATGCCTTATTTTTGACTTATTGTTTATACATATATCTATTATTGTATTATATACTATACTGCTAATGCTGCTCTTCTTTTATATGTGTGTGAATGTGTATATGTGTATTTTAGATCCACATTTCCAAGTAGTATCATTCAATTTTGCCTGAAGAAATTCCTTTAACTTTTC
>NW_004443962.1:28677-40234 GCF_000243295.1 Trichechus manatus latirostris | reverse complement strand
CAATTCCTGGAGCCTTGTTTTTCACCAATGCCTTCAGTGCAGCTTGGACTTCTTCCTTCAGTACCATTGGTTCCTGATCATATGCTCCCTCTTGAAATGGTTGAACATTGATGAATTCTTTTTGGTATAGTGACTGTGTATTCTTTCCACCTTCTTTTGATGCTTCTTGAGTTGTTTAATATTTTCTGCATAGAACCCTTCAATATTGCAACTGGAGACTTGAATTTTTTGTTCATTTCTTTGAGCTTGAGAAATGCCAAGCATGTTCTTCCCCTTTGGTTTTCTATCTCCAGGTCTTTGCACTGTCATTATAATACTTTACTTTGTCTTCTTGAACGACCCTTTGAAATCTTCTGTTCAACTCTTTTTACTTCATCTTTTCTTCCTTTCCTTTTAGCTACTCAACATTCAAGAGCAACTTTCAGAGTGTCTTCTGACATTCATTTTGGTCTTTTCTTTCTTTCCTATCTTTTTAATGACCTCTTGCTTTCTTCATGTATGACGTCCTTGATGTCATTCCACAACTTGTCTGGTCTTCGGTCATTTGTGTTCAATTCGTCAAATCTATTCTTGAGATGGTCCCTAAATTCAGGTGGGATAAACTCAAGGTCGTGCTTTGGCTCTCATGGACTTGTTCTAATTTTCTTCAGTTTCAACTTGAAATTACATATGAGCAATTGAAAGTTCTTTCTGAATTCTGCCCCTGGCCTTGTTCTGACTGATGATATTGAGCTTTTCCATCTTCTTTTTCCATAGATGTAGTCGATTTGATTCCTGTGTATTCTGTCTGGGGAGGTCCACGTGTATAGTCACCGTTTACGTTGGTGAAAAAAGGTATTTGCAATGAAGAAGTCATTGGTCTTGCAAAACTCTATCATGTGATCTCTGGCATCATTTCTATCACCAAGGTCATATTTTCCAACTACCGATTCTTCTTCTTTATTTCCAACTTCTGCATTCCAATCACCAGTAATTATCAATGCATCCTGATTGCATGTTCGATCAATTTCAGACTGCAGAAGTTGGTAAAATTCTTCCATTTCTTCATCTTTGGCCTTAGTGGTTGGTAAGTAAATTTGAATAATAGTCATATTAACTGGTCTTCCTTGTAGGCGTTTGGGTATTATCCCATCAGTAACAGCATTGTACTTCAGGATAGATCTTGAAATGTTATTTTTGAGGATGAGTGCAACACCTTTCCTCTTCAAGCTGTCGTTCCCAGCATAGTAGACCAGATGATTGTCTGATTCAAAATGGCCAGCACCAGTCTGCTTTAGCTCACTAATGCCTAGTATATCGATGTTTATGTGTTCCATTTCATTTTTGACTATTTCCAATTTTCCTAGATTCATAGCTTGTGCATTCCACATTCTGATTATTAATGGATGTTTGCAGCTGTTTCTTCTCGTTTTTAGTCTTGCCACATCAGCAAATGAAGGTTTTAAAAGCTTGACTCCATCCACATCATTAAGGTCGACTCTACTTTGAGGAGGCAGCTCTTCCTCAGTGGTCTTTTGAGCACCTTCAACCTGGGGGGCTCATCTTCCGGCACTATATCAGACAATGTTCTGCTGCTATTCGTAAGGTTTTCATTGGCTAATTCTTTTCAGAAGTAGATTGCCAGGTCCTTCTTCCTAGTCTGTCTTAGTCTGGAAGCTCAGTTGAAACCTATCTGCCATGGGTGACTCTCCTGGTGTTTTAATACTGGTGGCATAGCTTCTAGCATCACAGCAACATGCAAATCCCCACGGTACAACAAACTGACAGATGCATGGGGGTGCTTTGCAATATAACAACATTTTTACAATCCCTTTTCATTTACTTTTTTCTAACAGTATTGTTTTCATTCATATTCCCAATATTGTAGATGTGATAACAGACTTGAAAACACTCTTAGAAATAAGATGCGAAGTGTGTCTTTTAGGTAAACCTTGCCTTTTCTACTGCATTTTTCATCTGTATCAATCAGCTCAGGGATGTGAGAATTGTTTTCACAAGCCTCTTTATATTTTCTCTTGTAGTCATCCTTAAGTGAACTTTAGAAGGCTAGGTCTTCATTTTATCCTGATTTCCCAAGTTAGAGTATTGATTTCCACCTCAGAACTGTTATAGAAGTCTTCACATTACCCTGGCTTTGCATAGATTTTGACCCTTAGGTGTTCCTTGTCTAGGGCACAATTGTGCCTATATAATGAGTAAGGGCTCTTTCAACAGACAAAATGTTTACAGATCACCTTTGAGCTAAAGCACACCAACTTTCACCTTTATTTTATAGGGTTAGGGCCTCAATTAGTCTTGTAGGCCTTATTTCAAGACCTGTTTTTACAGTCTTGGTGACCCTGACTGAGTCCACTTGCCACTTGAGCCTCTAACCTTTATGCTCTTCCCCTGCTCAGAGCACACCCACTAGTTGCATTAACTACAGAGTTCTCGCTGCACAATTAAATTCTAATGGTTCAAGTCACTGACTTTGGTAGTTTAAGGATGTAAGACAGTCACTTTGTCCTCAATTTCTAAATATCCAGAATGCCATTAGAAAAGGGTACCAATTGCTAATATTAATTCCTTCATGAACGTCACATCCTTCCTATCAGAGGCTGAACACATCAGACACTCCCAGAGTTTTAGCACATGGAAAGTAGCTTTTATTACTTACAACAAGAAGCAGACAGCACACCAGAACAAATGCGGATCCATTTATGAGCGTCTCCCCAACTCGAGAATGATGACCAGTTGGAAATGACAATGCTTCCATGCACACCCCACTTTGCACCATAGGTAAGAGACTCAAAAAAGGAGGCTTACCTTCTGTGAACCCCTCTTCCTCCAGGCCAGGTAGGCTCAGTTAGGTGGGCTGAAAGCTTTTGCTTCACGTGCTGTCCACTAGCACTATAGCTGAGGGAACCCCGAGGTTCCCCCTTCCAGCATATTTATACCCCAAAGTTCGTGTGACGTGGCATGTGGACAAACACCTGACCTCAGACAGTGGAGGAGCACATTATTTGTTCTGTGGCCTCATCATGTCCCCCTTCCTTTCTGAGGCCTATTGCCAAGGTGATGAGTTGGGGTCTCCCAGCTCATTTGCACATGTTTAAGTGTTGCAGAGCTATTTTATAAAGCAAAAGCCCCTTGATTGCTGGCAAATTTCAAGAGCTATTTTAAGAAAATAGAGACAAAAGGCCAAACCTAGTTCACAGTCTCACAAAAGACATGGAAATGCTGGCGACACTAGAAACCTCACTAAAAGACTAACAGCTATCTATACACACAGGCAAACACACAGA
Organism: Trichechus manatus latirostris; assembly: GCF_000243295.1. Lineage (NCBI taxonomy): Eukaryota > Metazoa > Chordata > Mammalia > Sirenia > Trichechidae > Trichechus > Trichechus manatus. The sequence continues at coordinate 36,950 of NW_004443962.1, read as the reverse complement.
ATCTGCGCCTGAACACAGAATGATTTAATGAATAGAGACCCAGGGTAATCGAGGAGAAAATCAGTTGTACATGGTAGGGAACTAATACAATAATAATATCTTATCAGCATATAGCACTTCAGAATTTATAAATCTCTTTATAATTTATATCACCATTACAGAAACTGTTCTTGTCGATACACTTACACTCTTAAATATTGAGGAAGCCATTACTATTTTTTTAATGTTTAACTTTTTCAAACACTTTATTGTGATAAAAAATACAACACAAAATTTGCTATTTTAGTTATTTTTAAGTGTACATTTCAGTAACATTAATTACATTTGCCATGTTTTGCAACCATCAGCACTATTTATTTCCAAAAGGTTTTTATCACTAGTAATAACTCCCCATTGTACTCTCTTCTCAGCCCCTAAAAAAAACCAAACCCATTGTCTTCCAGTCGATTCCAACTCATAGCGACCCTGAAGCCCCTGATAACTACTAATAAACTCTTGTCTCTATGCATTTGCCTAGTCATGTAAGTGGGATCGTACAATATTTTCTTTTTGCTTCTGACTTATGTCACTCAGCATGATGCCTTTAAGGTTAATCAGTGTAGCAGTAGCAAAAAGAGAACTTCATGTTTCTTTGTGGCTGAATACTGTTCCTTTGTACGGGTATACAACATTCTGATTATCCATTTATCTGTTGATGGACACCTAAGTTGCTTCCATCTTTTGGCTCTTGTGAATAATGCTGCAATAAACATAGGTGTACAAGTACCTGTTTGAGTCCCTGCTTTCAAGTCTTTTGAGTATGTACGTGGGAGTAGAATTGCTGGATCGTATGGTGTCTAGTTTTCAAGTCTCTTTGTCTTATTAAGTCGGATAAGTGCTTATTTTAAGATCCTGCCTACATTGGGAAGTCCTGGTGGCATAGTGGTTAAGTGCTACAGCTGTTAACCAAAAGGTCAGCAGTTCAAATCTACCAGGTGCTCCTTGGAAACTCTATGGGGCAGTTCTACTCTGCCCTATAGGGTCGCTATGAGTTGGAATTGACTCAGTGGCGATGGGATGTTTGGTTAGTTTTTGATTGGTACCTACACTGACTACACAATTGTGTGTTTCATTTCCACAGATATCTCCCAAGAGTCTTTTTTGTACTAGGTTTTTAAGAAGTCACTGTGTAGGATAAAGACTTGGTAAGGTATAGCTTGTGTCCTCAAGGAATTTAAAACTAATGGCATTTCAGTGTGATTGGTGCTATACAAATGGTATGAAAAAAATGTTTTTGGAATAATATTTTAAACATGATTTGAGAGATTTACCTTCTGTCAAGTTATTTTAGTTGCCAGGGTGTCTGAAGAGTGGCTGACAGATCTCATCCTAACATTAAGTATGTGCGCACATGTTTTTTGAATAAGGTTGTATCTTACCATCCACAGGCCAAGACTAGAAGAGGGTTTAAACTCCACATTATTGAAATCATAAATAGATAAAAGTAACTTTTTTTGTTTTTGTTTTTTTCACTTCCAGGATTCACATCCTCTTCCAGCTTCCACGGGTATAACAAAATAAAATAAAAATGGACGCTATAAATCAAAGTCCAGGCTTAAAATTATCTTACATACAATTATCACCATGAACTATTTTCTTGACTAGAAATTACACCTTCATATCCTTGTTCCCTTATATTTCTTAGAATATAAAAGAATACTGTTTCCTATTTTTCACATTCAGCCTTTCTTTTAGCATTTGTACTGACCTTGCTTGTTACCTGAAATAAATTTTCACCCAGTCCTCTGCCAAGAGTTACTGGAATTCACTGACCTGCCAAAGTGAAGTGAAACTATAGGCGCCTCATAAAAAAAAACAAAAAACAAACCAGTCGCTGTTGAGTTGATTCTGGCTCACAGCAACCCTATAGGACAGAGTAGAATTGCCCCATAGCGTTTCCAAGGAGCACCTGGTGGATTGGAACTGCCAACCTTTCGGTTAGCTGCTGAAATAGAAATGCATAATTTAGACTTAAAGTTAATAAAAAATGTGGATTGCGTAACATAAAGTTGAATGCAAAGTTAGAGCTTAACCTTGTGAGGCAGAGTTGCCAAACAAAGCTATTTGTGAACAAAGCCATCGTCTTCTTAGACTGTCCCACGATACTTTCCAATTTCCTCTAGTCACTTCTGAGCAACACTGGAGCTGTATCATCCTGTCTTTATTTTTTACTCATGCTTCAAATCCAGCATAAAATAACAGCAAAAAAACACATTACATTTCAAGAAAAATTAATTTCATTATTGACATAAAAGAAATTACCAATATGAAGGAAAAAATTCCTCAAAATGATAAAAATTGGCATCCAATGTTCAAAGATTTTGAGTTTGTTAAGCAACAGAACTCTCAAGAAAATGTTTCCCTTGATTATCTTATTCATGAATCTTTTGTATCAAACTATAAAATAATCACTATCCTTTGGATCTTGTCTCACTGGCGAAGGGATATCTATTTGCTTATTTGATCATGATCATCTGGTCTGAACAATTTCATAGGCCTCCGTTCCTATGAATTGGAGGGTGCTGTTTGGGCTAAGAGGAACCCTGGTGATACACTGTTTACAGCACTTGCCTGTTAACTGGAAGGTTGGCAGTTCGAACCAACCAGCTGCTTCATGGGAGAAAAACGTGGCAGTCTGCTTCCGTAAAGATTACAGCCTTGGAAACCTTGTAGGGCAGCTCTACTCTGTCCTATAGGGTTGATATGAGTCAGAATCGACTCCATGCCAATGGGTTTGGTTTAACGGGTATTTGGCTAAGGTAAGGGAAATAGAATGGCTCATTTACTTCCATCTTTCCAAAATATAAAATCCAGTAATAATAATAATAAAAATCCAAAACTGTTGCCGTCAAGAAGTTGACTCCAACTCATGGTGACCCTATAATCACTAATATTTTCAGTAATTATTTGGAGTCAGGCACTTTGTTAATAGTGCTGCATTCATTATCTTATTAATCCTCACAGTAATTCTAAGAGGTGAGTAATATTATCCATAAGTTACAAATAGGATAACTGGCATATAGTGCTTAATTGACTTATCAGAGTTTACTCAGCTAGTAAGTGGTAGAAGTGATATTCAAACCTGATGCGTCCAGAGATCACATTTTAAACTACATATCATATGCCTCCTAAATGTAAGTAATTTCTACTCACCTTTCTCTGTATTTCCCATACACTTAAAACAAGTTACCTAGAGTTACACACTCATCCTTCCCTTCCTCCCTCCCTCTTTCCTCTCTCTCACCCTCCTTCCCTTCCTTTCTTCCTTCTCTCTCCCTCTCCTTCCTTCCATCCTTCCATCCTTCTTTCCATCTTTTATTTTTTCACTAGAAGTACCTTTGTGCTCAAGTGAAGAGAGTATTTGGAAGAGTTTAGGGAAAGAATATGGAAGAGGGTATGCTGACTATATATATATACTATATATATATATATATATATATATACACTATATATATATATATATATATATATACACATATATAAGTGTGTGTGTGTGTGTGTTGTTGTTGTTAGTTGCCGTCGAGTCAGTTCTGACTCATAGAGACCCTACGTACAACAGAAGGAAACACTGCCCAGTCCTGTACCATCCTCACAATCATTGCTATGTTTGAGCCCATTGTTGCAGCCACTGTCAATCCGTCTCGCTGAGGGTCTCCCTCTTTTTTGCTGACCCTTTTCTTTACCAAGCTTGATATCTTTCTCCAGGGACTGGTCCTTCTGATAACATGTCCAAAGTATGTGAGACAATGTCTTACCATCCTCGCTTCTAAGGAGCACTCTTGCTGTAGTTCTTCCAAGATAGACTTGTTCCTTCTTCTGGCGGTCCATGGCATATTCAATATTCTTCGCCAACACCATAATTCAAAGGCATCAATTCTTCTTCAGTCTTCCATCATTTGGAAGCAGAATGGATAGATTAAGAAAGGAGAAATTGGAGGTAGGGCCATAGATTCTTGCCCAATATCTGTTGCCTTAATCTGTAGAACTCAAGATCCCAGGAAGAAAGCTCTCTATAGAATTAAGGATTTAGAATGTAAGAGTTATCGGCATATCAAACTAGTCTGAAATAGTGTCTGTTGAAAATTATTTTCTATCTGTCTTAAAATTAAAGTTCTTTTTCCATATATAAAAACTTACAAGCTAAAACTAATTTATTTACCTCAGTGTTATTTATTTGAATTAAAAACATTGACCCTGGATGCAAAACATAAAATTACATGCTTACATTCAAGAGCATTAAAAGTGAGTTTAAACATGAAAAGCCATATGTTTCTTGTATTATCACCTCATCTGTTAAGACCATCTTCCTAAATTTCTCAAAAGCCACGTTTTTTCCTCTTTATCAACATTCCTTTCTTGAGCTAGAGAGGAAAAATTTTTTCTCCCGAAGTTTCTCTTCAGGTAGATTTGTATCTCCTACAAGAAGAGATTTTCTTCTAGAGACTCATGGACAGGCCAGGTAGACTTAAGCTAAAACATGAGAACTAAAGTTGAAGAAGGTGTAGTTTCCCTTATGGCATGCACTGTTCATATCTTCTGGTATGGAGGTGTGAGTACTCTTTCTGTTCTTCTCAGCCTCCATCAAATGTCCCTCAGCTACAAAACCCATACCTAGCTGGGATTTGGCTTCTGGAGGCAACCTCACTCCATTTCTGGAACATTTTCAGGCCACTTCCTTTTTGTCTGCTCCATTGCTTATTATCCTTAGTCTTTCTGGTTTCTTAAATCACCAGTTGGCTTTGTTTTTGACTACCACTGGTCATCTTACTATCTGGTGTGACTATTCGATTTTGCAATTGCCATTGGTCTTTTTTTATTATTATTGTGGTAAAAATACATATAACAAAACATTTACTATCTTTGGTGCATGATTTCTGGCATCTGCCTTCAGTTTTCAAGTTATAAGATATAAGGTTCCCACTTACGAGCTCTATTTCAGCCTGGTGGAACATGTTCTAACTGAGATTTCCTCTCAGTTATATGCCACCTGACAAGGGGATAGACATTATTATTATTTTCCATTACCAATATGGAGTAGGATAAGCGGACAAGGTGGGGACTGCTGATTGGAAAGATGTACTCTTGGACTTTGAGCGAAACTTAGTTTATTCACCAAACTCTTAAATTATAATTATGGAATTTTGTTTAATTCTGAAATTAACTTATTTTCAAAGACACCTGTCGCATTTGCTATTGCTAAGATCCTATTAAAAGAGAAATGAAGCACAGTTGTTGGGCATTCCAAATCTGGCTGGATTTCAATAGGAAATTGTCTTCTGAATTAGCAAAATGGGAGTTAAATTTGTGTCTTTACAGGTTTTAGTGCTGCCTGAGGGTATGCTTTTTAAGTAAATTATGAAACAGCAGCATTTCATTGTTAAAATTAGGATGATAATGTGTTTCGATCACGTGGTAACAGCATCTGAAGTTTGCCTGTTGCCGTTGTTGTTAGTTGCCATGTGTGCAGAGTAGAACTGCTCATAAGGTTTTCAAGGCTGTGACTTTTTGGAAGCAGATTGCTAGGCCTGTATTTTGTGACATCTCTGGGTGGGTTTGAACCACTAACCTTTCAGCTAGCAGTCAAATACTTAACCATTTATGCCAGTCATGGAATACCCAAAGTTTACCTAGACTTTAGATCCTATTTTTGGAACACATACCCTTGGATACCCTTGGATATAGCCGTCTCAAGATTGTCCAAATAGATCAGAACCTCAAGGATTATATCTAAATAGTATGTGATGGCCTTATGTTAGGTATTTACCCTCTTTTCCACCTATGAACTGTTAATCAGCTCCTGAAACCTGCATAAATGTTATCTGCTCTGTAAGTTCTTCCCCAATTTTTCCAGGTGGAATTAATTCTTCCTTCCTCTGACTTTTCACAAGATATTACGGGTACTTCTATTTCATTCCAATTATTAATTTCAAGTTTCCCTAATTCAACTGGTGATTTTTATAGCTTTACCAGGATTAGGTGGCTTGGATATATGTTCTGTTCTTGAGGTTCCATCTCATAAGTCCCTTTTAGTTATGTGCTAAAATATTCTTAGCTTTGATTGCTGGTTTATTGTCTTAACAACCTTATCATTGCACTTGGTAGAAGTCCATATTAAACATATGGCTTTATCTCTCTGTTACATACCAGTTGTTCTCTTGTTATATTTCAATGAATTCCAACCAGATTACCCATTGCTGTTGAGTTAATTCCGACTTATAGTGATCTTACAGGACAGAGTAGCAAAACTGCCCCATAGGGTTTCCAAAGCTGTAATCTTTATGGAAGCAGATTGTCACATTTGTCTCTGACAGAGGGCCTGGTGGGTTCGAATCACTGACCTTTTGGTTAGCAGCCGAATACTTAACCACTGCACATAGGGCTCCTTCCAAGCAGATTACTATTCTAGTCATGCTTTCCCCAATACCCTATAATCACACACACACACACACACACACACACACCCTTTGGTGACAAAGTCCATAACTTTGGGCAAATTTCCTGAGAAGGCAGACACCAATACTTATTCTATAAAGCTGTAAGGATGATTAAATATAGTGATGTATGTAATACAAGCAGACATGCTTAATATGTGTTTAACAAATGGTGACAATTATCACAGTTTAACATCTAATTGAACTTTATAGATAGTGACATTTTGAGGTAGTTAGTATCATCGTCATAATTTTTCAGTTGAAGACCTGAGGTAAAGTGAAGGTAAGTGACTGGCTCCAAATCACGTATCCAATAAAGTGTAGAGATCGTCTTGATCGTCGAACCCATTGTTCTCTGACTCTCAGCTGATTTGCACATTGGAAAGTATCAAGCCCACTAACTCCTGCAGAGAAATGAATGGTTGGTCTTTCTCAGAAGTGCTGGAAAGTTAAAATAGGACCGGTTCGAGATGTAAACGATGACACTCTGATGGTAGACGTTCTGGAAGCTGAGGCAGTTCTCTAAGGTGCCTGAAAATACAACACAAAGCAAGTCTCCTATATTGTACATTTGTGAATATCTTCTGTCCCAACCAAGAGATGGCAATGCAGACTGATAAGAACTTTTTGAGCAAAACTATTGTAACAAAGATTTAAAAGCTTTCGAAATGGTAAAGAAGAAATTATGTCTAAAGCAGAATGACATATTTATTTGGTACTGGAGTGAGAGATTCTGGGAGATAGGTCCAGAAGTCAGGTTGGCTCATTTAACAAATCTCTATTTTTCTGAACTATCTTCCAGCACTGTGCTACAAATAGAGGTATGAAGAAACAAGACATGCCACTCTTAACATCGAAAAGCTCATTCTGATGGAGGAGGTAGAAAAATAAGCATGTTATTATAACAAAGTTCAATGACTGCCGTAATGTCAATGAGAGCGTGAAAGAAGTAGCCTGACAACATCTGCCACAACAAACCAAAGCCATTGCCGTTGAGCTGTTTCCAACTCACAGTGATCATATAAGACAGAGCTGAACTGCCCCATGGGGCTTCCAAGGCTGTAAATCTCTACAGAAGCAGACTGCCACATCTTTCTCCCCCAAATTGGCTAGCAGGTTCAAACCACAGACCTTTCGGTTAGCAGCCGAGAGCTTTAACCGTTGCACCACCAGGGCTTCTCCCTTCTGCCCAGGGGAGTGGAAAAAGACTTCATTAAGAAGGAGATATTTGAGCTACGTCTTGAAGGATGTGCAAACATACTATGGATTAGTAAACACGACGTACAAAATCATTCATGGATAAAAAAGGCACGTTCTACAAGAAGTAAGTATTATATTTTGGGCAAAATATGAAATGGATGGAGGTGATAGAGATGAGGCTGGAAATGCAGGTGGAGGCTAGGTTATTGATGGCTTTTACTGACTCATTGAGGGGTCTGGACTTTATCTTCTAGGCATTGGAGATTCAATGAAAGTTTTTGATCAAGTGAATCAAAACAAAAATTGGGCATGTAAATCTTAATTTACCTCTTGGAAATGGAAAACAAAAAATATTTTAATAAGTAACAAGATGGGTGCTTTATATTCAAAAGAAATTGATGTAGCTTTCCTCCCATGTCCAGATTTAACAGGAACGCTCATCTCATGCCTATTATTACAGCAATCTTTCGTAGACCTGGTTTTTTTTTTTCAATTGTACTTCAGGTGAAGGTTTACAGAACAAATAGTTTCTCATTAAACAGTAGTACACATACTGTTTTATGACATTGGTTAACAACCCCATGACATGTCAACCCTCTCCCT
>NW_004443962.1:27493-28577 GCF_000243295.1 Trichechus manatus latirostris | reverse complement strand
ACTTCACCACTGAGCTAAAAGGGTGTCTGGGGGCCATACCCTTGGGGTTTCTCCAGTCTCCTTTAGGCCAGTAAATCTGGTCTTTTTTGTGTGGGTTAGAATTAGACCCTCGTTTTCAAACCAACACACAAACTAGTTGACAATCACTACTTGCTTTGCATTGAGCTGTTAGATGTACCGCATTCTGAAGTAAGGGGATTAAAGAAGTAGGAGGTGGTTGTTAGAAAAACTGAAAAACCTCGGTAACGAGAACAGACATTTACTCATTGGCTGATGTACACCATAGGATGTCCTCTCCTCACATTACTAACGTGTCAGGATTTTTAACAGATGTTATTAGGACGCCACAGTAACGCAGAGATGTATGTAAGCTGAGAGCATAATCACTATGAAGACTGAAGGCTGATGATTTTGACTGTGTTGAAATTCTCCGTTGTCCCTCTAATTTGTCACACAACTTAACGTTTCACTCTGTTAGATGGTTTTAAAATCTGGGTTCTTGAAGACTTTTTTTTCTTTTTTACAAAGTGGATAATGATTTGTAAACTGACTCTTCATATCCCCAAACCACTGAGCACTTTAAAAATTAGTTTCCATGAAATCGACGTGGTTTCAAAGGAAGTCTTGGCTCAAGTAGCTCCTGTTTAGGGACTCTGACTGCCAGGGTATCCATTCAAAGAAAGATGATGATTTCTAAATTATTCTATTTTTACTCTGATATCCTCCCTCTAACTCTACAATTTTCTGTGTGCTACTTCCTAGGATCTCCCTCCTGTTTGTTCTTAGGATATGTTACCATTAGCAACTGCTGTTACCAGTCCTGCCCTCCTTATTCCACCAGCTAGCAAATCCTAGTGTCCACGTGGAAAGCCTTGCAAAGCTAACCATTTAAGGAAATATTTACACTAATACTACTTCGAGTGATTTAAAAAAAAATATGTTGATATAGGAAAAGTGAGTGAGAAACAAAATTAACTTAATTATTTAGCATAAAATAATAAAAATAATTTACACGATATGGACACAATATTAGACTTTCCCTTTGCTCTTTTGTCTTGATATTTTAATTCATTTCACTTCCATG
>NW_004443962.1:20901-27393 GCF_000243295.1 Trichechus manatus latirostris | reverse complement strand
ATAAAATAATAAAAATAATTTACACGATATGGACACAATATTAGACTTTCCCTTTGCTCTTTTGTCTTGATATTTTAATTCATTTCACTTCCATGCAAACTTGAACAACAAATATAAACTGGATGCTTGTCTGTACTAGGCACCATGATGAATGCTTTAGAATATGATTAGAAAAAACAAAACAAAGTTTCTACTCTTGAGACATTCAACAGTTAAGGAAGAGAGAGGCACAAAAAAAAAGTTTGTTTTTTTTTTTAAAGGATACTAGAATTATTCACACAGTGCAATGCTAAGTCTTTGTTTTCTTGCTGGGAAAATAAACTTCATTTTTATGGGTCAGGGACCCCCATCCTGCAGCAAAACTTGTCACTACAGGATATATGGAGCCCTGGTGGCACAGTGATTTAGAGCTTGGCCGCTAACCAAAGGTTGGCAGTTCAAATCCGCCAGCCACTCCTTGGAAATCCTATGCGGCAGTTCTACTCCATCCTATAGAGTTGCTATGAGTTGGAATCGACTCGATGGCAATGAGTTTATAGGAGACAGCTATGTTTGGTCATGTCTCGAGGTTCAACAGTGTAGACTCATCTGGCACTACTTCGCCTAAGACACTCAAGAGCTTTATGGGGAAAGAAAGCCTTTCTAACAGCAGAGTGGGCTGAGAAGCGTAAGAAAATCCGTACATGTCTCAGTGGAAGAGGGGATTGCGTTTTGGCCCTTCTCTTTTGGACAGATGCATGAGTCGTAAGGAGAGGAGAGTCAAGAAAAAAGAAAGATCTTATTCTCTAAATCTTTGTTAAAGATACATATGGTGTACAGCATGCATGCATGCATGCCATAGCAGTGTTGGACACAGTAGTAGCCCAAGTGGGCAACACTCTCCAGCTGTGGACCAGAATAACAGTAGGGAAGGAGACTGTGCTTTGGCATATGTTTGCAGCTCTGACAACAGCGTGGGCATCATGTCATCTTTTGCATAGATACCAGCAATTTCCGTCTGGGCACTGGGAGCACTGGTTGCCTTGGCAGTGTCTCTGCGGCTTAGTGGTGATTTAGCCTTCTCAGCAGCAATCTGCTTTCCATTTGTCTGGACAGTAGAGGAAATGAATGGCAGATAACACATAATCAGCAAGAGGAATTATTTGCGAGCATTTGTCTGATGTGCCCTGGGAACACTAAGACCTAGCCTGGTAAAGTTTGAAGCGGTTTGGAAATACTCACAAGCCTAGAACAAGCAAAACTGAGAGTGTTATCTGGTACTAATATTATAACACCGCTACTTCCCATTTTTAATTTCTTCTTTCAGGTGATCTTTCTTTTCTACCACAAAATACATTGTAATTAAAAACATATATATCTGTATGTATATTAAACAATAGTAACAACTCAATCTTATATTTTCTAAACAGCCTTCTATATTTTCTAAATGTTGCTGTTGCATGCCATCAAGTCAATTCTGACTCAGAGTGACCCTATAGGACAGAGTGGAACTTTCCCACATGGTCTTCAAAGCTAATAAATCTTTACGAGAGCAGATTGCCACGTCTTTTCTCCTCCTGAGTGGCTGGTGGGATGGAACCACCAACCTTTCAGTTAGTAGCTGAGTGCTTAAACACTGTGCCACCAGGGCTCCTTTATTTTCTAAATAGGTGATCCTATAATCAACTTAGATCAGCAAGAAGCAGCTAACCTATACCTCACAAATCTAGTCCTCTACCAGAAAAATGCCTTCATTGAATTACAGTCTAATTGTATGACGTAAATCTTAACTGAGAGTCAATTTAAAGAGACATTTATGTAGCCCCTACAAAATCGTCCTTACACAGATGTGCCGGTTATCAATGTATTCTTTCTCAGCTTCTCATGGAGCCCTTTTTGCCCTGCTTTATGATACTGGAGCTGGATACCATGGACATTTGTCCTTTGCCAACTGGTGGAATGTTAGGCTTCATCAATAAAGGACACAGAAGTGGAACGGCAAGGTGATGAAGGCAGGAAGACTCTTTTCTTCTGGGTTCCAATCGATCTTCCATTATTATTATTCAGGAAGGGAGTTTCCGCTGCATCCTCAGACTATAATTTCCCTAGAACTCACTAACATGCAGCTCACTACTTCAACAGACCAGCTCTGGCCTGTCCACACCCTCTGCAAAGATAGGCCACTTTCACGCCCAGTTCTACATCTCTGGTCAATTGTTTGGGGAGGCTGTGTCTTCCTGTGGTCACCATGCCCATACCAACAAGGTCTGAATTTCAGCCTTGGGATGAGACCCTTCTCCTAATCCTTAGTTCCTTTATACGCACTCTCTCTCAGCCTAGTGGTAGAACCTGCTTTTTTGCACCTATCACTTCTGGACCTTGTAATAGTCTTCTTCTAGTAGTTAACTACCTTCAAATAGTGAACAATTGTTTATATTCAGTTTTGCCTGTTCAGATGACTGATGTGGTGTTATGTCTTGATTGGGCGCTGTCTTAGTTATCTAGTACTGCTGTAACACAAATACCACAAGTGGATGGCTCTAACAACAGAAATGTATTCTCTCAAGGTTTAGGAGGCTAGAAGTCTGAATTCAGGGTGCCAGCTCCAGGGGGAAGGCTTTCTTCCTCTGTTGACTCTGGGGGAAGGTCCTTGTCATCAGTGTTCCCTGGGTCTAGGAACTTCTCAGCCCAAGGTGCAAAGGACACACTCTACTCCAGGCTCTCCTTTCTTGACAGTAACCAGATCCATCTCCTTTTTGCTCACTTCTCTTTTATAGTTCAAAAGAAATCGACTCAAGATACAACCTAATCCTGTAGATTGGGTCCTGTCTCTTTAACATAACAGAAAGTTTACTTCCAAATAAGATCATACTGACAGGCACAGAGGCTAGGATTTATAGAACACAGGATAATTACATTAGATCATAAAATGGAGGATAACCAGACAATACTGGGAATCATGGCCTAGCATAAGTTGACACATATTTTTGGGGGAATAAACACAATTTAATTTATGACGGCCCTAACTGATAAATATCATTTTTCTACCACGCTACTAAAAGAAATGAATACAGAGATGCAAATGACAACTTAGTGGCAGTTCTAAAAAGTAAATGTTAGTTTTTAAATTCCATGATGAAAATCCATTGAGCTTTACTTTTTATTTTGGTGTCCAGTAAAGTCAGAGCACACTATATATTATTGGAAAATACTGGATTCCTTACTTTAGGGTTGACAAACTTTTTCTATGAAGAGCCAAATAGTAAATATTTCAGGTTTTGTAGGCCGTACGACCTCTGTTGAAACTATTCATCTCTGTTGTTACAGTGTTAAAGTAGCTATAGATACTACAAAAATCAGTGGAAGTGGCTGTGTTCCAGTAAAACTTCATTTACAAAATCAGGCATCTTGTTAGATTTGGCCTTCATATTGTAATTTTTCGATTCTTAATTTAGACAATAATCTCATTACACAGATTCACAGTAAAAAATATCACATATTAAAAATATAATTGACTGTATTATTCTTGTTTCAAAGCCATGGAGTTATAGAAAGAAAGAAAAAAGGTAAAAAGTTGAATGGATCTTCAAGGTAATTTAAAATGATGCTTTCTTTTAGGCAGGGTACATAGCTTAGTAGACAGAACCTTAGCTTTGGAATCAGATTTTGCTTGGATACTCTTTGCCATATTATTCCTGTGTGATCTTGTGTATTTTAGTCTACCTCTCTGAACTTCATTTCCTCTTATTCAAAATGGCAATATTACTACTTTATGCTAAAAGCACATGGCAATAGCTAGTGGTCACAAAAATCCAATGAACACCTAGCCTATGGCATAGATTATTCTAAGCAGTGAAAAAAAATTAGATATGAAGACTTCCCTTAAGGAAAATAAATTTTACTTTGGGAAATATTCCATATTTCTTACTCTGTCTTTTTCTTTTTCAATCCTTTTTTCTACATATTTCATTTTGATATGTTCTTCTAAACTATCTTCAAGTTCACTGATTCTCTCTTCAAGTATGTCTAAACAGTTAAATTCTATTACTAAGATATCAATTTCTGATATTGCACTAAGTTACAGAATTTCTACTTGTTTTTTTCATAGATTATTTCTCATAGATTCTCAGTCTTGTATTTTATTTTTGAATATATTAAGCATAATTACTTTAAAGCTTTGTCTGACAACTCTAACATCTGGAGCTCCTATGAGTAGGCTTCTATTATATTTTGTTTCTGCTGGATTTCCTTCATATATTCTTTCCTCAATGTGTTCCTTGTTATTTTTTATTATGTATTGTATTTGAAAAAATTTAGATGATTTGAAGACAATTTGAAGGAGTAGAGAAGTCTCTAAAAATGCCTAACTATGTTCAGTTCACACATTCTCCTAGTATATAGCTCTTCCAAATTTCAAAATATGCAGAAATATACCAGAGACCACCCACCTTGGTGGCACAGTGGTTAAGAGCTATGGTGTCTAACCGAACAGTTGGTACTACAAATCCACCAGCTGCTCCTTGGAAACTTTGTAGGGGTAGTTCTACTCTGTCCTATAGGGTCGCCATGAGTTGGAATCAACTTGATGACAATGGGTTTGGTTTTTATAGACTCACCTTGGCAGATTCTCAGTTCCAATTTTTATCCACCGAGTATTGAAAGACTGTAAAAAAATGTGACTCAGGTGATTTTCCTCTTAGTAGTCTTTGGCAGAATTAATAAATACCTCCAGGGGAAAAGTGCCTCAAATGATGGGCTCACCTTTAAGTGTCTTATCTTTCTTTTTTCTTCCACAGCCATATTGAACAGGCAATTCTTCACTGCCTTGTGAGCTTTTCAAAGACTCTCTAGTGGATATATTCATCTCTGTCTCTCTCTCTGTCTCTCTCTGTCTACCCATCCATCCACCAATCCATCCATCCATCCATCCATGCATGCATCCATTATTTATCATCTCTGATTTTCTAGTTGTCCTTAGTGGAGGTGTTAGCTCAAATTAACTAATTTGCTATTATCAGAAGTGGACCCCTTGGTCTGAATGAGACTGGAGGAACCCCTGAAGCCACGGCCCCCAGATGCTCTGGTAACCCAGAACTAAAACCATTCCTGAAGCCCACTCTTCAGACAAAGATTAGACTGAACTATAAAACATAAAATAATACTCATCAATAGTGTGCTTAATTCAAGCAGATACATGAGACCAAATGTGTGGCTCCTTTCTAGAGGCAGGATGAGAAGGCAGGAAGGGACAGGAACTGGTTGAATGGACACAAGAAACCCAGGGTGGAAAGGGGGAGTGTGCTGTCACATTATAGGGATTGCAACTAATGTCATATAAAAATATGTGTATAAATTTTGTATGAGAAATTAACTTGAGCTGTAAGCTTTCACCTAAAGCACAATTAAAAAAAAAAAAAAAAGAAGTGGGCTCTTGACTGCAAAAATCTTTTCTTCATTAATGTGCTTTGAAAGACCAGTGTAAAAGATGTCATAATATGCCATAATACAATTTTGCTAAACAAACAAAAAACGTAGATAAATTTCTTCAAACATTATCTATATCCTACTTAAGCACTTGTGCATTCCCTATTCCAGATACCTGGAATGCTTCTTCAGATCTTTGCAAGGCTGACTCCTTCTTATCCTTCAGCTCTCTTGGTTCAACCTGACAATACTCAAGGAGTTTTCCCGCAGCCAACACTTTAGAAAGCTGGTATACGGGGCAGAAATTTTAGTGAGTTGGACCAGGCTAGTGGAAGTAGAAATGGAAAGTAATGGTTTTACTTGAGACTGATTGAAGAAGTAAAATAATAGGATGAGGTGATTTATTGGCATAGTGGATGCTGTGCCACTCAAATACACCTTCAGGGAGTGCTGCTGCCAAAACGCAGCAGCTTCTTTTGGGAGGTGGTCTCTTGCCCAAGGTTATGTTCCTGCCTTCCTGGGGTGGCCCACATCCGATGACTAATCAATGTAGGGTTATGAATGTTCAAGAATAACCACAGAATTGGCTGAGGCCTCTGGTGAGACTGCATATCAACTCAACTTTTCCTTCAGTCCGATCCTTTTTTCATCTCTTTTCTTCCACAGCTGTTGACCCAAGAGCACTCCCTAGTACACTTCTGTAAATTAATCTCCATTTCAGAGTTTTCGTCCCAGGGAACCCAATCTATGACAACTGGATATAGAGTGGGATTGGGTAATGAAGAGTGATAGTTTAATAAACTCCCAGATTTTTGGCTTTAAAATTGACTAATTGAGATGCCACATACTGAGATAGGAAATCTCAGAGGAAAGGGATATTTTAAGAAGAAAAGAAGTCTTAGATGTTAATGTAACATTTAAGTGGACCATTTAATTGACTTTTAACTGGTCAACTCTGCATCCCAGGAGCTACGCAAAGATGCTGAGAGTAAATGAGGTAGGTAAGGAAATATTTAATAGAACATTTGAAATTATGATGGGTAGATGGGAAAATACATTGAACAAAATATGAAAATACTTCATGAACTC
>NW_004443962.1:19186-20801 GCF_000243295.1 Trichechus manatus latirostris | reverse complement strand
GAGGTAGGTAAGGAAATATTTAATAGAACATTTGAAATTATGATGGGTAGATGGGAAAATACATTGAACAAAATATGAAAATACTTCATGAACTCTAAACCCTACTATGAAGAAGCATAATTTGGCACAAGTTATATATGAATCCTTGTAAAAATGAGAGGGGTTATGGCATGCCACTTCCTTTTAACATGAGACCTGCAGTTCAATTTCTTAGTGAGGATATGTTCTAACTTACACGTTGCCTGTATTGAGACCAACAGAAAAAGCTTCTGCAGAGGTCGGATTTAACCAGGTAACAGGGACCAAGACAGTATTTCAATTCATTTGACAGAAACCTTTTAGCAAAAAGAACCCATCCCAAAATAAATGTCTCTGGATGTAAAAAGCACTACAGTACACCGAAGGTTTGATCCTGCTTTTAAGGTCAAGAGCATATTTTGGCTTCTGTGTGTGATCCTCGATTCAAAACATCTGTCCTTATTAATGATGTGGTAAAAAGGATTGACTCCTAAAAGTCATCAGAGAAGACACTCTTTAGATGCTTGTTTGGATCTGCTTTTCAGAGACATAAATCCATCTTTACTGCACTGAGAATTGCATGGTCAGAGAATTGTTGCTGAACACAAAAGCTTCTCAGTCACTCATGACTTATTTTTATTGACCTGAAATTAGATCACAGACCCAATTCTCTAAACTGGGGAAAACAAAATAAGACCTGTGGCTGAGAATTGTTTATCTGAGAGTATAGAATGCTCTTTCTCAGTTTTATTTGAAATGATATTAGATACACAGACGATTTGTTGTTATTGTTAGTTGCCATTGGGTCAATTCCAACCTATGGCCACCCCATGTGTGTAGAGTACAACTGAGCTCCATAGGGTTTGTGACCTTTTGGAAACAGGTCGCTAGGCCTTACTTCCGAGGTGCCTCTGGGTGGTTTTGAACCATCAACCTTTTGGTTAGTAGTCCACACTTAACCCTCTGCGCCATCCAAGGTTTCTATACAGATGATAAAAACCAAACTCATTGCTGTTGAGTTGATTTTGACTCATAGCAACCCTATATGACAGAGTAGAACTGTCTCATAGTGTTTTCAAGGAGTGGCTGGTGGATTCGAACTGCTGACCTTTCGGTTAGCAGCTGAGCTCTTAACCACTGCACCACCAGGGCTCCAATATAGATGATAGAAATTATAATTATGCATCAAATGAAAGATCAGAATCAGCACTTGGTATTTATTTATACAATACATATTTATCTGCTTACCTTGCTGATGCAATGGTTAAGTGCTTGGCAGCTAACCAGAAAGTTGGCAGTTCGAACCCACCAGCACTCAGCAGGAGAAAAGACCTGGCAATCTACTCCCATAAAGATTACAACCTAGGAAATCCTATGGGGCAGCTCTACTCTGTCACAGAGGGTCACTATGAATCGGAATCGACAAGATGGCAGACACCACCACCACCATGTGCTAGGCACTGGATAAATGAAAGAAGATCGACATGGGCCATGCTCTCACAGTTTTGGGAAGTAGAGTCACTGGGTTAGATCTCTTTTGTTTGCCCCTCCAGAGCTGCTACCCATACTTCTCTACTTTGCACTGTGTCCCAGGAGG
>NW_004443962.1:17785-19086 GCF_000243295.1 Trichechus manatus latirostris | reverse complement strand
ATCCACCAGCTGCTCCTTGGAAACCCTGTGGGGCAGTTCTACTCTGTCCTACAGGGTCTCTATGTGTCGGAATCAACTCAAAGGCACTGGGTTGGGTTTGGGTTTTATCCTCTAGCATACAGTTGACTTTGACCAATGGAAGGCACTTCTAGGAGATTTGGAATGTGAGAGGAAAGTAAAGTCAGGGCTTTGTTCCCCTGGCTGCCTACCTCAGGGGTTGCTGTGGGCTGACTCTGTCCCTAGATCGAAGGTCACAGCTCCTATAGGGTGGTCTTTCTACACAGCTCTCATTCTCTCTCTTCTCAAAACTGCTCCCTTACTTCACTCCCACAGAACTGGAGATGGTAACAGTACTCCACCCTTACTAAAGCTGTTGAGTAGATTCTGACTCATGATGACTCATGTATGTCAGAGTAGAACTGTGCTCCGTAGGGTTTTCAATGGCTGATTTTTTGCAAGTAGATCACTGGGTCTTTCTTCTGAGGTGCCTCTGGGAGGACTCCAACCTCCAACCTTTCAGTTAGCAGCCAAGTGTGTTAACTGTTTGCCCCACTCAGGGACTACAGTATTGAGCTATTCCTTCTTGTTTCCCTATACTAGACTCACAGTTCTGTCACAGATCCCATTATGAAACCCTCTTCCAATTATTCAGCTTGAGTGTGCCATCTTTTTCCTGCTGATACTCAGAACCAAACTCTTCAGGTGAAGGTTGATACATTGCTATTAATTTTTCTTCAAATCTATTCAAAACATTGTCATCAGAAGTAGGATTTAATTGACCTTAAAAGATACTTTTAAAATATTTAGCAACCTTTTGGCTAGGCTTCTATATATGTACATTAATTATAAATGGCGATTTACTTTTTAGTGCCTATTAAGTGCAAGGAACCCTGGTGGCACAGTGGTTAAGAGCTCAGCTGCTAACCGAAAGGTCGGCAGTTCAAATCCACCAGCTGCTCCTTGGAAACCCTATGGGGCAGTTCTACTTTGTCCTATAGGGTCACTATGCATTAGAATTGACTCCATGATTTGGTTTGGTTTGGGAAGTGCAAGGAAATGGGTACAGGAACGAACCAAACATTAAACCAGCTCTCTAGATGCTGACAGTAGTGTAGGAAACACAGAGCATATCACATGTAGGTATAATGTGAGTGTCTTAGGCTGGGTTCTCTAGAGAAGCAAAACCAATAAAGTGTATAAATATATATATAGAGAGAGATTTATATCAAGGAAACAGCTCATGTGATTGTAGAGGCTAGAATGTCCCAAGTCCATGGATCAGGGTAGAGGCCTCTCCCAAG
>NW_004443962.1:6950-8625 GCF_000243295.1 Trichechus manatus latirostris | reverse complement strand
GAAATTTAATTTTTTTTAATCCATAAAATGTCAAAAAATTATTTGACTGATTCATACATTGGTCATAAATGGCATTTTAAACTATGACGCAAGATAGTATAGCCAATGAACTGGAAGATTCAATGAGGAAGGTATTTTCTTCAAAGTATTTTTCTACAATTTCTCATTTTAACTCCATGCATGGCATGTTAAGAGGATGCTGTCTAGATTTGAATAAATTGCCTTAGAAGGCTACCCTAGTCCTCTCTTGAAATCTTATTTTCTTTTGTTACTTAAAAGCTAGCAATTTAAAACTCTGACTGGATTAGTATTCAAACGATAAACTGGTTGTTTTTTTCTTAACCAGTGAGAGACAAATGCTTAAATATATATTAGAAATTGTTAACAGTTTCTTATTAAAATTTTTTTGTCTTAATTTTATTTGAGCGAAAAGAGAATTTGTCTTATTTTAGTAGTTGATATGCTAACACTAGAGGTTGTAACATTACATTTTTAAAATTCTCGGACATAAACACATATATGTACTAAGTATGATCTGTGTGCAGTTGAAAGAGCGTTGGGTTTAACAAAGTTGTGTTCTATTCTTAGCTCTGCAGTCAATGCCTCTGTAACCATATCACCCACGTCCTCTGCTCTAGGCCTCAGTCTTCTCACATGAAAAGGAGAAATTGGATCAAATAGTATCTGGAGCCTATTTCGGGTCTTAATTCTTTGGGTCTATGAGCTTAGAATATGAATATGAATATACTATGCCAGAAGAAAATAAAAGCCTTTTTGTTTTTTTCCTTGAAAATTCAGTGGCCATAATTTTTCTATGAAGTGTGCAAGATTTCAATCAGCTGGCAATTGCCTGGAACATGTAGTACACTGTTTTAACTATCAAACTTACATGATGAGATTTTCCTGGACTGAAGTTCTCCTAAATAAATTTCCAAAGCACTCTGTGGGCTTCTAATCTGATGTTTATAAATTATTATACAGACCTAAGTGTTTAAGAGTCCAAGTTATTTTTACAAGTTGGGTTGACAGTCAGCTCAATGGACACTTGCAGACAGAGGATTGTAATTAACCCCTTTTATTCACTGCTCAGTCCACGAAAACACTTGCATCTTCAATGTGATGCTTGACATTATAAGCCAATCTGGAAATCTTTTACTAGTAGAAATAATGACTGCCCTGGTGAAAACATAAAAGTTAAATGGGCTTCTTCATAAAATCACTTTCCAGGGTTGAAATGTTCTTCTGGCACCTGGAGACCCACCATATAAACTGACAAGCAAGACTAACTAGGCTTGAGGGATTGTTCCAAATAGATTTCCAGCCCCAAACATTCTAGCTAAATGAAGAACAAGAACGGGGTAAGTTTTCTGCTGTTTCTAAAATTACGGCTTTATTGTTTGCAAACTTAGGCAGAACCTGTAATTTGTGTCTGGTACAACCATTCCAAAGTCACCTGAGGGAAAGAGGGAGGAGTGAGGACTATACCAGTACTTTTCTGGCTTCTCAAATATGGGACAAAAGTGATAATAAGCTGAAACAAACCTAGAATATCCTAATGGCTGTCCCTTTTCCAGAGAAATTTCCAGTTCACGTGCCCTAAGTGAAAACAAAAAAGCAGCATAGGCTAAAACAAGGTTTTGTCAGGAATTTGAGTTTTGTAGAGGACTAGAAAGGC
>NW_004443962.1:3593-5136 GCF_000243295.1 Trichechus manatus latirostris | reverse complement strand
GATGGTGTTATCTTCAATCCTTATACTCTGAACTATTGCTAACCTTGGCATTTACTTAGATCTGCTGGTTTATTGAAGAATTACATATTGGAACCAATCACCTTTAAGAGAATTCAGAAGATCGAACAATCACTGTGAGCTATTTGAGTTTGGGTTGGAGAGTGCTTGAGAACTCAAACACATCCGGATACCTCACAACATGGCTTCCAGGATGTGAGTAACATGCCTGACTCATCTCCTGATATTTGGGTGCTGCTTAGGTCCTTATTCCACGCCTCATGCTGCAAGGACCTTAAATTTTCCAGGGAAGGAAACAATTATTTTGTCCTGCTTTTCAGAACTCTTTACCAATTGCAAGGTTAAAAGGAATGTATCACCCTTGTAGACAGAAGATTGATGAGATGGTGGTAGAATTCTGGCCTGGGAAATCGGAACTAATGCCAGTGCTAATTATACTTGTAGATGAAGAAGGAGCAACACTGGTCTTAGAGCTGAAACAACTGGGTTTTGATCTTATCTCTATGCTGAGTGACCTTACAGATTCCTTAACTTTTCTGAGTTTCAGTTGTTACAGGCTTGCGTTATATGGTCCATGTGAAATTACAAATTACATAATATATTCATTAATGTTCGGAAATTTTTAGTACACTGGATTATTTTCTCTCCTAGGTCACTACTTGATTCCAAGTGACTTGTTCTTACCTCTTTCGAAATCTTCATTAATGCCCAGAGAACAGTAAAATTTATTTTGTTACTCCTCCCTGGTTGAATCATTGATAAGATAGAAAACCCTGGGCGTTTGAATGCTACAAAATTAAGAATAATTTACAGTGCGGTCATAGAGAACCCATATAACTAAAGTGCTAGTTTCAAGCTTGGCACCATTTTTAAGACGTTAAAAATAGTGCTGCTCCCTCCCTCATTTATAGATCTATGAAGAAAGCCCCAACATAGAGAACAAACTGTGGCATTCAGAGACCATTTCTCACATCCTAGGTTTTTACTGGTAGCCCTCTCAATGTTAAACATGGGGGTATATTGTTTGAAAACTGGATGTTTTTTCAACTGGGAGGTGCTCCTTTGGGCTTTAGATAATTAAAGATGTAGGAATATAGGGGATTAGAAACTGCAAGTAAATGGTGTGACTTTTACCAAATATTTTAATCTCTCAGATATATTTTTCCCATATATAAAATCAGAGGATTGGATGATTATTAGACGATCTGTAAGAAGAATTGAAGTATTTATGGCAAGTATAATGCCATAAACTAAGTTTGAGCCGGACCATTAACAATAGGCAGTAATGAAACTGAAGGGAAAAGCTGGGAGTAGTTTCACTGACCGTTAACGATAGGCAGTGATGAACCTGATGAAGGGAAAAGCTGGGAGTAGTTTCACTGAGGGATAGAAAAAGAAGCAAAAATATCCATCAAAGGGAACATGAACATGGTGTTTGCACAACACTGAAAATACCTCAACATGATTAATCCTCAGGTTCTATGAGTTCCGTCAACGGCTTCCTGTGAAATCTACCGTGCAAATA
>NW_004443962.1:0-1630 GCF_000243295.1 Trichechus manatus latirostris | reverse complement strand
TGCTAGATTGTGAGAGAATAAACTTCTGTTTGTTGAAGACATCCACTTGTGGTATTTCTGTTATAGCAGCACTAGGTAACTGAGACAGATGCCTTTGAATTATGGTGTTGGTGAAGAATATTGAATATACCATGGACTGCCAGAAGAACAAACTAATCTGTCTTGGAAGAAATACAGCCAGAATGCTCCTTAGAAGCAAGAATGGCAAGACTTTGTCTCACATACTTTGCACATGTTATCAGGAGGGACCAGTCCCTGGAGAAGGATGTCATGCTTAGTAGAATAGAGGGTCAGTGAAAGAGAGGAAGACCTTCAATGAGATAGATTGACACAGTAGCTACAACTATGGGCTCGAGCATAACAACGATTATGAGGATGGTACAGGACTGGGCAGTGTTTCATTCTGTTGTACATAGGGTCGCTATGAGACGGAACTGGTTCAATGGCACCTAACAACAATGGTCCCTTAAAGGTCCCTTTTAAACTTTCTCTTTCTTCAAATCACCACAACCACCTACTCCCCAGCCTCACTGTCAGCTGATGAACTTGCCTTCTGTTTAACCGAGAAGAAAAAAACAATTAGAAAAGATTTTCCACAAGCTTCTGCTACCATATCTAAACCAAGAAAACCAAACCCATTGCCAGCGAGTCAATTCCAGCTCACAGTGACACTGTAGGACAGAGTAGAGCTGTCCTGCAGGGTTTCCAAGGCTGTAAACCTTTAGCAGACTGTCACATCTATCTCCCACGGAGCAGCTGATGGGTTCGACAAACCATCGACCTTTCAGTTAGCAGCCAAGCACTTAACCACTGCACCACTAGGGCTCTATCTACCACATCTAAATGAAACAACCAAACCCACTGCTGTCAAGTCGATTCTGACTTATATCTATCCTATAGGACGAAGTAGAACCAACTGCCCCATACAGTTTCTAAGAAGCAGCTGGTGGATTTGAACTGCTGACCTTTTGGTTAGCAGCTGAACGCTTAACCACAGTGCTACCAGGGCTCCACATCTACTCATCTGTAAATAACAATACCAATATACACTGCTTTCCTTACTATTAGTATGAATGAACCATTTGTGCACTAGATACCAACTGTTCTGACAACTTACATGCATCACTTCTGCAGTTCTTCCTCTATCTCCTATATCCTCCATTTCTCTCTCTTAACTGGACCCAATACCACACAATCAGCTTAACCTATCTTCCACAGGAGATAAATCTTTGCTTGACTGTATTCCTTCTTCAGCTACTATACCATTCCATTGACATTCTTTACAGCAAAACTCCTCAAAGAAGTTGTTGTTGTTAGTTGCTGTTAAATCAGCTCCCACACATGGGGATCCCATGCACAACGAAAGGAAATGTTGCTCAGTCCTCAAAGGAGTTAACCTTCACTAATTTGTCTCCATTTTTTCTCTCTTGTCTCTATTCTGGTAAGGTTTTAATTCTTACCATTCTGCTCAAACTTTTGTTGTCAAGGTCAATAACTGTCAAGTTCAGTAATTACTTCACTATTACAAAAGCCAATAGTAAAATTTTAGTTCTCTACTTACTTGAGAGTATTTACCACAATTGACTGTCTCCTTTCTTCACTTAGTTACTGGGACACTAATTTTTTTGGA
>NW_004443961.1:23990716-23991539 GCF_000243295.1 Trichechus manatus latirostris | reverse complement strand
GCAAATCCTTTCCTGAATATTCCAAATTGTGAATTGCTTGTTCTTAAAATTACACTTTTACTCATTTCATAGTGCAATGTTTGAATTCATGCTCATTACCAAAAATCAGTTGCTTGATAAAATTTCTCATTGAGGGTAGGCTATTTTCAGAAATCAATTTTTTTTTTTTTAATAACCACTGTAGATGCTGATGACAATTGAAAATTTGAAAAACAATTGTTTGGTCAAATTTGAATTTTGGTAAGATTCTATCATGGAATTAAAATGATAGTGAAAAGCAACTAAGTCAAGCTCCTCAGTTCACCTAAAAACTAAAGTCTCTAAGTAGCAATAATTAAACCAAATTAATGGAAAGGGATAATATTGATTACATAGTTTTAACTAATCACATCAACTGATTAAGCCACTTTGTAAGTCCGTGGGAAGTGAAATAAGGTGTCCAAACTGAGGGCTGCCATGTGGCAAGGAGATCACCTGTAGAAGGCAATTGGTCATATGGCAAGTGTATGTTTATCTTAAGAGAAATTTCCAAATTGATTTGCAAATTAGGTGTGCTATTAGAGTTCCAAGTGCTCCGTATCCTCACTTGCATTTGGTATTGCCATTCCCTTTTTCATTTTAGCCATTCTAAGATTTGTAGTATTATCTCATTGTGGTTTAATTTGCATTCCCCTAAGGATTAATGATGTTGAACATCTTTTCATGTGCTTACTTGCCGTCTGTATAGCTATTTAATAAAGTGTCTTTTCAAGTCTTTTGCCCATTATTTTAATTAGTTTATTTTATTTTCTTATTGCTTTTTTGGGGTACTTTATATATTCTG
>NW_004443961.1:23988209-23988968 GCF_000243295.1 Trichechus manatus latirostris | reverse complement strand
TGCACCTTCCCCCTCACACTGGCTTAGGTAAAATATTCTGTGTACTTACATTATAGTGTCATAGAGTACTGGAAGTACCTTTTTACACAAACACATCCCTGTATTTGATTATAAGTTGTTTGAAGACTAGGGCCAAATCTTCTTCATCTTTTTATTCCAAGAGTTCAGAAAAGTATTTTGTATATAGCAGAAATTTTATAAAGGTTAGCTAAATCATGACCTCTCAAAAAGACTAGAATCTTCAGCTGGACAGCAAGTTTCAAGGAGGACCATTCTACATCAGGCACCATATGAAAATTAACAAAGACAACAAACCAGACTTTTCAAAGAGGCTCCAGAAGAAAGTGTGAGGACACCATGAAGACTTGTTTAGTAAAAACAGAGCAAGAATGTTTGTCAGAGGGTCGTGGTAAAGGAAGAGAGAACATTACCATTGCCTTGAACTAATCAAGAAAAGCACATCTCTTATCAAATAGACTTTAGTTCTTACTCTTCCTTGGAGAGTATGCTTTCATTAGTATTTTATGTATATATGTTTGCTTTTCAAATATTCAGGGAAAAGAAGAAAGTTAAACAATCAAGTGATCAAATAATCATTATATTGCAAAATAGAGCCTAATCATTCCCGTTTTATTATCTGCTAGGATAGGTTTTCTTAACCTTTACCCTTTTATTTGCAAAAGTCAAGTATTAAGCTTTTATATTACTGAAATGTAATGAATATAAATAAAAGGTGATAAAAGCAATGGTATTTATAGC
>NW_004443961.1:23984517-23986026 GCF_000243295.1 Trichechus manatus latirostris | reverse complement strand
AAAATTTTACTTACATGTGATATTAATGATAATGTTCAATAATTTCTGCATCTTTTCAATCACCTTTCTTTGGAATAGGCATAAATATGGATCTATTCCATTCGGTTGCTCAGGAAGCTGTCTTCCAAACATCTTGGCATAGAGGAGTGAGCACTTCCAGTGTTGCATGCTTTTGTTGAAACATCTCAATTGGCATTCCGTCAATTCCTGGAGCCTTTTCACCAATGCCTTCAGGGCAGCTTGGACTTCTTCCTCCAGTACCATCAGTTGCTGATCATATGCTAGCTCCTGAAATGGTTGAAAGTCAACCAGTTCTTTTTGGTATAGTGTCTCTGTGTATTCTTTCCATCTTCTTTTGATGCTTTCTGCGTCATCTAATATTTCCTCATAGAAACCTTCACTATTGCAATTCAAGGCTTAAATTTTTTCTTCAGTTCTGCTTCAGAAATGCCAAGTGTGTTCTTTTCTTTTGGTTTTCTAACTCCAGGTTTTTGCACATGTCATTATAATACTTTACTTTGTCTTCTCGAGCTGCCCTTTGGAATCTTCTGTTTAGCTCTTTTACTTAATCATTTCTTCCATTTACTTTAGCTACTCCACATTCAAGAGCAAGTTTCAGAGTCTCTTCTGACATCCATTTTGGTCTTTTCTTTCTTTCTTGTCTTTTTTATGATCTCTTGCTTTCTTTATGTATGATGACCCCAATGTCATTCCACAACTCATCTGGTCTTCAGTCATTAGTGTTCAACGTGTCAAATCTATTCTTGCGATGGTCTCTAAATTCAGGTGGGATATATTCAAAATCATACTTTGGCTCTCATGGACTTGTTCTAATTGTCTTCAGCTAAAAGACTTTAAAATTTTTAACGAACTATTTACATAACCAATAGTGAAAATCCCAACTGTCCAAATGAAATTTTAAAATTTAGAATAATATTGGGGGGGGGGGCAAATGATAATAAAACTAAAGAATCAGACATCTCCAGGGAAATATTGTCTTAATTCATAATTATTTCTGGTTAATAACAATACTGATGATAATAAAAATAGTAACTGATACAGCTCAAGTGATAACCATGTGCCAGGCATTGTGCTAAGAGCTTCACTTCATTTAGAACCACAGGCCTATGAAGCAGGCTTTATTATTCTCATTACAAGGATAAGCAAACTGATGCACAGAAGGATTTAGCCTTTTGCCTAGATTCACAGAGCTAATACATGGCAGAGCTGAGACATGAGCCCAGTCTGTTTTAGTTAATATCCATGTTCTTAACCATGATGTAATCTTGCCTCCTCAATTTCTTTTTTGGGAAGAGAGATCAGTTTGGACTCTAACTAAAAACAAAGAAAAATACTTAAACAATTCACACATTGGTACAATATATACCTTTAATTTATACACAGATATACTCAGTCTGAAAGTTAGAAAACTCTAGTCCTGCAAAAGAAAATTGCTTTAAACTAACCTAATTCCTCATGGTATAGAGTAGGAAAGTGAAAACTAAATAT
>NW_004443961.1:23975389-23982586 GCF_000243295.1 Trichechus manatus latirostris | reverse complement strand
CTAGATTAATTAGCAAATTTCTGAAATGGAAAGCCTAGATTCCTGAGCTTAAGTAATTACTGGATGAGAATGTTGTTCCTAATAAATCACAGATGAGGTAGGTTGCTATAAACCCCACTAGGGATGGCAGCAGGCAAGTACCCAAAGCTAGTCCCCATTCAGCAATGAAGAATGAATGTTGAGCAAAACATGACAGCCAACATAGTAGCTGTAAAGAGAAGAAGTTCAGAGCTGGGAATTCAACAGTGATTGGTAATCACAGCATGACTAGAAATCTATTTCCACTGGAATTGTAAACTAGAGTGTTGGATGGCTTGGCAAAAATTAAAGAGATGAAAATATCTGGAGTTGATACCACATGTGCTGCCACACAATTTGCACTCGAACCTCAGGTTTGAATAAGGTGAATATGTTCAGCTGTATTCTGTTGAAGTTGAATTTTTTTTTAAGTTGAATATATCCAGATGTGTCTTATTACATTGATGTAATACATTACTTATGATCTCTGTATTCTATGTGGTGGGTAGGGGGTAGGGGTTGTCTCTAAAATATTGGATTTCTTAGCGTCTGTAGACTTCTAGGCTCCTTAGGTTACAAGACAGTCCTTCTAGTTTTCGTTGCTGCATCTATCTTCTATACCCTTAAGACTAATTATACTTTTTACTTGCTTATGTTCATATGTGGACATTACTTGCCTGCAATTGACTTACTTGTACAATGTAGTTCATGTATTTTACTGAGAGGTCTACAATGCAAACAAAGAAGAAATCAAATGTCAAGTATGGTCTAGTCATCATAGATTGAATAGAGTGGTACAGACATAATTCTCTATCTCATTGTTTTTTGTTTGTTTCTTGTCACAGATATCAAGAGAAGCAGTATAGCAGAGTGGTTAATTACATGGTCATTGGAATCATACAACAATTATTCAAATTACATTTCTACCACTCTGCTATTATTAGGCACTTAATATTTCTGAGTGTTAGCTTACTTATCTTCAGCATGAAATAAATGTTCTTAAACATCCAGTTAATGTAAGTTTATTTCTGATTTTTGTCATTAGCGCAAGATTTTGCCATGCTATCCTGGGAAAATATTTTGTACAAAGATGCCCTCCATTAAACATAGCATTAAGGATAACATGCTGAACATTTTTATTATTCAAAACTAATCCTGTTTTTTTTTTTTTTGCTGGTTTCTTTATTTGCTTTTAAGATCAGTTAATAGTACTTGTATATGTACACAGTTACATTAAGCTTTAGCTAGTATTCTTTTGGTATCCTCATGATGATGGGACACTTACTAATAGTCAATCTAGTCCTAAAGCAAAAAAGGAGATGGATGTAAAAATGGTCAAATTCTAAGTGGCATCACAGCTAGATACTGCTGTAGCCTGTCAACCATCAGCTTAGTCCTAGTCCTCTCTGACTTTTAAATGGATCCTAACTAGAACTGAGGATCAATTACTTCAAAGACTCATCTTCATTAATAGGTGCCTCAGCAGGTAGCCAGAATCTTTAGTTAATTGAACAATTAACAGAAGCTTCAAACAAAAGCTCATGTGGGCCAGGCAGGTAAGGCAAATGAGAAAGCTAGATGTACAGTATGTGGTATAAGAGAGAAAGGGAAGGAACATAGCAAATGAAGGACTAGAGAAAATTTAAAAGGGGCAGTAGCAACTTAGTGCTCAAACTTTAATGTGAACACAAATCACCTGTAGATACTGGTGCACTGGAGATTCCGATTCAGCAGGTTTGAGGTAAGGCATGAGTCTGTAGTTCTAATAAGTTCCCAGGTGATGCTGATGCTGTTGATCTGTGGACCACACTTTCAGTAGTAAGATTAAACTTGCTGGGGTTCAGATTGTTAAATCTTCCAGTTTCTTATGTGAACCAGATACAGAGATCCATTCCTTTATAAGACAACCTAATGAATTTTAAATTTTGACAGAAAATTCCACTGCAAGAACAAAGGAAGGAAGAGAGGGAGGGAGGGAGGAAGGCAGGCAGGCAAGGGCAATCAGCACCCTAGGTTCTTAGCGGCACCACACCCAAAGTCGAGCCTCCCCCTCATAAGTGGGGCCTAGCAGAAGAGAGGCCTCACCTCTCCGCTACACTCACATGGAAATTAGCCTCAGCAAAAGGTAGCTGGGACCAGGATAAGAATTTCTGGACTCCAACCCATACCAGGCAGATAACCCTCTTACTAGGAGAGTGAGCCCTGCGTCTTGGCTGTGCCAGTCTGGAGTGGTTTCTTTGTCACTGAGGTGGGAGGAGAAAGAGGGCAGACTCGGTTCCTATTAAGTTTTAGTAGATTTTCATGAATAAATGCTTTATCATTTGCTGTATGTCGGTAGGGTCAATTTCAGAGACTTTCATTGGTTGAAGTTTTCCACCAGTGTCTTTCT
Source organism: Trichechus manatus latirostris (assembly GCF_000243295.1). Classification (NCBI taxonomy): domain Eukaryota; kingdom Metazoa; phylum Chordata; class Mammalia; order Sirenia; family Trichechidae; genus Trichechus; species Trichechus manatus. Next base: position 23,980,179 of record NW_004443961.1, on the reverse strand, counting down.
GAAGTGGTTCAACAGAGGTCCTTATGCTGTTATGTGGAAGAGGAACTCCCTACAGAAGGTTTACTACTTCAAAAATTCAACTTTCTGATTTATCAGAAATAAAAACAAGTCTATTCTCCACAGCAAAGTGTATCAATTCTGCTTTCAAATAACATGTACCTATCCCAGAATTCAGTCTAGAGTCACTGATGATATGGTTCAGAGTTGTATTCTACGTGCTTAGTTTTGAGGAGATTCACAAATATTAACTTCATTGTATCTGATAAATTCAGTCACTTGTTAATGTTAATAGCAAGAGGCATATGATTATCATAAAAATAAAATTTGGGACGATAATGAAACCTGAAAGAAGTGAGAAAATATTGCATGTTGTGCATTGGCAGGTATTTTTTTTTTCAGTCATAGCAAGCTCGTAGCAGGACAAAATATTAAGCAAGTGATATGTGAAATGTGCTACGTGTGTCTAGGTAATTGTAATTCATCAATTAAAAAGCAAAGGCAACATCAGACTCCCAGCAACATGTAATGATGGCAGCATATTCCAATTTTGTCAACTGAAAGATTCGATGTTATGACTAGAAAATCAGTATAGTGCTTGGTGCCTAATTTTCTGAAGTTAATTCGAGGGAAGATCAGAAGTTTAGTCAAGAATAGGAGGTCTAAATATGGTAAGAGTGCCCCTAATGCAATGTAAGTAGCAAAAAATGGATGATTCCATAATTTTAAGTTCTGTTTGATTGTGTACAGCAAAGTATGTGCAGAGAAGGTGAATACAGATAGAAAAGCTTGATGGGATCATCAAGGAAGAATATAATCTGATTTATCCAAACAAATTTTCAATTCAAACAATGTTCTATTTGGAAGAAGAAAAAAATGTTGTTGCTAGGAAAAGAGTTTGCCTAGTTTTAAAGGTTCAAAAGATAGCACACAATACTATTTTTTAGATATGAATCCACAGCGTCGAAGCCTAAACCATGCTCTATCAATTGGATAAAAGGACAACTTTTTGGAAGTTAACATATTAAAAGAACTTGTATCGCAGATTCATTGAAATGATTGAAACAAATGAATTATGTAAGTCACTTATCACATTGTGTAGTTAAGTAATAGGCCCCTTTCTCAGTCTGTGGGCAGCTTGAGATCACTAGATGCTTAGGTTTAGAAAGAGGCAGTCTTGGATTGGGTTCCCCAGAAAACAGATTCTGAGATTTCATGTAGGAAGTGTATTGGGGAGTACTCTAAAAATAAACCCTTGTAAGGAAATGAAGCTATCAAGACTGGTTGAAGGAGATGCAGTTGAAACCCATAGGAATTTCTGGGCCTTCAGACTTTTTTTTTCAAATAAGGCAGGGTGTCTATCCTTTGTACTCCAACACTGAATAGTCAGTGAATGGAAGACACACTGGGTAGGGTACGTAACCTTGGGTGAGGCAGCAATCCTCAAAGAATGAATCAGCTCTGAACCTCAGTAAGCAACATTCCAGGAAGCTAGTTAATGAATGCCTCTGTCCTGAAGGGAGGGATCAGGGGATGCAATGGGACAACAAAGAAGTGGTGGTTAATTTTACCAGGGCTACTGGGTAAGAAAAGTTTATAAAGAGGTGAACTTGAGTTAACTCTTGAAAATTGGAAGTGTAGGCATGACAGGTAAGAGGAAGGGTGTTTAAGCAAGGAGAAGCATCTTCTCAAAGTGCTCCTAAAACCTGTCATCACCAATTCCCCTCCAAAAGACTTTAAAATTACTTACCCTATGTACAACCCCACTTTTAGGAGGACCGCATGTGAACATAAGTAAAAAGACTATTTTTACTTTAACTGGAAATCCCAGATAACATTCTTTGTTCAGTACCAAGTTTGTAAGTTTTCTGATAATCTAATTGACTTTTTGTGAAGATATATGATAACATATCTGAAGTCTTCGAATGTCGTGGGATCATATCACCATCTTGAGAGAGCATGACTATGTTTGAATTTAATCTGGAACTTTATTTTGAAAATGTCATAAATTAATTCAGATTAAAATAGATTTGCTAATATCACCTTTTGATTTCTACAATTAGCATAATACAGATACAATATTTTTGAAGGAAAACATTTTGAAATTAAATGCTCCCACTTATTCCTATCCTATGACATATCATTTAAATTTACATAGCCACTGTGCAAATGTCATGTTGCTCAATGTGCCATCAACGATTTCTTTTTTTTTTTTTCTGCCGATCTTTAACTTGTGCATTTTTTATGTCCTTCAGTTTATGATAATGTTCTTAAATTTCTCAACACTCCTATCCTAGAAATGCTTTCTTTGAGAACCTTAATTCTCTTTACCATACTTAAGGGAAAAAATGTTAGATTATTAGGCCCAGTGAATTGAGACACAAGCAAAAATGACCTAAAATAGTGAGGGACTTGTCCATTTTCCCATCTTTTAGGCACTTATTTATCTTTTCACTTAAACCTTTTGAACACTGGCTAAATGCAATTCAGCATGAAATAGAATAAATTAAGTATCTGTAAAGGAGGGTGACACAAATTGAAGCTGATTTTCTGTAGGTGGCATTATCTCCCACATACACATACCAGTCAGGGTTCTCTCTAGTCCATCTACGAACCTTCTATTTCCTTCATACCTGTTGACCTTACGCATAAAAATCTCTGTACCCACTCCTACCAAGTCCTCATTTTTGTTTTCAGTTTATTTTCCCACCTCTACATTTTCCTTTTGTCATGCTTCTTTTGTTTGCCCTGTGGAGCTTGTTGTATAGTAGAGAAACTGCTCTGTATCTTGAGTCCTCAATATAAGCTTTTCTTGGAGCGCTTCATCTTAGATAATATGATTTCTTTGTACACAATCCCAGGCCCTGGGAGCTCTCCTTTATGTAAAACAGTCATATTATTTTCTATTTCTGATTCCCTGTAAAGCATCACATCATTTCTTTATATAGCATCTTTTAAAGGTTTTTTATTTTTTTATTTTTCCTTTTCTTTTTAATCTAATGCCTATGATATGCACTTTATGTTCTGGTCACTGTAGTCAACCAACTTCTTAGACAACTCTACTTTTATATCAATTACCTTGGCCCCAAATGCCTCTTCCTCAGTTCCCAATTTATTGTATTAATCCAAATTAATTTCAGATCCCCTTAACACATTGTCCTTAAAGTTATTTGATCTTCACATACAACATGATCTTCCATTTAATTATAGCCATACCTGGAATTTCAAAATCATTGTAAACTTGATAGACTGGGAATGGAGTTGGGGTAAGACAAACTAGTAAAAAGGATATTGTATTTCATCAATTAAAGGTGATATAATTCTGAACCTTGGCAGTAATATTGCTTTTAAAGAAAAAATAGTAGATTTGAAAAACTGGGGAAGCAAAAATAGACTTAATGGCTGATTGGAGGTGAGCTAAAAGGAGAAGCTCAGGAATGTGAGGTTTCTATTTGAGATGCCAGGGTAGAGAGCCAGTAACTAACTAACTGAATCTAGGAACACAGAAATATATACATATACATGTACATATATATGTACGTATTTCTAGTAAAGGAAATAAATACCAAATTTAAAAATTTAAAAACCACTATACATCTGTCAGTTGGTCGTACTATGGTGGTTTGCATGTTGCTTTGATGCTGGAAGCTATGTCACTGGTATTTCAAATATCAGCAGGGTCACCCATGATGGACAGGTTTTAGTGGAGCTTCCAGACTACGACAGACTAGGAAGAAGGACCTGGCAGTCTACTTCTGAACATGGCATCAGAATTGAAGGAAGATTAACAACCTACAATATGCAGATGACACCACCTTGCTTGCTGAAAGCAAAGAGGACTTGAAGCACTTACTGATGAAAATAAACACTACATCTTTCAGTATTGATTACACCTCAACATAAAGAAAACAAAAATCTTCACAACTGGACCAATAAGCAATATCATGATAAACAGAGAAAAGATTAACGTTGTCAAGGATTTCATTTTACTTGAATCCACAATCAATACCATGGAAGCAGCAGTCAAGAAATCAAAGGACACATTGCATTGGGCAAATCTGCTGCAAAAGACCTCTTTAAAGCGTTAAAAAGCAAAGATGTCACCTTGAAGACTAAGGTGTACCTGACCGAAGCCATGGTGTTTTCAATCACCTCATATGCATGCGAAAGCTAGACAATGGATAAGAAAGACTGAATAAGAATTGACACATTTGAATTATGGTAGTAGTGAAAAATATTGACTAAACCACAGACTACCAGAAGAACGAACAAATCTATCTTGGAAGAAGTACAACCAGAAACTCCTTAGAAGCAAGGATGAGGAGACTTTGTCTCACATACTTTGGGCATGGTATCAGGAGGGACCAGTCCCTGGAGAAGGACATCATGCTTGGTAAATTAGAGGGTCAGAGAAAAAGAGAAAAAGACCCTCAACGAGATGGACCAACACAGTGGCTACAACAATGGGCTCAAGCATAAAAACGATTGTGAGGATGGTGCAGGCCCGGGCAGTGTTTCTTCCGTTGTACATTGTTACACTATGAGTCGGAACAGACTCATGGCACGTATCAACAACAACAATAATCATACCCTGGAGCCCTGGTAGCCCAGAGGTTAAGAGCTCGGCCACTAATCAAAATGTCAGCAGTATGAATCCACTAGCCGCTCCTTGGAAACCCTATGGGGCAGTTCTACTCTGTCCTATAGGGTCGCTATGAGTCGGAATAGACTCAACTGCAGTGGGTAATCATATCTTACAAAGAGGCATATGTATTTCAAGAGCCAAACCTTTT
>NW_004443961.1:23973355-23974379 GCF_000243295.1 Trichechus manatus latirostris | reverse complement strand
GAAATAAAAGTTACTGTAATCTGGATAGCAGTTATACGTAGGCCATCACCATCCTAAAACAGTTAATAAATGTTTACTTGATCAAATTAGGATATCTTCTGCTCTAATAATAGAAATCAGTGTTTTTCATAACTGTGATAGATATATCACTAGAAAATATGACTTAATTCATTTAAATTTAATTTTCTGGATTAGGCGTAGATTAGAGTAGTGCTTTAAGATTTTGTATTCATACATGTGGGGAAGTACAGGAAACACTAGATTGGAAAAAAAGGAAAAAAAAAGGGGAGAACTAACCCTTAGAGCTGTTCTTAGGGCCTTGTGCCCTGGAAAACAACTGTAAATCATATTTGCTTTCAGGACTCTGGATTTCAGCCTATTCTCAATTGACTTTGTGTTTCCCATTGATTTCTCCTTGCTGACACTGGGATCCTGGACTAAATCTTTATTCATCATCAGCTTTCCTCTCTGCCTAGCTTCATACCGCATACACTACTTGAGAGCATTGTCTTTTGCCTGAGGAAATGGTTTGTCATAAAGGGGTTTGGTGATAGATACTACGGTAGAGAAAGCAAAATGTTAAATGTATTAATGTTTTGCTAGTGCTACTCCAAGGACAAATATTTCACATTTGGCTAATATTAGAGTCAATAGAAAACATTTTACTATGACCTAGAAAAGGTCTCCCTTAAGATCATTCGCCTCCTGCGTGAATGCCACATTTACCTTGCATTCACTCAGTACAGATATTTCATTCTAGTCCCAGCACTAGAATAGATATGGAACAACAGCAATCAAAAAAAAAAAAGAAAAGAAAAGGAACTACTCCAGCCTTCCAGGAGAATATAGTAATAGGTAAAATACACACACACACACACACTCATACACACACACAAATACACACAACAAAGCTTTAGACATGATGCCCTGTAGCAGTAACAGCTGAGTGTTGCTTTACTGTCCAATTTTTCGAGAGAAGTAGAATATCACTATTTTTTTAAAACTAAAAGCCACCGATTTTTCA
>NW_004443961.1:23970798-23972069 GCF_000243295.1 Trichechus manatus latirostris | reverse complement strand
TTGAATTTAAGTCTTGGTGATAATATCTTGTCCCTTAAAGAGGTCCGATGAAGACTTTGTCCGCCTGCTTCCTGATCTTCCAACCTAATATTTCCTGCAGTAGCTGTCCAATAAGTCATCACAAGAGAAACTTGAAAATTGTTTTATGAGTGGGAATTGACTTGATGGCAATGAGTTTGTTTGTGTTTTTTTTTTTTTTTTTTTTTTTTTGTTTTTTTTTTTTTTTTTTTTTTTGGTAGAGTAAGGTACCATCTGACTTGGGGAATTAGATTTTAGAACAAGCTCTTTATAAAACCAGTGTACGAGTACCATTGTCTTATACTGATAACGGTTCTGTCTTAATCCACGTACAACTTTTTCTTTATATTGTCTGAATTTACATGAATAATTTGTAGTAAAGTGAATTTTGGGATAAAGATTTGCTTTTATTTTTAACTTCATAATGATATGGCCTTTCAGAGATCAAATAGAGAATGGTCTTCATAGGTTATTCATTTGTTTATCACAGTGTTTAATATTTGTAAGCTGATTACAGAGAAGCGTTTTTCACATTGAGAGATGGATATGCCTGTGGGATCTGTTTAAGCTGCTCAATCCTGATATTATACTATCCCCTTAAAAAAATCTTTATAAGATTCTATCTGTGTTGAAACGTTTTACTTAGTTGCCATCTCTCTGCTTCTTGACAGATCTTCCATACCCGCGTATCACAGAGTTCATGTTATCAAAAAGTCAAGACTTTTCACATAGTTGTATGTTACTAGTGATTTACAAATGATGTTTTAGGCTAAAAAGGAAAAAAAAAAAAAACAGCAAAACAAAACATCTGTTTCTGTTAAAGTACCTAGCATCTCTTACCCTTGGTTTTTCAATTTTTTTCATCTTTGTCTACATTTCCGCCATTATACTAAAATCCTTGATTACTATATAATATCCTGTGAAAGAATCAATAAGTTGACTAAGAGGCTAGATTAGAATCTTCACTGATGGTGAAAACTCCATTCCATGTATCTTTGTAATAGAGAAGATTCATAGAGAAAAATAGGTTAATTCCTTTACCCACTTTTTCCTTCCTTCATTTTATTAAGATTTTATCACAGATACAAAGTTATTTTACTATATTATTAGTATTCATTAAAGGTTAAACAATCCATCAATTTTATGCAAGGAGAAACTTCAAAAATATTCTCCATTTAGTCCTTCATTCTGCTTCACTGAGAGTAGACCAGACTAGTGATTTGAAATTTGATTAGGAATTACCTGTGCAGACT
>NW_004443961.1:23965674-23967162 GCF_000243295.1 Trichechus manatus latirostris | reverse complement strand
GTACAAGAACCATCAGGCTCAGTATATATTGGTTCCACTTGTTGTTGAATTGTGAACCATATTTGGGCCATTCCAGTATCTCAAACTAGATTGTAACAGCTTTAAAGTTGGCAGGGATAGAGATAGCAGGGATAGAGATAGTATGAAAACGGTAATTACAATAATGATTGGAGATGAGCCAAAGTGAAGTACCCAAGACATCCAGGAATGAGACCTTTGGAGAAGGGCTGCTTGTGTCAGGAGAGAGGTGGAAGGTGCCTGAAGGGAGTCTGAGAGAGACTCAGATTGCATTTCTTTTGATTACAGCCTTGCAGAATGGCTGTTCTGCTAAAACAGCAACACAAACTCTGCAATGTTTTCTCTACTTCCTCACCTCTGTGTATTTTAATCATCTACTGGGAAATAAAGGTGAAGGGAAAGAAAGGCATTTGGGCCCAAAGAAATTTAAAAAGTAAACCAGCTGAAAGGATCTAAGGGCGTGCAAGGTAAGAACCAAGCAGGTAGTTACGTGTGTAGGAGAGAAAGCCTGTAATTCCTGAATCAGACATTACCTGGTTTCTCATCCTGTTTAGTTTCTAGTAGGGAGGCAGCTGGGCACTCTCTAAAGCTTCCCTTCTTTTTTTTTTTTTTTTTTTCCCAAACCTCTGCTGGCTTTAAGGTGTACTTTTTCTTGGGAAACAGACATTTTGTGGCTAGAAATTGTACCTACTCTCCTCAAGCCTGAGTTAAAAGGAATTTCCTCTTAATGGGCCTAGCTGGACTCAACTGAACCACAAAAATATGTTTGATGTCCCTATAGCCTAACTGTTGAATAAGTAGAGAAACAGAAAGGTTGTTTGAATGGTACATCGTGTAGATTCATAATAATTCAAAATTAAAAATACATCTTCTATGACTTCATTAGCCTGTTGAATTAATCACACCAAAATGGTTATTACAAATCAGTGTTTGCTGACACAGAAGCATTCAAATGCATCTGTATCCGCATTTTGGTTTCCATATTAAGATAAAGCTGGGGGAAAAAAGAAAGCGGGTCTCTATTAACAATGATATCTATATAACAGGATACTGAGGAAGTTTAGTACCATCTACATTTATTATTCCAAGCCTACTTCTTTCAAATGTTTTTCAATATGTTCTATCACAGTCAGTGTATTGCACAAACCAGATATAATTAGTATTAGAGGATGCAGAGAGGGGTTTTGGGAAGGCATAAAAACTTCAGTAATCCTAATTCTAATTCACTTCTGGCTTAGTGACATAACTGGTAAACTGATTCTTCAATAAAACTAAGGAAACAACAGCAATAAATAACAGCAACAAAAACTGTAACACAGATATTTCTGAGGATCATACCAAAGGGTATCCTTTCCCAAAACTCTTGTTTTGGAAATTGTACATGTATTTTTCTTAAAAATTATGTTGTCCTATATTACTGAAACTGTTTCTTGAAACATCAGACTTCAACATTGCTATTTAAGAATAAGA
>NW_004443961.1:23962182-23964476 GCF_000243295.1 Trichechus manatus latirostris | reverse complement strand
TTTTCGGGGGATCCCAAACTAAGATATTCAGAGAATCAAATAAAATCAAGAAAAGAATATATAGAGTGCCTACTAGGTGCTAGACACTATAGATGACAAATTATGCACCATATATTAAATGCTTATTATGAACAGAGAACAAAGATACTCATTTAATTTATATTCTCTCTAACACAACAGTTCTTCCTGGTAGACTTTACAGATAAGGAATATGATGTTCAGAGAGGTCAACTGACTTGCTTACATTCACACAACAAATAAATGATATTTCTGGAATTTGAAAGCCATCTTTTTCTAACTCTAATGTTCTTAATCATATTTTAAAAAACATGATAATTCACTTACAAAAGATGAATCAGATGATTAATGCACATTATCCTCAAGGAATTTATAGTCTAATAATAGAGATTTGCAAGTAGACTTCTGTCTCAAAAATTTATCTCTGCTTAGAAATTTGAATGTTTACTTTTCTCTTTGGAGAATAACATTTGCATGAATAGCCAGGATAATGTTAATCTCCATCTCCATTGACCTAATGGAGATGACACACCATTATTTGGCATCCCGGAGGTGTCATTAGTATGATGTGGACAACACAGAAAGTATGAAATATGGCTAATGGTCTTCCAAGCAGGTCTTGATTAAACTCTATACAAGGCATGTTTGGTCAATAAATTAGAAACCTCTTCAGATTCTTAAAATATCTGCCGAGTTTTCTATAAAATTGTAACATCTCATCTAATAAGATTCACTTGGAATTATCTGAGTGTGCTTTTTATAAGTCTTTAATTGATGTATTTATTTAACAGCTCTTGATGACTTTATTTATGAAGAAAATTATTGCATAGACTAGCAGGGCAAAATCTCACAAATGCCTCATTCCAGCAAGGCACAGCTCTTCTCTTTCCACTAAGTTGTATAACAGCTCACTGACTCAAATCATTTAGTTATCATTAAGAGAGGGAATTGCTGTGGCATATAGCTAAAACAAATCAAGCCAACAATCTTCTTAGAGTCATGCTTTTCTCTGGAGTTATTCAATGAGTAGTCACAATATGACAAGTGTGTGATTTCTTGTGAAAAAAAGAATCATCCATTGTTACGCACAAAAATTATAGACTTCATTTCAAAAAGACTGAAGCCTCTGAAAACACTTCATTTATAGAAACTTTGATGCCAAAGTCTACACAAACTCAATAAATAAGGGACTGGAGACTAAATACATGTTTGGTTGAGTTTAAAAGAAACCCTAAATCACCAGTGAACAAAATTTAACAAACCCTTCAGCAAAATGGGGAAAGATGAGAGAACTTTGGATGTAAATGTAAAACAATTTTATGTCCAACCAAATGTGTGAGAATTCCATCTAGAAAATATCAGAAAGGATAGCTATCTTAAGACTAACAAGAGGCATTTTAACTGTAACCCATTCAGCATCAGCAGATGAAATTTTCAGTTAAAAATTCATAAAATAGCAGACCACCTAACTTAAATTAAATTTCTGAAAGTACAAAACTTCTGCCTGTCAGCTGAAAAGAGTAGTGTTCATTTGATTTGATTGTTCAATTCCAAGCGTGTTCAACCATAGCCATGAAATTCTACTATGGATTTCAACTGAATATTTTAAATCATCTTGTTCATATTGTTTCAGACTTGCCCTTCTTTAAAAGTTGTCCCAGGTGGGGAATTTTTTGCACCATTGAAGCCAAGACTTCCTGTTGATATCTGTGCTAAGAGGTTTTTGTCATCATTTCCTGAAGATCATGCAGAGGGCAAGTTTGTTCTTAAGGGAAGGTCACGCAAAACTTCTACAAGGATTAGAGTTTCTCGTGAATATGAAATAAGAAATGCCTTTTTTCCATTTTATTTAGCTATGCAAAGGTTATCTCTCCCCAGTGACCTGACACAGACCCAGCCAACACCATCCATAATGAAAATCAATGGCACCAAGTCACTAAACAATTACTCTGTCTTCCTTAAAAATGCACAAGTCTTCAAAAAACAAGGATTTAGAGACTGATTAATTTGCCATTTGTCTAGGAGATTGCACTAGCTGCATTATTTAAAAAGTGCCTTGTCTTTGTGCCCTTAAAAGCTGAAACAAGATCAAAGATTGGAGAATCATTAGTTCCCATGAAGGACATTGGGTGACAGTATGAAAGGCAGCCAGAAGTTTTGTCCTAGGTCGGCAGCACGCAGAAACTTTCTCATACATGGTACCATGATAGGTTACAACTTGTCCAGATATACATGATAGGAAAGAAACTATGGCTTAAAAAATTGCTGTGCATTTG
>NW_004443961.1:23960187-23961272 GCF_000243295.1 Trichechus manatus latirostris | reverse complement strand
TTAGGAATAAATGCTTGTTCATGACTAGCTTGAGACCAAGGGGGTGTTATCCTCTGGATAAGTCGTATGTGAAGGCAAAATAAAGATGACAACCTCCCTACCACTTCTTCACCCACGACTTAAATAAGAGTTTTTAAAGATAACCAGCAGCCCATCTTCCAGAGACTAGGGAAGGGAAGCTTTTGAAATCTAGCAACTGTTTTGAACAATTTGATTGATTGTTGATTGTCCAACAGTTTTCTAAATGTGCACACGGTGTACCTTGCAACACTGGAAAGGGGATCATTCACTTCTCTGTCACCAGAGTGGTGCAATATGATTTAAGCATACATCACATATATTGTTCCTAAGGCAAATCACTACAATAAGTGATGACATGTAGATATGATTACCCTTAATTAATACATGAACATCAAAAGCTAGGAGAGGTTAAATGACTAATTCAAGGTCACATGGCTCCTAAGTTGCAAAGCCCGGCTAGAACTCATGACTCATAGCTTCTAGTTCAATGCTGTTTACACTATCTTTGTCACTTATTGATTTTTTTTAAATCAAGGAAAAAAATTAATCCCAATCTCTGATTTATTCTCTGCCCTTTATTCATAAAAAGAAGTTAGAAGGAATATAAATTCAATAAGATAAAGCAAAGGGAAGGGAAGAACGATGGTCTCCTCTACCAAAGATCTATGAGTATATATTGTCAATTCGGCATCACTACCACTTCTTCCTAGAAGAACAGGAAGTGCATTTTCAAAATGTCCTTCCTCATATGGTTCCAAGCTAGAATAGGCCAATGAGAGGCTGTCATGTGAGATTTAGAAAGTTAAAAGGAAGAAGAGGACATTATTCCCTGGAGTCAGTTAAAGGCAGCGCCATGGCATTTGGCAGATGGACAGTTACCCTTAATCACTGCTTGTGCCATGTTGCTGGAGTAGAATGAGTGGCTCTGCAAGACCATGATGAGAAGAGAGATATGGGATACCTTGGAGTGGGTAGAGGGCATCAATAAACTTGACTTATTTCTATATTTTAGCTATGAAAACCAAACAACACCCATTGCCATCGAGTTGATTTCGACTCATAAC
>NW_004443961.1:23957156-23959440 GCF_000243295.1 Trichechus manatus latirostris | reverse complement strand
GCTTTTGTAAATGCTCTTTTTTGACAAAGTCAGAGAGGGCAAGGCATATGTCATTAAACATTAAATGAATGAAAGAGAACAAACTTAACTGAATGATTGTCATGTACAAACCTCCAATGTGGAAACCTGACCCCAGTGGCAACAAGCTAGTCTGGGTTTTCTAGGAAAATTGTTACTTAGAGCAGAAGGGACCTGAAGCTTATTAGAGGTCAAGTAAAAAATAGCATTTACATACCAGAAAAATGGTTTTTCATTATTTATCATCTCCATAACAACATCCCAGGTGTTAAATATAAACTTGTAACCATTCTTAGAAACTAATTTGATTGCCACAACTTTATTTTTGCTCTACTGATATGTTGGTGGGGCCAAAAATATTCTGTTTATCCAACAGGATGAGAGTCAGGCTGCTATTTTTCCGCACTTGGTGTCTGTGTCCTCTGCCTGATCATATGCACTGGCAGATGCTCCAGTGCTACCCAGATGGAAGTCACCTGACATCTTGTAAATCTGATACCACTGCTACTGGCATTCGATAAATGTAGAACTGTCACTCTGTGCCAATAACAGGATTGCTACTAAAATTAATAAGTACATTTGGAGTGAAAAAGTGTAATAACGAATATATTTCACTTCTTTTTTGGAGCAAATGGTATCTCTGTATCATGACAATATTGGAGACTATACAGAATGTTCATATGGGACACAAAATTCACAGAAAGCACATACAAACATTAAGTCTTTTAAGATGAAAGTATCAGAACATCTATAAACATTCTCCTGATATCTAGCACAACAAATACACTACATAAAAATTCCTGATAGGTTTGTGTAAATAATATTTAGTTTGCCCTAAAAATAAAGTAACAGTCACATTACTGGCAAGCTTTTCCTGTATCTTACACCTCTGTGTTGATTAAAAAAAAAAAAGTCTCTGAAATAGATAAACCTGGATGCTCTAAATTGTTTATTATATATTGCCTTACCAATTCCCTTTTTTTGCACCTCTTGTTCTGAAGAAAACTGAGTCAGAGAGTTGTCAGGAAGTTAGTATAATTTTGGAAGTTCTGGTCTATGGAACTGAAGCAGCTCTCTTGCCTTGAATTCTGCTAATATCTGGTTAAACCATGATAAAAGAAAGGCCATCAAGATGAAACAGTAAGTACTAAAGCTGGAGACAGTGGGTGTTTCCATCTTAATACAAGCAAGTGCTGCTTCACCAGCGTTTTCTGCTGCTTTAATGGCATGTCCAGTCACTCACAAGGGCCTGAAACATTATTTTCTTTGAGCAGTGTTTTACAAAATGAAAGTCACTATGTTTACATTCCTTAATTGTGCCAAAATCCCTTCAAGTTTATGATCTTCTTCTATACAGTAAGACACTAATTGGCATCTCTGTCAAACAACTGCTAGAATTTTTTTTCCCCCTTATGGATACACAGCTCAATTCTAGGCCAAGTTTGCACTCTTTACTTCCTTTCCTTTGTTTCCCTGGGCTCTGGATACTGAAAGCTTTAGGTCGTTTGTCATTTCCACCAATTAAAACAACGGGCTTTGCCAAATTAAAAGGGCTGCTACCCCTTTAAGTGCATATTTAATAATTCATGCACGAAATAAGACTTTCCTTTCCCTGGCTAGAATGAACAAAATTTCCTCAGAGATTGCTTTAGTGTTATATCTAGATGATGCTTTAGGATTACAATCTAAATCATACTAGAATAATTGCATTAGAATTACTATGATACATCATTCTAATGTACGGGCCCACAGTATGTTGCTGGTGGAGTAATCCAATAAAACCAGTGCATCTCAGAACTAAATGTACACAAGAAAGGCCTTGAAGACTGTCAGGATATATATTTTCAGAGACAGGAGGCAAGTTGGTGGGTTTGTAGCCATACAAATGCATGGCCATTCTAAAGGGTAAATGGGAATAATTTTATAACAGGAGAGAGAGAAAAAAGGTTGTACTTAGAAATCCATGTCCACGAAATGGAAAATGATGCAACAATCCCTGGATCCTAAAAGCAAATAATCTTGGCTTAATGAAATTGACATGAATTTATTCCAGCTTGACACTTGGATCAATTTATCTTTGGTTAAATGATTCAGCTTCTCCTCACATTTGACTAGAAAGCATGGCAGAAGGTAAGAGAATGGTTTAGATGTGGAGTTAAGGATTTGAGTTTCATTCCCCATTGTCCCACTTACTAGCTATAGAACCATGGACTATTCATTTAACACTGTGAGACTCAATGTTCATGTAAGATTAAGATAACAAAAG
>NW_004443961.1:23954892-23955285 GCF_000243295.1 Trichechus manatus latirostris | reverse complement strand
GACCAGGGTCCTTATACAAGAGGAGAAGATACAGAGGAAGAATGGCCAGTGATGACGGAGGCCAACCAAGAATCATCTGTAGCTACCAGAAGCTAGGAGAGAGATATGGAACAGAATCTCCCTCAAAACTTCAGAAGACATCAACTAGAAATCTATTGTTTGGGCTGTCAGACAGTCCCCTTTGGGGGAATTGTCTCTCATTTTCTGGCAATGTCCTCTCCCTTTGTCTTCATGGTCCTAGTTGCACTCAGAATACTTGGCTCCGCTTATTCGGACAAAACTTGTTTCACCGGCGTTGGGCACCTCACATAAGTTGTGTCAACCAAAGTTTGGTTGAGATATTTGAAATGTAGGCTTAATAATTCTATCTATCTGTCTGCTTATTTAAAGAGA
>NW_004443961.1:23951860-23953241 GCF_000243295.1 Trichechus manatus latirostris | reverse complement strand
CTTCTATTTCTAGCTTTTTAAGAAAGCACCAAATCCATTTTCAAAGTGGTCGTACCATTTTACATTCCCACCAATAGTGTGTAAGTGTTCCAGTCTCTCCACAACCTCTTCAACGTTTATTTTCAGTCCTAATTCCTGAACTTTCATTCAGATTGTTTTATATCAACCACATTATACAAGCAAAAGATAGCACATAAATTCTAGCTTGTTGATTCTTGGAAAATAGCAGAAAATACCTATAATTTCCCTGAAAATCTACAGAAATTACGTAGGTCTCTATTTGTTTGGAATTTTGAGCTGACAAAATTAGATAAAATACATAATTCCTACTAATTCCTAGTCACAGCCCCCCTGTGAAATATGCCCCTAAGACAAACTTTATAATTCAAGCTGTTCCCAAGAATCCTCATTGCAAATCAAGAAACTACTTGAAAAAATAATAACTAAGACTTTATGCAGTTTCCTAATCTCCAAACATCTACAATTCAGACTGTTCTATTAATTCCTTTCCTCTCCCTACTCAATTTATTCTTTCCATCCCTGGGGGGGTAGTAAGTTTTAAATTCACAGCTTGTTTAAAGCCTTTCTTCTCATCATTTTTATTCCTGGTTTTATTGTTGAAGGTATCTGTTGAGTATTCGATTCTCATCACTCAAACACTGCATGTAAAATAAGCACACAGAGATGCTAACATGCTTGATTTACAAACATCTTTAGTAGGCCTCCAGGTAATCACAGAAAGCACCTCCCCTCACCCCCATGCCTCTGCCCTTTCATTCCTCATTACTTAATGGAGAAAACAGATTGATCTGTTGTCTGACAATTTTTCATCCACCACAGCCTGCTGGTGTCAATCAGAGCTAGGGAACAGGCATCCATCAGAACAGCTTGGACCTTGTCATTATATGTGGACGTGTATTTCCTGTAAAGTTGATTGTGTAAACAACGCACTTTTTTGTTCAAATGCACGATTGTGTTTCTTTTAGACGATAGAACAGAGAAGGACAGAGAGAAGGAGAAGGGAAGGAAAAACATGTGATGTCTGAGAATTGTGAACAAGATAACTTCCAAATTCTTTAGGGTTTAAATATGATCGTGAGAGCAAGATGTCGACATAAATTGGCTACATTTCTTAAAAAAAAAAAAAAAAATCAGCCTACTCTAACAAATGCTATCGTCTATAAGTTGCAATTTCTAAATTATACCCTTTAATACTACTATATAATAATGGTAAAGACCACGCAAAATGTTTAGAGAAAACTTCAAGGTAAAATTAATAATTAAAACAAAACAATAAAAATTGTTTCAGAATAGAGTTGACAGTAGTTAACATTAAAGAATATTCTAAAAACAATTTATGAAATATATCTAGTTGTATGTT
>NW_004443961.1:23912911-23944952 GCF_000243295.1 Trichechus manatus latirostris | reverse complement strand
GTGGGGTTGTTAACCAATGTCATAAAACAACATGTGTACTACTGTTTCATGAGAAACTATTTGTTCTGTTAACCTTCACCTAAAGTACAATAAAAAAAAAAAAGAAGAAATGAAATGATGTATTGCATTGGGCTAATCTGCTGAAAAAGACCTCTTTGAAGTGCTGAAAATAAAAAATGTCATTTTGAGCACTTTGGTGTGCATGACTGAAGCCATGGTATTTTCACTTGCTTCATATGCTTGTGAAAGCTGGACAGTGAATAAGGAAGACTGAAGAAGAATTGAGGCATTTTAATTAAGGAGTTGTCAAAGAATATTTAACATACCATGAACTGCCAGAAGAAGGAACAGGTCTGTCTTGGAAGAAGTATAGTCAGAGTGCTCCTTAGAAGTGGGGATGGCAAGACTTTGTCTCACATACTTTGGACATATTATCAGGTGGGACCAGTTCCTGGAGAAGGACATTATGCTCGGTAAGATATAGGGTCAGCGAAAAATAAGACCCTCAAGGAGATGGATTTACACAGTGACTGCAACCATGGGCTCAAACACAGCAAGGATTGTGAGGATGGCACAGGACCTGGCAGTGTTTTGTTCTGTTGTACGCAGGATTGCTATGAATCAGCATGGATTTGATGTCACCTAACAACAACAATAGTATGCAATGTAACTCACATTGAATGCACAGATGTAAATGCATATGCCCATATGTGGAAGATATAAGCAGGCATTTTATATGTGATTTATATGCAGATTACTCTCCAGTGACTATCTTCATCTGTGATCTTTTCTCTGAACTCTTGCCATGTTCTTCCTACTGCCTATTCATTATATCATTATATCCTGTTGCATGGCTCACAGTCATCTCAAAATAATAATACTCCAAATTGAACTGATTTTTTTCCCCCAAACATTTAGTCCTCTGTATTTTTAGAATAAGGAGCGCTGGTGGTGTGGTGGTTAAAGTGCTCTGCTGCTAACTGAAAGGCTGGCAGTTCACACCCACCAGACACTCCACAAAGAAAGATGTGGCAGTCTGCTTCAGTAAAAAGTACAGCATTGGAAAACATAGGGGGCAGTTCTACTCTGTTCTATAGGGACACTACGAGTCGAAATCGACTGATCAACAATGGGTTAACGTGTTATTTTCAGAATCGATAGTTGGCAAATCCCCCATTTACTTGGGCCAGATCTTTGCAAGACAATCCTTGGCAACTTCTCTTTTTGCCATTTTATTGATGTTAGTTGCCATCGAGTAGAATCTCAGGGCAATCCCATGTGTGCAGAGTAGAACAGCTCCATTCGGTTTTCAAGGCATTACATTCTGTCAGTTATCAAGTTTAGTTAATTTTATCCCATGACTAGATTAAGTATCTATAAACACTTATCACAACTTAATAGAAGCCACAATAATATCTTATCTAACTACTGGAATAACCTTTCTATCTTACCTGTGTCCATTGAAAATCCATTTTCTACTATAATGGATCGAATTATGTCCCCCAAGTTTATGTTGAAATCCTAACTCCTGTACCTGTAAATATGACCCTATTTAGAAATAGGCATTTTTTTTTGTAATGTTAATGAGGTCATAACGGAATAGGGTGGGTCCAAAACCTAATTGCTCCTGAGTGGTATCTTATAAAAAGAGCAGAATAGGTACAGAAACACATACAGAGGGGAAAGACAGATGCCATGTCCTAATGGAGACAAATGCATCTACAAGCCCTGGAGCACCAAGGATTGCTAGCAGCTACTAGAAGCTGAAAGAGACAAAGAAGGGCCTACCTGACAAAAAACCAACCTTAATCATGTCCAATTCTCTGCCTACTTCATGCCTGCAACTAGGCAGCTGAACAAGGCTGGAGATCAAACACATAACCACAATGACAAGTCTTACCTTCACTTCCTGAGCACCAAATATCATTACATTTCCCTTACGTATAATCTCTTTCCCTCGTTAAGATAATTATTCTACATCTTTTCTTCTGTCCCCCAACCTCCAAATCTTCTTCCCTCCTCATTCTCAGCTGATGAACTTGTTTCCTGTTTCACTGAGAAAACAGAAGCAATGAAAAGGAAACTCCCCTGTGCTCCTAATACCATATCTACCTGTATCTGTTCTTGTGCACTCTCTTCTCTCCATGCTCCTATTCAGTGCCCGCCTCTGTCCTTTACATTAATATCATCTGCCCCCACTTGCTCAAGAACCTCAGTCCAGCCGTTATGTCCTGTCTTCTGAATCTTTTTTTCCCTTTCTAATTGTTTGTTTCCATTTGTATATAACATGCTTTAATACTGCCCATCCTAAACAACAATAAAGACAACAACAAAACACCTCCCTACAACTCTTACGCTCCAATCACTGCTGCATTTCCCTGTTCCCGTTTACCTTAAAACTCAGTAATTTTCTAAACCTACTTCTTATCTAATAATCTTCTTTAAATTGCTTCAACACCTACTGTTATTTCTAATAATAAACAACTTCCTTACCTACTATTATCTCTTAAGCTCACTCAAATCAGGCTTCATTCCTGTTACAGCATCAAAATTCCTCTTGTCAGGGTCCCCAGTGACTTCCAAGTTGCCAAATTCAATGGTTTACTCTCGGTCCTCATTTTATCGAACCTAACAGCAATCTTTGACACAACTGATCTCCAGGACGTCACTCCCGAAGAACCTCAAAAGTCACTCACTCCTTTTCAATCACCTTTCAGCAGACTGACTTCTAAATGTTTGTATGTTCCAAGTCTCAGTCTTTGGTCTTCATCTCTTCCTACATTCACTTCTAGGATATTCCAACCCAAGGCTTTTAACTAACTCCCAAATTTATATCTTGAGGATATATCTCTTCTTACTTGAACTCCAGACTTATATAACTAATTTTTAACTTAGTACGTTTGTTCACCAGAATGTCTAACTGCCATCTCAAAGTTAACATACCCAAGACAGTGCTTGACTCCCATTACCAATCTCTTTCTCCAAACCTCGGTTCTCTCATAGTCTTTACCATCTCAGTGAATGCAATCTCTATTATTCCAGTTTCTTAGACCAAAAAACTTGGAGACACGTCTGTTGTGTGTGTGTCACTCTCTCTCACAGCTCATATCAATTCTCTCAGGCAACTTGTTTGGCTCTAACTTCAAAATGTATTTGTTATTCTCCTTCAATCTACATAACTATATTTGAGTCCAAATCACCACCCTCTCCCCTCTAATTGTTCCAATGGCCCCCTAACTGCTATTTCTACCTTTATTTTTGCATGTTGCAGTTTAATCTCCATACATCAGCCAGAGTGATCTTTTTAGAATATAAATAAGATTATGACTTTCCTGTGTGCAGTAACTGCAATGACTTTCCATTTCATCCAGAATAAACCCCCAAAATCTCTAATGACTCTCTGTATCCTTGATCCCCTCTTTCTCTTTTAATTCACCTCTTACTACTGTATTTAATTAAATGAACTATATTTGGTTACCCACTGTACCAAGCCACCTTGTTTTCTTTGCTCTTTCTGGAATACTCTATGTGTGCTCACCTCAGGGCCTTTGAACTTGTTCCTTTTGCTTAGAGTGCTCTTCCCTAGACACATCATCTTCAATTCCCTTACTTCCTTCTAGTCTTTTTTCAAATGTCTCTTCTGTTAGAGAGGTCTTCCTTGATCATTCTACATTAAAATAGTACCTCCTCAATTCCACCTTTTATATTCCCTTAGACTGCTGTATTTTTTCCCACGACCCAGGTGTGTTAAAAGTTAATTAATTAATTAATTTCTTAATCCCTTTTACAACATTAAATATTTAAGGCTCACGATTTTTTATTTTTTGCTTCTGTAGTCCTGGCACCTTGAAAACTGCCTGCCATAATTCAATTAGCATTTATTAAATGACCAAATATATCCAAATGACTTACAATTTTTACTTGTATCCTATCTCATGCCTCTCACTTGCCACAGTCCCACTACTATTGACCCCTCTTTCTTTTTTTATAATTCATCCTCCTGAATTTTTAATTCATCGTCTCCTTCATGACTGAGAGTTTTTCAGATTTTACTCGTTTTTTTGAAGCGTTCTTCCTTCCCTTCTCTGGTCACCTGACCAACCTGCCAACCCTTCAATGGAACTGTTTTCCCTGTCCTAACACCACACTCTAGGTCATACAGTCCTAATATATGACTTTTTAATTAACCTTAAACTGCTTCATATCACTTATCCTATTTGTAAATTTATAAATTTTATTTTGTAAATGGACTTAATGAAGGACTCTCACATTAGACAATAAGCTTCTTTGGGGCTGATACTATGGACATCAAGATCTCTCCTCTGATGAAGCTCTGCTTGATTCTTCCATAAAGACGTAAGGGTTTTTTTTTTCCCCCTCTAATTTCACTTTGTACAATTTCACTGCAGTGTTTATTACATCTAAAGTGGGATACAAAATTGAGTAGGTGTAATTTGGTGGATGCTGTCATGCCATGGCACAGTATCTGGACTGATTGCTTATTCTATATTCACCTCTGCCTGCATAAAGCTTGTCATATACATATAAGTAAACTACTAGCCAATTTGACCGATTAAGCTATAACAGTTTACTCAGCATAACCAAAACCCAAACCAGATCCATTGCCATCAAATCAATTCCGACTCATAGCAATCCTACAGAACAGAGTAGAACTACCCTGAAGGTTTCCTAGGAGTGGCTGGTGGATTCGAACTGCTGACCTTTTGGATACCAGTCGAGCTCTTAACCACTGCACCACCAGGGCTCAGTATAGGAATAGCATAAAGTGAAATATTGATACATTTCAATATATAGAAAACAATTACTCTAACCTATTTGATTTATCAGTTTGTTTGAATATTCTTCCAAGATAAATGCTCCCATGGTGAAATGTCTCAGCACACTGTTGCCTGAGACTGAAATAAAAAGTAAGCATTTACCTAGTAGCATAGAAGTCACCTACACGATGCAATTTCATTAGCATCAGGTAGGTTCTTCAAACAATGCATGATGCAGGTTGTTAATGAGTCTTCCTCCAATCTTGATGCCCTGCTCTTCTTCATATAGTCCAGCTTCTTGGGTTATTTGCTCAGCATACGGAGTGAATAGATATGGTGAAAGGATACAACCATGATGCACACCTTTCCTGACTTTAAACCACAAAGTAACCCCTTGTTCTGTCTGAACAACTGCCTCTTGATCTATGTACAGTTTCCTCAAGAGCACAATTAAGTGTTCTGGAATTCTTATTCACAATGTTATCCATAATTTGTTATGATCCACACAGTTGAATGCCTTTGCATAGTCAATAAAACACAGGTAAACATCTGTCTGGTTTTCTCTGCTTTCAGCCAGGATCCATCTGACGTCAGCAATGATATCCCTGGTTCCACATTCTCTTCTGAATCCAGCTTGAATTTCTGGCAGTTCCCTGTTGATGTACTGCTGCAGCCACTTTTGAATAATCTTTAGCAAAATTTTACTTGCATGTGATATTAATGATACCATTCGATAATTTCCTCATTTGATTGGATCACTTTTCTTGTGAATAGGCGTAAATAAGGATCTCTTCTAGTTGGTTGGCCAGGAAGCTGTCTTCCAAATTTCTTGGCATAAACAAATGAGCACTTCCAGGGCTGCATCTGTTTGTTGAAACATCTCAATTGATACTCCGTCAATTCCTGGGGCTTTGTTTCTTGCCAGTGCCTTCAGTGCAGCTTGGACTTCCTCCTTCAGTACCATTGGTTCCTGATCATATGCTACCTCTTGAAATGGCTTAATGTCGACCAATTCTTTTTGGTATAATCTATGTCACTGGTATTCAGATACCAGCAGGGTCATCCATGGCAGACAGGTTTCACCTGAGCTTCTAGACTAAGACAGCACTCTACTTCTGAAAAGAATAAGCCAGTGAAAAACTTATGAATAGCAGCAGAACATTGTCTGAAATAGTGCCAGAAGATGAGCCCGCCAGGTTGGAAGGCCCTCAAAATACGACTGGGGAAGAGCTGTCTCCTCAAAGTAGAGCCAACCTTAATGATGTGGTTGGAGTTAAGCTTTCAGGACCTTAATTTGCTGATGTGGCACAACTCAAAATGAGAAGAAACAGCTGCTAAGATCCATTAATAATCGGAACGTGGAATGTATGGAGTACGAATCTAGGAAAATTGGAAATCATCAAAAATGAAATGGAACGCATAAACATTGAAATCCTAGGCGTTAGTGAGCTGAAATGGACTGGTATTGGCCATTTTGAATCGGACAATCATATATGGTCTACTATGCTGGGAATGACAACTTGAAGAGGAATGGCGTTGCATTCATTGCCAAAAAGAACATTTCAAGATCTATCCTGAAGTATAACACTGTCAGTGATTAGATAATATCCATATGGCTACAAAGAAGACCAGTTAATATGACTATTGATTACATACATACTTTGAATAGTAATATCAGAAAAAAAAGTAATAAATTTGAAGATAATATCTCACTTGTGGAAAATACATGTTTGTCATTGTATTATGTACACATGATAAATAAATATTCTTTTAGGTAAACTTACAGA
Organism: Trichechus manatus latirostris; assembly: GCF_000243295.1. NCBI lineage: Eukaryota > Metazoa > Chordata > Mammalia > Sirenia > Trichechidae > Trichechus > Trichechus manatus. The sequence continues at coordinate 23,938,387 of NW_004443961.1, read as the reverse complement.
TGATATGTCTAAATAAAGATAATTTACAAGTGCACATGAAAGCTGGGATTATTACAACCAAAATGATTTATAGCAGCAATACTACGCTCACAATTTACTCTCTCAAGCATATCTGTCACCAAATTAAAATTATCATTGGAGAAATGACAAAATTAAGTAGTATTGAAGAAAAGGTACATTTCTATTTTCTTAACATGGGCCTTTTTCCACTCTTTTTCAATTTGCCCAAAGTACATTTTCATTTGGAAAAAAATGTAAACATATACATTAAACACACTGATAAATAACTGGCTTTGGCTAATAGAGCAATTCCAATTCTTTTTTACCATATAAAAAGGTAGTTTTAAGATATATTTAAACATTATGGTGCAAACTATAAACATGACTTATGGGAAAATAGTTAATTTAACGTCCTTGATTGAGCTACACAGCTGTCTGTAATTTGACAATAAATCTGTTTCTTTAAAAAGAAAAAAAAAGAAAACAGTTTAACACACAGCACATTGGAATGTTAAAATTATTTCAAGAAAGATTAATAACATCCACATGATAGTTATTCTCTTGCTTTGCAAGAAAACACATTATCTATTCCATAAGAATTGATTGCTTTTCTGTGGAATGTCCTTGATTTCAGTGGTATTGTTCAGACTTTTGATACTAATCCGTAAGATGTTGTTAAGAAAGAATCTCACCTCATCAGACATTCTGCAAGAAACAACAAAATCTGCACCTGATAAATCATCCATATTCTCAAAGTGACAATTTTCACTTGAAGAACTGGTGTCCTCTGAATGCTTTCAAAAAAAAAAAAAAAAATCAGAGGTATGTTCTAGAATGGAAAAAATAAAATTTGTCTTCTTAAACAGGGAAAGGCTATAAAAATAGAAAATCAAACTTGCCCTTTTCAAACTTACTTTGTTACTTTGACTTTGCCTTTTTAAGATGCACTTTATATCTTCCCTGGGTTTAGGAACATTTGCTGATTTAAAAAAATTTAAAAGGACACACAGCAATTCATTGCCAATCACCAAACCCATTCAATCCATCTAGCAAGCCAATTTTAGAACTTTGGGACAAGTTTCTTCATTTAAAATAATCAGTTACTCAACTTTTACAGCTAGCTTTTTTTTTTTTTTTGATTGTACACTCTCTTCCCACCAGGCTATGTGCCCTTAATGTGCAATATGGCATACTGGAAGAATTATAGACTTGTACTCAGAGATACCTATATGGCAGTGCTATCGGCAATTTCCTTAGTGGAGTGACCTAGGACAAATTATTTAACTCTTGTTCATGTGATTTTACTGATAGATAAAAATTGAGTCACTAATGCCTATCACAAGTTTGTTGTGATGCTTAAATGAAAAAAAAAAAAAAACATTAGTACTAGGTCATATAAGTTATCAACAACTATTTCCATAATTTATGCCAGTTATTTTGTAAAATTTTTACATTTCACACAGTGGTTAGCAGGCTTTCCTATACAGTAATTAATAAATGAATGGGCAAATGTATTATTTTATTAAATCAACAAATATCTATTGAATGCCTCCTGTTGTCATATATCATAATTGGATGTACATTAAAGTTTGTACATTAAAGTTTGGAAAGCACTATTCTAAAAGACTAACCAGACCATGTAACAAGATGAAGTGGCTGATTAAATGAGAGGAGAAATAATTTGAAGGCACCACAGACCCTCTGAACAATTTCAAAGGTCCATCAAATGTGGGTTTTCAGGAGTGTCAACCTAGCACCATAGCTCAGAAAATCTCAGTCAAGCAATTGCCATTGCTACCAGCTACCCCTTTATCCAGCTGTATTAGGGTTACATACAGGCTTAGAAGGTCCATCTTCTCACCAATATCACAAACAGGCAATTCTGTCCTAAGCTATTGAGTATATTCAACATTAGATGGAATTTTAAAGTGCACATCACTACATGCAATTACATGAATTATATATCACTTAAGTAGATAGATAGCTACAGATACAGACACTGATGCAAATGCAGATATAACAACAATAACAAAAAAACAAAACAAAACCCAAACCCGTTGCCATTGAGTCGATTCTGACTCATAGCGACCCTATACGACACAGTAGAAGCGCCCCATTGGGTTAAATACAGATATAGATACATTTATCTATGGAAAACTAGCACTGAGTGGAAATTTTATGGCAGCTGATAAAACATCTGATGGAAATGTGGTTGCAGTTCCGTTCTCTTAACTATTCATCCCTTTCTGCAACTTGAATTCTTCTTTGATCAGCCCTTCTAGCCTCTCCTTAATATTTCCTGTGGGATAGCATTAGGGTATGGCAGGAAGCTTTCCACAAGAGTAGACTGTGTGTCATCATTCTTGTAATGTCATCTGAAACACATGTACACAGAATTCCTAAGCTTAAGGAAGGTTAGCGTGAGTAAAACAAAATGGAGACTAGATAAGGGATAATCTACCAGAGAGATGAAGACATTAGAGTGAAATTAGAAGTGAATTAGAGAGAAATTCAAGGATTGTAACTTGGGATTAATTTATAGATATGTGTCTAAATAAAGATAATTTAAAAGTGCATACAGAAGCTAGGATTATTACAACCAAAATAATTTATAGTCGCAGTAGTATACTTGGTGAGTCTAGTTACTCCACTGGAGTTGTTAGTAAAAGGTATTCAAACTCATAAGAGCAGGCAACACCACCACCATCACCAAAAAGTCCATTGAGACTATTAAGTGTGTGTCTGCGTGTGTGCACGTGTATGTGTGGCATTACATTCGTTTGAAGTCAGGATGGGCGCTCTTAAAAGCTGCTATATTTTTATCTTTGTTTTTTCCCTTTCCTCATTTCCCTGAACAACTTTTTTACTCCTACCTTTTCCTTCTTTCCGTCTCTCACAACTACCGTTTCTCTTTCCCCCATCCCTTCATACAAGCCTGATCCTGAACATCATTTTCCTTGTAGCAAGTTTTAGAATTAAAACATAAGTTAAAAAATATAAGCAGAATTTCTGCTATTCACTTCTGCACACCCAAGTTTGCTGACCTTAATTTCATGGCATGAATCACAGCTGTTCCATTGATATTGGCAGTGATTGATAATAAGGGGGATGGGAGTAATTAAAGAGCATATGATGTGTTTGTTTGCATTTTGACTGACTGCTATAGAGTCTATACAGTCAAAGGCATGTTACATTAAATAAATCAAATAGCCTCATAAATCAGTAGAACCTGCCAAATATGAGCAGAGGGAGCTTGCCATGCAGCAGGACTGCATGTCTGGCCTTAGGCAAGCTGTTACCTCCAGGGTAAAGACATCAAAAACAGAGCTCAAAGAACCAGAGAATACTTGCCCTTCAATGCATGCAGAATCTCAGTAAAATAAGCCTGAATGCCATGACAATATTTTAACATTTGGACAAAAAATTTCAGTCTGCAAGCTTTGTTCATATATATTGTCATATTTCATCCTCACAATAATTTTGTGAGTTACTTACAGATGTGAAAACAGAAGATCACAGAGGAGAGATCCTCAGAGACACATAGCTAAGGAGAATCCTTCTGACCCAGGGTTCTCCATCCTTCACACTCTTTCTCTCTTCCTACTGTCTCATAAGGGGTATTTCATCTTTTTCTTAACATCACAACTGATATTACATTCTCCGGTTAAACCCTTTAAGGACTGGTGGGTTTAGGGGTGGTGGGTAAATATACACTGACAAGTTAGAAAAGTTACAAAAATGCGCATGAAATAGGCAAATGCATTTGGAATACAAAAGTAGAGGTTCTAGTAGAAAAAATAATGTGGATATAATGTAAAATGAAACAAGATAGAGGAAAACTGCTATTTTAGAGTGCAAGTAATGAAATTAATATGATTAGAGTAAGGTTATATGAAAAATAGTGAAGACAAAGGTCACCCTACCCGGAATAATGAAGTTGTCAAGATAAAAATCTAGCTCCATGATATAGCATTAAAGTAACAGTTATGGAATATACCTAAAAAATGACTAAAATAATTTCGGAATTGTCACCCAGTTTATATTCAATGGTTTCACCTAATACTTAGTAAAAGAAAATCTCAAATAAATTATGATTATGGACAGTATCAGCAAAAAGAATTGGTCAATTTTCAATCATTTCAAGAGATTGCATGTGATCCAGGACCAATGGTACTGAAGGAAGAAGTCCAACCTGCACTGAGGGCACTGGCAAAATACAAAGTTCCAGGAAGAGACAGAATACCAACTAAGATGTTTCAACAAAAGGATGCAACTCTGGAGCACTCATTCGTTTCTGCCAAAAAAATTTGGAAGACAGCTACCTGGCCAGCCAACTGGAAGAGTTTGATATATGTGGTCATTCCAAAGAAAGGTGATCAGTGGAATGTGGAAATTATCAAACAATATCATTAATATCACACACAAGTCAAATTTTACTGAAGATAATTAAAAAACAGTTGCAGCTCTACATCGAAAAGGAACTGCCAGAAATTCAAGCTGGATTTAGAAGAGGACATGGAACAAGAAATATCATTGCTGATGTCAGATGAATCTTGGCTGAAAGCAGAGAATACCAAAAAGATGTTTGTTGTTTTTGTTGTTAGGTGCCATTGAATCAGTTGCGACTCATAGCGACCCTATGTACAAAAGAACGAAACACTGCCCAATCCTGTGCCATGCTCACAATAGTTGTTATACTTGAGCCTATTGTTGCAGACACTGTGTCAATTCATTTCTTTAAGGATCTTCCTCTTTTTCATTGACCCTCTATTTACCAAGAATGATGTCCTTCACCACGGATTGTTTCCACCTAATAACACGCCCAAAGTGTGTGAGACTAAATCTCATCACACTTGCTTCTAAGGAGTTTCTGGTTGTACTTCTTCCAAGGCAGATTTGTTCATTCGTCTGCCAGTCCGTGGTATAGTCAATATTCTTCCCCAACACCATAATTAAAAGGTGTCAATTCTTCTTTGGTTTTTCTTATTCACGGTCCAGCTTTTGCATACTTATGAGGCAATTGAAAACACCATGGCATGGGTCAGGACACCTTAGTCCTCAAAGTGACATCTTTGCTTTTTAACACTTGAAACAGGTCTTTTGCAGCAGATTTGTCCAATGCAATGCACCCTTTGATTTCTTGGCTGCTGCTTCCGTGGGTGTTGACTGGGGATCCAAGTAAAATGAAATCTTTGACAACTTCAATATTTTCTCCATTTATCATGATGTTGCTTATTTGTTGCAGTTGTGAGGATGTGGGTTTTCTTTATGATGAGGTGCAATCCATACTGAAGGCTGTAGTCTGTGATCTTCATCAGTAAGTGCTTCAAGTCCTCTTTGTCAACAAGCAAAGTTGTGTCATCTGCATATCACAGATTGTTAGAGTCTTCCTCTAATCCTGATGCTGCATTCTTCTTCATACAGTCCAGCTTCTCGGATTATTTGCTCAGCATACAGACTGAATAAGTATGGTGAAAAGATACAACACTGACGCACACCTTTCCTGACTTTAAACCATACTCTATCCCCTTGTTCTGTTTCAATGACTGCCTTTGGGTCAAAGTACAGGTTCCTCATGAGCACAATTAAGTGTTTTGGAATTCCCATTCTTTGCAATGTTATCCACAATTTTTTATGATCCACTTAGTCGAATGGCTTTGCATAGTCAATAAAACACAGGTAAACATCTTTCTGATATTCTCTGCTTTCAGCTAAGATCCATCTGACATCAGCAACAATATCCCTCATTCCATGTCATCTTCTGAATCTGGCTTGAACTACTGACGGTTTTGTTCAGTGTACTACTGCAACTAGTTTTATATGATCTTCAGCAAAATTTTACTTGTGTGTGGTATTAACAATGTTGTTCGATAATTTCCGCATTCTACTGGATCACCTTTCTTTTGAATTGGCACAAATATTGATCTTTTCCTGTTGGTGGGCAAGGAAGGTGTCTTCCAAATTTCTTGACATAGATGAGTGAGCACCACCAGCGCTGCATCTGTTTGTTGAAACATCTCTGTTGGTATTCTGTCAATTCCTGCAGCCTTGTTTTTCACCACTCCCTTCAGTGTAGCTTGGCTTCTTCCTACAATACCATCGGTTCTTGATTATTTTCTACCTCCTGAAATGGTTGGATGTCAACCAATTCTTTTAGGTTCTCTGACTTTGTATATTCTTTCCACTTCTTTTGATGCTTCCTTCATTGTTCAGTATATTCCCCATAGAATTCTTCAATATTGCAACTCGAGAATTGAATTTCTTCTTCACTTCTTTCAGCTTGAGAAATGCCTAGCATGTTGTTCCCTTTTGGTTTTCTAACTCCAGATCTTTTCACATTTCATTATAATGCTCTACTTCATCTTCTCAAGCTGCTTTTTGAAATCTTCTGTTCAGCTCTTTTACTTCATCATTTCTTCCATTCGCTTTAGCTACTCTATGTTCAAGAGAAAGTTTCAGAGTCTCTTCTGACATCCGTTTTGGTCTTTCTTTGCTGTCTTTTTAATGACCTTTTGCTTTCTTCATGTATGATGTCCTTGATGTCATTCCACAACTCATCTGGTCTTCAGTCATTAGTGTTAAATGTGTCAAATTCATTCCTGAGATGGTCTCTAAATTCAGGTGGTATATACTCCAGGTCGTATTTTAATTTTTGTGGCCTTGCTCTAACTTTCTTCAGGTTCCACTTGAAATTACACATGAACAATTGATGGTCTTTTCTGTAGTGATCCCCTGGCCTTGTTCTGGCTGTTGATATCGAGCTTAGAAGCAATGATGATGAGACTTCGTCCTACATACTTTGGATATGTTATTAGAAAGGACCAGTCCCTGGGGAAGGACATTATGCTTGGTAGAGTGTCAGCAAAAAAAAAAAAAAAGAAGCCCTTCAGTGAGATAGATTGACACAGAGGCTGCAACAATGGACTCAAACATAGCAACAATTGTGAGGATGGCGCAGGACCTGGCAGTGTTTCATTCTGGTGTCCATAAGATCACTATGGGTCGGAAACCTATCTGACTGAACCTAACAACAATTACACTATCTGCACGACAATATTTTGCAGTTTGATTCAGTCACCACTGATATTGCTCACCTTGGTTCTTGAGTTAAGGGAATAAGAATTTTTAAGCATCCAACCTGGTTTGAGGATCATGAACATCTTTTTAAATCTGAAACAAGTTTTAGGGCCTCTATCAAGGAAAGCATGCACACAGAGTAGTGGGATTTCATAAAATTTCAGAACCTCATTTGTTGACTTCCTAGAGGCCCTAGGACTCCTGTTTAAGAATTCTTGGAAGAATAGCTTTATTACGGTTTTAGGAATATGTGAATTACCTTTGTGTCTCTCTACCAAAACTTGCTTACAAATTGGGACAAGCAAAATATCTGCGAGATCTTTAATTTCTGTCGAGGAAGTTTGTCTTCATTATAAGACAAACAAACAAACCTGTTGTTATCACATTGATTCTGACTTACATGTTACAGAGTGGAACTGCTTCATAGAATTTTCTTGGCTGTTATCTTTATGGAAGCAGATCACCAGGTCTTTCTTCTGCAGCACCACTGAGTGGGTTCAAACCACCAACCTTTAGGTTAGTGCTCAAGTGCAAACAAGTTTCACCACCCAGGGACTTTATATGTGTGTGTGTTGAAAAACTATATTACAATATAGTATGCACCTCAGAAACTTACTCAAGTATTTATTTAAAATGCATACAAAAGAATGCAATCACTTATCATTTAGAGTAAACAATTGGAGTAGTAGGTTTTTAGTTTGACTAATCACCTGTCAGCATACTTTTCAAAAAATTTGAAGAGCTAGTAAAGATTACAAGAACACAAATTGTATTTTATTCTGATATATTCCTCAGAAGCTGGCAAAATATTATTTATAGTTAAATTTGATTTTAAAAAGGTACAAAGCTTGTTTTTAGCTGACACTAATTTTTCAGCCTAAATTTTAAAAAAAAATTACTACTTAGGAGTATAGGAATGCCAAATATTAAAGATAAATAAGCAGACTTTTGATCATAATTATAATTTTGTTTTTTGGTGTAAGTGTGAATCTTAGATGTAGAATAACTTTAATACACAAGTACACATGACCTAACATAATCATATTGTATCTGGGTCATTTCTGTGATGAGAGCTTACAGTGTTCTTTAATGATGAGTTTGGTGACGCCGCTGGAATTGCTAGTAACATATTCAAACTACAAGAAAACACGCAACAAAGGAGAAAGCGTAAATAGAGTAGAAGGAAGTTAGACTTGAGATAAACAACCTCCTTGAACCTGAAATCACAGAACATGGCTCACCTCTGTGTGTAGGGAGACAACAAGAGAGGGTCAACGTTTTCTTGCACGTAAATATAGAATAGGTCCCTTTGTGGCACCAGAAGTGTAATACAGGCATGGCAGGTAGGGCGTGTATCCTGGGCGCCACTGGAGGGCAGGTGCTAATAAGCAGTTTCTATTGGCCACTGCAGTTTCCATCACCAGCTGTGAGAGATCATTCAGCAATTTAAAACTAATTGCCATAGGCACTATTTTCTATAGATAGGCCCCTGGGTGGCACAAATGGTTTGAGCTTAGTTACTAACCAAAACAAATCCACACAGCAGTGCCACGGAGAACTTCGGTAATATTACTGTCCTTAAAAATCCTATGAAGCACAGTTCTACTCTGAAATATATGGGATTGTCATGAGTCTGCATAGACTCAATGGGCAATGGATTTGGTTTAATAAATATAGAATAGCATATTTTATGTTTGTTTGAAATTGCAAGGTGAGAAGCAGCAATCCACTTCCATCAAGGTATTATAGTCTTTGAATTCAGTCATCTATTTACTCGTTCAACAAATATTCATTAAGTGTTTACCTCCCGATAGTCTAAGTGTTTGTGCTAGAAGTACAATAAAGATGAAGATTTCGTGACTGTTCTGTAGAATCTCAAAGTTTATTAGGTGAGAAAAACGTGCAATAAATTTGTAGTTTTTATTGTTTGGATTTTTTAAATAATAGAGGGACTTAGAGGGTAAAATAACAGCAAAAAAAGAAAATAATCATCTGACCATAGGAGACCGCTGCTGCAAATCACCTGGAGACAGATGACCATACTTTAGAACTACAGTACAAGAAAGCTTTGGATATTTTGAGTGAGGAATGAGCTTATATAGTTCTACACCTCAGTATGATATCATTACAGGTTAAAAACAAGCAAAACAAAACAATACACCATATTGTTTGTATATTTGGGGAAGAAGGAAGTAGGCTCTTGAGCAAGTTCCCCAATCTTTCAAATCTTTTTTTTTTTCATTTGTAATAGAGATACATTAACAATATCTTCTAGGGTTATTGTTGAGGATTAAATGAGATAATCATACAAAAAACTTGGAGTGGTGGAAGGCATACAGCAATTATTCAATAAATTTAGCTATTAGCATAACCAATATAATTAATCTTATTAATCATTTAATACAATTGCACTCTAAATGCAGGGACATTAAGCGCATATAGAATATTATATTCATCAGAGCTAATTTTGTAATTAAAGGTCTAAATAAAAATACGAAGCATGTGCATCTCTAATACCTTGTGAGATGGATAGTATGACTGACTTTCTAAAAAAAAAAAAAACAATAATTAAAGAATAAACCAAAACCAATCCCACTGCCATCAAGTCGCTTCTGACTCATAACGACCCTATAGGACAGAGTAGAACTGTCCCGTAGGGTTCCCAAGGAGTGGCTGGTGGATTCGAACTGCCGACCTTCTGGTTAGCAGCAGAGCTCTTAACCACTGCACCACCATAAGCTAATTTTCATCCACATTTGTTCTTGCTTTACTGAAAATGATCTTTACTGTGCCAAGATATTTTCAACATTACATTCCTTTTCACTTGACATAATGAATGAAACTCAACTTTGTATCTATTTCCACTCTTTGAGCTCATCGCTTGTTAACTCTTGTCCGTGAGTAGAGAAAAAGGAATGGTCCTCAATCACTAGATATTTTTCACACCAAATGAAAAAATATATTTTTCAGTCATGATATCATGCCACATTTTATCATAGTTCTACATAATGTGTAACTTTGAGTCAAGTTCTAGAAACAAACTATTCTGTAATTATTTTCTTCAATACTATGGGATTTACAATTTTGTATCATCTGATTCAGGAAATGGTTCCTGTAATATCATTTAATATATTAGATTTTATTCTGATGAGGTACATTGTTGATGAGGAGGGGGAAAGAACAGAAACAAATTCCATTAAATTTCTATTTTTTTTCAGCTCAGTATTTACAAGCATCTACTAATTGAATATTTTGCTCTCCCCAAAGAGTTATGAAATATTATTACATCTTGAGGTTAAAAAGGTTATAAACATTAAGAAAAAATAGTTTCCATATATCAATAAGATTACATTCTCAAGTAACAAGTAAATGTGGGTATAGTGTGTGTTATGCATTTAGGTAGATTGGGAGGGAAATACTACTTATGGCATTATTTTCCAAACATTTTGTTAAATTGCAGTTGAAATCATTAACATATGCCAAAATCAAATAACATCTCTTTACTGTTTTCCACCGTTAGTATTTGATGAATTGGCATGTGCCAATAAACAAGTTGGCAAGCACCAGGGGAAAAAAAAAAAAAAGACCAGTTTCATCAGCATAGTAAAACCACACAGGAAATTTTGCTCAGGATTTAGGTTTCTGAAAACTGTCATGATGGTTTTCTGCATTTTTCTCCATGTAGTTCAATTCTTCACTGATAATGTAACAAATTTAAATTGCTAAAAATCACTCTTGAAAATAAATGCCACTCAATTCCAGTGGATAACTACAGCCATTATTTTTTATGTCAGCTTTGACCCAAAAAATCTTTTGCTACTTTTTCTGAGAGTAGTTCACCCAGAATGGAGTCTGGCTGTTCTAATTTTGGGGTGCTTCAAATTATGACATTGTAAAGTTCAATAACACTAATAACATAATGTACTCATCCACTTATGTTTCCTTCTATTTTCCAGAATTAAATCATGTACAGTGCTTGATTTCCTATTGCTTATCACTGGAAGATTATTGTTATTTGGAAATTAAATTTTAACCTCAATGTCCAGACATATTGGGGGTGGGGGCTGAAGGAAACAGAAGTGCAGACTTTGATGGTTCCCTCCGTGGACAAAGGTAAAACAGTACACAGAAAGAAGGAAATTAGGTTTAGGTACTGATATTGGTAAAGTCCTATTCTCAATTAAGCATAAGTCATTCTGAATTCAATTAGATACAATCTTGGAGTTGAACCATCATTTTAGTCATATGATCCCATTAGAAAAGTGTGCTGACTCTTTGTTTCCGGACCTATGATTCATGCAGGGGCAGTAATGAGTTAAGTGATATTTCGGGAATACTCTGTTGATTAATTGTCAACAGGGGAAATCCAGCTTAAAACACTGGATTGACTTCCCAGTTGAACCACACAGGGCAAGAGCTCATTGCTATAATGAGAGGCCACAATAAACTTGGACCCTCTGAATGCTGATAGAAACCCTGAATCATTACATTATGTGAAATTTTAACTTCATTCTTCTTTCAAATTTTGTTTTTAAAAGGCATGGTAATATTTTATTATTTGGAGCATTGCCATTGGTGAGGACTCAAAATGAAAAGAACATTTAAAAAGTAACATTTATAAAGTGAGTAATATCCCTAAGGACTACTTAAACAATTCTGCACTTCTGAAGAAAAGGAAAAGGATTATATAGGTTTACTGGAAAATATTAAATTTATAAAACACAAACCTTCAGAATCATGTTAGAATGTCTACAAAACTAGTTTCCCATATACAATACATTTCAGTATATCATAGTAGAATATTTGTGAATTTGGTAATTAAAAACAAAAAGAAATAGCCCACGAATTCTTTTTTAGTAGAAACTTTTGTATAGGGAAAAGAACCTGAGAAGTTGATTATTAGTGGTATTATTAGCTTGGTCCATTGTCTGAGGGATTCAGTCCCAGTTCACACCAGTTAAACTTAACTCTGTTCTATGAAAAGCCATATACTCCCACTCCCAGCTACCTAACTCATCCGTAATCTGACAATAATTACCTATCTGTTCAACCTATCTCCAAACTATTTTGGTATAATGCATCTTCCCCTCTGTTACCAGAGCAGCTGTTTTAAAAATTGAAATAATCCTACCATTACCTTGCTTAAAATAGCACCGATTCCTCATTGTCCAACACTTCAAGCCAGGCCCCTTAAAAAGTGAAGAGGTGATCTAGCTTATGTCTTCAGGAAAATTATCCAAATTATGGGAATAAGAAAAAATTTTTCCTACTCTTTCAATGATATAATAAAACACTGTCTAACAAGCCTACCTAAGAGATTCTCTGGTATTATAGCATATGGAAACTTTGTTTGACTTACTAGTCATTATTTGTTGGTGGTGCCTTCAAGTCGGTTCTGATTCATAGAGACCCTATGCACAACAGAAAGAAACAACGCTCAGTCCTGCACCATCCTCACAATCATTGCTATGTTTGAGCCCGTTGTTGTAGCAACTGTATCAATCTATCTCATTGAGGGTCTTCTTCTTTTTCACTGACCTCTACCAAGCATGATGTCCTTCTCCAGGTACTGGTTGCTCCTGATAGCATGTCCAAAGTACACGAGATGAAGTCCCACCATCCTTGGTTCTAAGGAGCATTCTGGCTGAACTTCTTCCAAGACAGATTTGTTCATTCTTCTGTCAGTCCATGGTTGTTGTTCTTGTTAGGTGCCGTTGAGTCGGTTCCAGCCCATAGCGTCCCTATGTACAACAGACTGAAATGCTGCCCAGTCCTGTGCCATCCTCACAATCGTTGTTATGCTTAAGCCCATTGTTGAGCCACTGTGTCAATCCATCTCACTGAGGACCTTCCATTTTTTCATTGACCCTCTATTCTACCAAGCATGATGTCCTTCTCCAGGGACTGATCCCTCCTGATAACATGTCCAAAGTGTGTGAGACATCCTTACCTCTAAGGAGCATTCTGGCTGTATTTCTTCCAAGACAGAGTTCTTCTTTCTTCTGGCAGTCCATGGTATATTCAATATTATTTGCCAACACCATAATTGAAAGAGATTGGTTCTTCTTCTGTCTTCCTTATTCACTGTTCAGCTTTCACATGCGTATGAGGCGAATGAAAACATCATCACTTGGGTTAGGCGCACATCAATCATTAAAGTGACATCTTTGCTTTTTAACACTTTAAGGAGAAATTTTCAGCACAGTTGCCCAATGCAATGCGTCTTTTGATTTCGTGACTGCTGCTTCCATGGGCGTTGATTGTGGATCCAAGTAAAATAAAATCTTTGACAACTTCAATCAATCTTTTCTCCATTTCTCCTGATGTTGCTTATTGGTCCAGTTGTGAGGATTTTTGTTTTCTTTATGTTGAGATGTAATCTATACTGAAAGCTGTGGTCTTTGATCTTCATCAGTAAGTGCTTCAAGTCTTCTTCACTTTCAGCAAGCAAGGTTGTGTCATCTGCATATAACAAGTTGTTATGAGTCTTCCTCCAATCCTAATGCCCCATCATCTTCAAAATCCAACTTTTCGGATTATTTGCTCAGCATACAGATTGAGTAAGTATGGTGAAAGAATACAACCCTGATGCACACCTCTAGTGACTTTAAACCATACTGTATCCCCTTGCTCTGTTTGAACGACTGCCTTTTGTTCAAAGTAAGTACAGGATCCTCATGAGCACAATTAAGTGTTCTGGAATTCCCATTCTTTGCAATGTTATCCACAATTCGTTATGATCCACACAGTCAAATGCCTTTGCATAGTCAATAAAACACAGATAAACATCTTTCTGGTATTCTCTGCTTTCAACCAGGCTCTATCTGACATCAGCAATGATACCCCTCGTTTCTCATCATCTTCTGTATCCAATTTGAATTTCTGGAAGATACCTGTTGATGTACTGCTGCAACCACTTTTGAATGATCTTCAGCAAAATTTTACTTATGTGTGATATTAATGATATTATTTGATAATTTCTGCATTCTACTGGATCATCTTTCTTTGGAATTGGCACAAATATGGATCTCTTCCAGTCAGTTGGCCAGGAAGCTGTCTTCCAAATTTCTTGGCATAGACCAGTGAGCACTTCCAGTGCTGCATGCATTTGTTCAAACATCTCAACTGGTATTTAGTCAATACCTGGAGGCTTGTTTTTTGCCAGTGCCTTCAGTGCAGCTTGAACCTCCTCCTTCCGTACCATCGACTCTTGATCATATGTTACTTCCTGAAATGGTTGAATGTCGACCAATTCTTTTTGGTACAGTGACTCTGTGTACTCCTTCCATCTTCTTTTGATGCTTCCTGCATCATTCAATATTTTGCCCACAGAATCCTACAGTATTGCAACTCAAGGCTTGAATTGTTTTCTTCAATTCTTTCAGCTTGAGAAATGCCTAGCATGTTCTTCCCTTTTGATTTTCTAATTCCAGGTCTTTGCACATTTCATTATAATACTTTGTCTTCTGTAGCTGCCCTTTGAAATCTTCTGTTCAGCTGTTTTACTTCACCATTTATTCTGTTTGCTTTAGCTATTCTATGTTCAAGAGCAAGTTTTAGCATCTCTTCTGACATCTATTTTGGTCTTTTCCTTCTGTATAAGTAAGATCTTTTAACCACTGGTTGAGCTTACTGACCCTTTTCACTTAAACTTATATTCCTTCACATTTCCTCTTTTTTAGTGGATTTTAGAATAGCCATGAATGTTTTTATGACCTGGAAAAGAGAAAGCTGTGTTGTGAAAATATTTAGTTTGATTTAGTGAAACATTTTTATGTGGAGTACATTCACCTCCATGTATAATGGAGCTATTGCTAGCCAGCCAGATGAAAGAATGTTTTTCAAGAATACCACTACTCACCCACTGTTCTGATTCACCCAGCAAAATAAAAAATGCAGCAGAGCCAGCAGTGATATGAAAACTGTGATACAAACATGTTTCAAAGTGTTTAGCAAGTCTGTGGATTGTTGAGTAAAGACAAAGGTTGAAATGCATGGATCCAGAAACTCTCTTAGGGAACATTTTCAAGAATCCAGTGTGTAAAATTGTAAGAGAAACATTTGATTTTCATTTACACCTAGTTCAAATATAGAAATTTTTGCCTGTGATAATGCAGATTATACAATAATAAAGTTACCATTTTAATCCTTTTGTGGATAGAAGTTATGCAAAATAGAATTATCCAGATTATGATAATTTTAGGGCATCAATCTTTAACAGCACAAGAAATATCAAAGATACCTGTGTGTAAAGTTGTATCTTTATGCATTCCCCAAACATACACATCTCCATAAAACATCATTGAGAAAAACAACACAAATTCATAATACTTAAGTAAAACCAGTATACTGACAACACACTCATTAAGAATTCTTAAGTTTTAAAGTATTTAGGTAAGTCATTGCACAAGAAAATTTGAAAATCCCTGAAATCTTACAGCTGTGGCATGAAAGAAACTTGATAGAGGTTTCCCCAATTGACAACAATTTTAAAAATTTATGTGGCATTACCAATAATGACTTGTAAAATGAAAAGATACTTTCCTACACTATTTGTAATAAAAAAAAATGCTCAGCAAACTTGCAAGAAGATAGACAACATTGCCTTTCTTTTCACTGTATAGAAAATGACATAACCAAACTTTTGTTAAAAAAAAAATTGGTGTTCAAAGAATGTGGTTAGAAACTTGATATATATAAGAAAAAAAAAGAACATTGAAGAAGGAATAAATGAAGGTAAAATAAAATATTTCATTTTGTTTGTTCTTTAATGGTCTAAAAGACAACTGTTTAAAGTAACAATAATAGTAAAAATGCATTGGATGATTATAGCATACGGATGAGTGAAAAGACTGACAGCAATCTCACTAAGGATGAGATGAATAAATTAGGTCTACTCTGTTATAAGTTATCTGCACTACATGTGAAGCAGTAGTGTATTATTTGAAAGTGGACTTAGATTATTAAAAATGTATATTGTAAACTCTAGGGAAACCACAAAAAGTAATTTTTAAAAATATATGAGTAACACAATAAGAGAAAAGATAAAATGAAATAATATAAAATGCTCATTTAAAACCAAAGAAGGATGAAAATGAGAAAAAAAAAGAAAGATTAATTTCAATGAATAGAAAACAGTTACAAAGATGGCATGTATTAATCTAAAAATGTCAATAATCACGCTAAATATAAATGGTCTCATCACACCAATTAAGCGACAGAAATTGACATAGTGGATTAAACACACACATGCACAGTTTTGTTGTCTACAGGAGACCTACTTTAAATATAAAGATTTGCACTCAACCACTTTCTGGAAGACGGAGTGGAAGGCCAGCGAATTGCTCATAAAGGCAAGTAAAGAAATTAATGAAGACTATCCAGGAGAAATTCAAAAGTATGTATCAACGTTCAAGAATTCCATCAGTTCCGTGGAAAAGATGCTGAAGACCATGATTTTTGTTTCTAGAAATGAGTTGTTGCAGAACCTGGACCCACTTGAACAAGGGAAAGCGGATTTCCCTTTCTGCATACACATTAAATTCAATGTTTTGTGTTTATTTGGCAACTCCATGAGTTACTCCTAAGGAACATCCAGTAGAGTAGGAACTGGAAAGAATTAGAGTATACATGAACAGAGTCAAGGAAATAACAGACAAGAAAAAGGCTGGCAAGCTGGACAGAGGTGCAGCTTCAAGATTTGTTAAAAAATGCCCTCTGAGAACCCAAACCTAAAAATGCATCAAAAGTTGCCAATAAAAGAAAAAGTAAAAACTAACTTTTTGGTTTTGATGTACACGTATTCAAAAAGTACATCATTTTTATTGTTTTCCACAAAATAGGTGATAACTATGGGGCACTGCAAAGTTTAAATGTATTCCTTATTGAATTCATATATAGAATTTACACTTGAAATTTGTAATGCTAAATAACTTTTTCCCAGAAAGATTAAGTTATCTTTATTGATTTTCCTATAGACAGCTTTGAAGTTTTTAACATTGTGGTATAGAATATACTTCACCATCTCTTGATGAGTATCTTATTTCCTTATATGGGTCAATTTTCAAGTATTTTATAAACAACTATGAAATTTAAGTTAAATGTTCTTTGTAAATATTTGTACTACTTTAAATGTGCCTTATGTAATATACTATCTGAAGGCTGTTTTCAGTATGTAATATTAAGAAAGAACAAATGACTTAGATTTCCACTTTTTTGTGTGTAGTTACTTTAGGAACTATTCCATTTTTAAAATATTTGAGGTGTGAAATTAAAACTTTAAGGTTATACTTTAACCTTTGGCACTTTGCTTCTATGTCCCATTTAAAATAAAATATACTTTCATTAATTTTAGATGGGAAATGAGTTGGATGTTGATGGTTGAATTTTGGCATAATGGCTATAACCTATCAATAAAGGCTATAAAAGTGGGAAAAAAAATAAATATAAAGATTCAGCTAGGTTAAAAGTAAAGGGATAGATGAAAATATACCATGATAACTCTAATCAAAAGAAAGCTAGAGTAGTTTCAGCCTTCAGTAGTTTCAGATTCAGACAAAGTAGACTTTAGAACAAGGAATACTATCAAAGATAAAAAGGGGCTCTACATAAAGATAAAAGGATTAATTTCCAAGAAGACTTGACAATCCTAAATATGTATACACCTAACAAAGCATCAAAATACATGAGGCAAAAACTCATAGAAGTGCCAGGAGAAATAGCAAATCCTCCATCATAGTTGGAAACTTCAACATCCCTCTGTCAGTAACTGATAGATCAAGTAGGCACAACTGAACATCACTATCAATCAACTTAATGTAATTGACGTTTATAAAATTTCCATCCAACAAGAGACTATATATAATTCTCTAACTCACATGGAACGTTCTGTAAAATAGATCATATTCTGTGCCATAAAACACACCTTAACAAATTAAAAAATAATAATAATCATATGGAGTCTGTTCTCAGACCACAATGGAATTAAACTAGAAATCAAAAAACAGAAAATTAGCTGGAAAATTCCCAAGTATTTTAGCACTTTTATTAATTGGTACTTGGGTATCAATCTATGTGACTCACCGCAATACTCTGGCTCTCCCTAGAACTTAACTCTAGGAAAAAATAATGTCTAAATGAAGAGAATTGTTCTTTATTGTCTGAAATGACTCTTAGAGGTGATGGATCATAGTGATTAAGAGAGAAATCTCTGGTGTTAGACCAACTTGACAACAAGAGTCCAGTGTTTAAATGCTTACCTCATAACTTTGTTGCACATAATAACTTATGAAATTCATTGTATTAGTTTCCTGTGGTTGCTATAACAAATTATCACAAACTAAGTGGCTTTAATACAACAGATCTTTTGATTCTGTCACAATCCTGAAGGCCAGATGTGTAAGCACTTTCACTGGGACAAAATCAAAGTGTTAGCAAGACTGCATTCCCTCTGGAGATTCTAGGCTTCCAGCATCACTTGGCTTGTAGTCACACCTTTTCAATCTCTATGTGCATTGTCACATCGCCTTCTTCTCTGCGAGCCTTCTCCCCATGTCTATAACAAAGCTCTTTCTACCTCCTTCTTTTAAAGATACATGTGATGATATTTAGAGTCTAAACTGATAATCCAGGATAATCAAACCATCTCAAAATTCTTAACATAATCACATCTACAAAGAACCTTTTTCCAAATAAGGTAACATTTACAAGTTCCAGGGATTAACCTGGTATTTTTGGCACCACAATTCATCCTACTACATACAAGAAATACATTTCATATCAGAAAATGGCCTCAGTAATCACATATGTAATGTGACTGAATGGATAATCCAAATTAGAATGTGGTCATTTAAGAAATGATAAACTTAGAAATATCAATGAAGATGATTTCAATAAAACTTACTGAATGAAGATCACTCATTTATTATGTCCCTGTTAGGGCTTGTGTATCACTTACCAGGGCTCTGATGAAAATGATAATCTCTTTCAATTCTAACATTTGTATTTTCACAAGAAATATAAGTGAACATAGGTTTATTTGCAAAGACAATAGCAGTCAGGTTAAAATGTTCTTCCTAAAGTTGTACTACAATCAAATCAAACTCTCTATCTAGACAACTTTGGCCAGAATCATTTTGCTTCTAAGTTATAGTAAGAAAAGTTAGGAAAAAAACTAATTCCAGAATAAATGTCAGGCTTACACTTACTTAGGTTGGATATTACATAAGGTAGAATTAAAAGACAGAGACAAAACAAAAAGAAAAGCCCCAGATCATATGGCTTCACTGGAGAATTCCACCAAACATTCAGAGAACAATTGACACCAATTCTTCTAAAATTATTCAAGAACATAGAAGAGGAAGGAATACTCCCTAATTCATTCTATGAAGCCAGTGTAACCTTGATACCAAAGCCAGGCAAAGACACCACAAAAAAATAAAATTACCAACCAATATCCCTCATGAATATAGACACAAAATTCTAGCCAACAGAATACAACAGCATATCAAAAAAAGAAAAAGAAATCACGATCAGGTAGGATTCATACCAAGGATGCAAGGGTGGTTCAACATTAGAAAATCAATCAATGCAATTCACCACATAAATAAAACAAAGGAAAAGAATCACATGATCATCTCAATTTATGCAGAAAATGCATTTAATAAAATCCTACACCCTTTCCTGATAAAAACTCTCAGCAAAATAGAAACAGAAGGGAAATTCTTCAACATAATTAAGGACATGTAAACAAAATCAACAGCCAACATTATTCTTAATAGAGAGAGATTGAAAGCATTCTCCTTGAGAATGGAAACAAGACAAGGATGCCCATTATCATCATTCTTATTAAGTATTGTACTGGAAGTCCTAGCCAGAGCAATAAGGCAAGAAAGGGAAATAAACGGCATCCATATTGGTAAGGAAGAAGGAAAACTATCCCTATTTGCAGATAAGATGATCTTATAGATAGAAAATCTCAGAAATTCCACAAGAAATTTACTGAAACTAATAGAAGCTTTCAGCAAAGTGGCAGTGTACAAGCTCAACATACAAAAATCAGTTGGATTCCTCTACACTAACAAGGAGAACTCCAAAAAAGGAAATAAGGAAACAATACCATTTACAATAGTCCCCAAAAGGATAAAATACTTAGGATGAATCTAACCAGGGCCATAAATGACTTATACAAGGAAAACTACAAAACATTTCTGCAAAAAACCAAAAGAGACCTACATAAATAGAAAAACATACCATGCTCATGGATTGGAAGAGTTAACATTGTATCAACCCAAAGTGATCTATAGATATAATGAATCCTGATGTAAATCCCAACAACATTCTTTAACAAAATGGAAAATCTAATCTCCAACTTTATATGGAAAGGAATGAGGCCTCAAATAGCTAAAGAATTATTGAAGAAGAAGAACAAAGTAGGAAGCCTCACACTTCATGATCTCAGAACTTACTATACAACCTTGGTAATCAAAACAGCCTGGAACTGGTACAATGTCAGACACGTAGACCAAGAGAACAGAATTGAGAATCCAGAAGTAAATCCATCCAGCTATGGACAGCTGATCTTCAACAAAGTGTTGAAGTCCATTCAATGAGGAAGAGATAGTGTCTTTAACAGATAGTGCTGGCAAAACTGGATATCCATTTGCAGAAAAATGAAACAGGATCTGTACCTCACACCGTACACAAAAACTAACTTAAAATGGATCAAAGACCTAAATGTTAAACTTAAAGCTATAAATTTCCTGGAAGATAACATAGGGACAAATCTAGGTTTCATAATTTATGGCATAAATATACTATCAAACGTTACTAAAAATGCACAAACAGAAAATAAACTAAATAACTAGGACCTTCTAAAAATCAAATACTTATGTGCATCAAAAAGTTTTACCAAAAGTGTAAAAAGAGAACCTATGGACTGGGGGAAAAAAAAAATTGGCAATGACATATCTTACAAGGGTCTAACCTCTAAAATATGTAGAAAACTTCAACACCTCAACAACAAAAAGACACATAATCCAACCAAAAAATGGGCAAAGGACATGAACAGACACTTCACTAAAGAAGACACTGAGGCAGCTAAAAAACACTTGAAGAGATGCTCGTGATCATTAGCCATTAGAGAGAGGCAAAACAAAACTACAATGAGGTATCATCTCACCCCTGCAAAAATGGCACTGACCATAAAAGCAGAAAGCAACATATGCTGGCAAGGTTGTGGGGAGATTGGAAATCTTATACACTGCTTGTGGGATTGTAAAATGGTGTAACCACTATGGAAAATGGTATGGTGCTTCCTCAAAAAGCTAGAAAAAGAAATACCATATGATCCCACAACCCCATTCCTAGGTATATATCCTAGAGAAATAAGAGCAGTGACACCAATAGATACATGCATGCTCATGTTCATTGCACCGTTATTCACATTCACAAAAAGATGGAAACAACCTAAGTGTCTATCAATGGATGAATGGATAAACAAAATGTGGTACATACGTACAATGGGATACCATGCAATGACTAAGAACAATGATGAATCCACGAAACATAACATAGATGAATCTGGAAGACATTATGATGACTGAAATAAGTCAATCACAAAATGGCAAATATTGTTTGATACCACTTTTATAAAAAGTCAAGAGTAGGTTTACACTAGAAAGCAATGTTCTTTGATGGTTAACAGGGATGGGAGGGCGAGGGAGGGAGAATCACTCACTAGATAGTAGACACATGTTAATTCTGGTGAAAGGAAAGGTAACACACAATAAGGAGGAAGTCAGCACAATTTGACCAAGGTAAATGAAGACACTGGGAGGTATGCAAGAATAAAGGACAACTATAGAAAATGCTATAACAGACACAATTCTGCAACAACAGTAATCACAAACAAAAATTTGTGAGTGTTTACTTAAATAGATATGTATGCATATAGTTGAGGGAGGGTCTATGGGAATACATGCACATGCATATATAGGTATAATTGTGGGCATTTGCATATAAATATTTGCATGTGCTGCATATATATTCATATATATGGGGGCACAGTTATGGAAACTTCTTAGACATATCCACACACCTTGTGGGACTGAGTTACTGGGCTTTGATGCTAAGGACCATAGTCTCAGGGGACATCTAGGTCAATTGGCATAAAGATAATGTTCTATATCCTAGTTTGGTGAGTAGCATGTGAGGCCTTAAAAGTTTGCAAATGGCCATAGAAGATGCAACGATTGGTCTCTTCCCATCTGGAGCAAAGGAGAGTGAAGAAACCAAAGACTCAAGGAAACAATTAGTCCACAGGACTAATGGACCACATGAACCACAGCCTCCTCTAGCCTGAGACCAGAAGAACTAGTTGGTGCCTGGCTACCACTACTGAGCCCTCTGACCAGGGACACAATAAAAGCTCCCAGTTAGAATGGGAGAAAAATGTAGAACAAAACTCAAATTCATTAAAAAAACCAGACTTATTGGACTGACAAAGACTAGAGGAACCTCCAAGACTATTGCCCTAGGATATCCTCCTAAGTTGGAACTGAAGCCACTCCCGGAGGTCACCTTTCAGCCAAATAATAGATTGGCCTATAATACAAACGATAACACCCGTGAGGCATGTGCTCCTTAGAACAATCAACTATACGAAACCAAAAGGGCAACATTTGCCCAAAAGCAAAGATGAGAAGGCAAGGAAGGGCAGGGAAACTGGAGAAATGGAAATAGGGAAGTCAGAGTGGAAATGGGGAGAGTGCTGACACATTGCAGGGATAGCAAACAATGTTACGGAAAAATTTGTGTATGGATTGTTGAATAGGAAACTAATTTGCTGTGTAAAATTTCACCTAAAACGTAATACAATGTTCAAAAACTAAAATAAAAAAATAGAAGGCATAGAGACTTTCACCACTTAGTTCACCACTTTGTTGCCCTGTTTCAGAGCCTGAACTCTCCACCCTTTCTCACACTTTTGAGTGACCATTAAGTGAAGTTCCTTTTTAAACACACAGCTATCTCTCAGCTATGATTGCTTTCCCTGTGTCCCTGAGACTAAAGTGACACAAAGAAGCATCTTGGAGTTATGGAAAGAGGACTGGGCCAGGAATCCACAGACTTAGGTTAAATCCCTCTCTGTAATTTACTGTGCATATGTTCTTAGGGAAGTGATGACTGTTCTCAGACAAAATTTCACCATCTGTGAAAAGGAGATAATTATAGTTGTCTTGTCTACCTCACAGGGTTATTGTGAGAAAAAAATTAGATAAATGTGTATGAAAGAGATTTCTCAACATAAAACAACAACAACAACAAAAAACTTGCCATCAAGTCAATCTTAACTCAAGGAGACCTGTGTATTACAGAGTGGAACTGCTCCAAAGTGCTAGGAAAATGAAACTTTGAAAAAAAAAGTTATTCATATAAATTAGTTGTTTATCTTTAAGACCTTCTGAGACTATAACATGAGATAAGTAAGTCAGAAGTTTAAAAACGTCTTGAACAGTGAAAAATATGAGCCACATAGTCTGGGAAAAGCTCTGTAGTGAACTCTGGATAGGCAAATACCTTTTGATGGATGACAGCATGACGCTCAGAGAGAAAATGTGCTTGAAGTTGTACAGCTAAGGAATGGGAGAGCTGAGCTCGTAATATCCAGGGCCATGAGGATCTATGACAATGATTCACATAGAGAAGTTCCCCTCCCATCCAAACTTCTACATTGTCTTAGACTCAATCCAGGTATAAATACTTCCTGAAATTGTTTGCCTTCTTTCTCTTTATTTTCTGGAAGAACTTAAAGTAACCCTGAGTACTAAATCTCACCTGTGACAAAGCAAAGTGTGTTCTGAAGAATCTATCTGTACTATAACATTCTTGCAATCCCCAAAAATCTACATTTTCCTACTTTGGACATGACTGTCAATTCTTTACTGTTCTAGTGAAGTGTGGAAAGTTGAAATGCATGTACATAAAATCCATGATTTTGCATGTAAATATTTACAGATTGCCATTTGCAATTTTATCCATTTTTGTTGGCATGCACATTTCAAATCCCATGGGATGCTCTTTACTGAGATATTCTGATTTTGATTAAAACTCCAAATTGGAGGTTTTAAAAGGAGTTTAACCCATACTTATTAGGAGCCTTAAGAACATTAATAAAATGAAGGAAAGAACAACAAATATTTTGGACTAAAATTAGACTTCCTGATGCCCAGATTTTTCACCTTATGCTTTGTAAATTCTATATCAACATATCCTTTTTTCCAGAAGCACTTAATTCAATAGGTGACTGTGTTAGGTTTCTAGGGTTGCAATAACAAAATACTACAAACTGGATGGCTTATAAGAATGGAAATTTATTATCTCACAGTTCAGGAGACTGAGAGTCCAAGATCAAGATGTTGGCTGTGTTGATTTCTTCTTATCCTTTAAAGGAAAATCTGTTCCTTATCTCTTTCCTAGCTCTGGTAGATCCAGGCCTTCCTTGGCTTACAGCTGCACCGTCACACGGCATCCTTCTTCTGTCTCCGTGCCTCGTTATTTCTTCTCTTTTATAAGGACACCAGTCATATAAGATCAGTACCCACACTTCTCCAGTATGACATCATGTTAACCTAGCTGATAACATCTCCAGAAGCCCTATTTCCAAACAAGGCCATGATCTCAGCTACTGGGGATTAGAACTTCAACGTATCTTTTGTAAGGACACAATTCAATCTATAACAGTGACATTCATGGCTGCAAGGAAATGAGCCCTGATGAATATATAGAAGCCTTAAAACAAACCAAACAAACGTAATGAAAACCATTTGGTAATGGCAGATGTGTACAAAAGCATTGCCAATTTTGGGAACCAAATGGATTTTTTTTCAAAAGAAACCCTTTTTTTTTTTATTTTTGTACTTTAGATGAATGTTTACAGAACAAATAGTTTCTCATTAAATAGTCAGTACACATATTTAATGACATTGGTTAACAACCCAACGACATGTCAACACTCTCCCTTCTCAACCTTGGAGGATCTTTTTGTTGTCGTTGGTGGTGAAAATATGCATAGCCAAAGATACACCATTTCAAAAATTTCTACATGTACAATTCAGTGACATCGATTACATTCTTCCAGTTGTGCAGTTGTTCTCACTGTCCTTTTCCAAATTATTCCATCACCATTATCTCCAACTCACTGTCCCCTAGGCTTCCCATCAAAAATTTTGAGTTGCTATTGTCAATTTGATCTCACATAGATAATTCTTTTTTCTTTTTTTGTACTTCAGATGAAGGTTTACAGAACAGTTTCTCATTAAACAGTTAGTACACATATTGCCCTATGACAATGGTTAACAACCCTACAACATGTCAACACTGTCCTTTCTCAACCTTGGG
>NW_004443961.1:23878921-23912399 GCF_000243295.1 Trichechus manatus latirostris | reverse complement strand
ATTGTCTTTATAAACTGTGTTATGCCAATTAAGCTAGATGTTCTCTGAGACCATGGTCCCCACAGCCCTCCGCCTAGCAATTCAGTCCCTCAGTGAGTTTGAATGTGTCTATGGAGCTTTCACGACCTTTCCTTATACAAGTTGTGCTGGCTTCCCCAGTATTGTGTACTGTCTTACCCTTCACCAGAGTTACTACTTATCTATTGTCTATTTACTTCCCCCTCCCATCCCTCCCATCCCTCTTAACCAACAAAGCCTGTTTCTTTTTGTGTGTAAACTTGTTCATGAGTCTTTTCAGTAGAGGTCTCATACAATACTTGTCCTTTTAGGATTGACTTATTTCACTCAACATAATGTCCTCCAGTTTCATCCATGCTATGAGATGCTTCACAGATTAATTGTTGTTCTTTCTTGTTGCATAGTACTCCACTGTGTGTATGTACCATAGTTTGTTTATCCATTCATCTGTTGATGGACATCTAGGTTGTTTCCATCTTTTTGCTATTGTGAACAATGCTGCAATGAACATGGGTGTGCATATGTCTATTCGTTTGACGGCTCTTATTTCTTTAGGATATATTCCTAGGAGTAGGATTGCTGGATCATATGGTATTTCTATTTCTAGCTTTCTAAGGAAGCATTATATCATTTTCCAAAATGGTGGTATCATTATACATTCCCACTAGTAGTGCATAAGAGTTCCGATCTCCCCACAGTCCCTCCAACATTTGTTATTTCCAATGTTTTTGATTCGTGCCAGTAATGGCGGGGTGAGATGGTATCTCGTTCTGGTTTTAATTTGCATTTCTCTAATGGCTAATGATCATGAGCATTTCCTCATGTGTCTGTTGGCCACTTGAATGTCTTCTTTCATAAAGTGTCTGTTCATTTCCTTTGCCCATTTTTTAATAGGATTGTCTTTTTGTTGTAGAGGTGTTTGATTTTCTTGTAAATTATGCAGATTAGACATTTGTCTGACTTGTAAAGTCCAAAAATATTTTCCCAGTCTGTAGGTTCTCTTTTTACTCTTTTGGTGAAGACTTTTGATGAGCATAAGTGTTTAATTTTTAGAAGATCCCAATTATCTAGCTTATCTTCTGGAGTTTATGTGTTGTTGGTTATGGCTTGTATCCTATTAATGCTGTGTATTAGGGCCTCTAGTGTTGATCCTATTTGTTCTCCTATGAACTTTATAGTTTTTGGCTTTATATTTAGGTCTTTGATCCATTTTGAAGTAGTTTTTATATACGGTGTGAGATTTGGGTCTTCTTTCACTTTTTTGCAGATGGACCTCCAGTTTTGACAGCATCATTTGTTAAAAAGACGGTCTGTTCCCCATTTGATGGACTTTGGGTCATTGTCGAAGATCAGGTGACCATAGGTGGTTGGATTTACCTCTGGGTTCTCAATTCTGTTCCACTGGTCAATGTTTCTGTCATTATACCTGTACCAGGCTGTTTTGACTACCGTACTGCAAGTCCTCCACTTTATTCTTCTTCTTCAGTATTCCTTTACTTATCCGGGGCTTCTTTCTTTTTCATATGAAGTTAATGATTAGTCTTTCCATCTCTTTAAAGAATGTCGTTGGTATTTGGATTGAGATTGCATTGTATTTGTAAATTGCTTTGGGTAGAATTGTCATTTTCACAATGTTGAGTCTACCTATCCATGAGCATGGTATGTTTTTCCATTTATGTAGATCTCTTTGGGTTTCTTACAGTAGTGTTTTGCAGTTTTCTTTGTATAGGTCTTTTACATCCCTGGTTGGATTTTTAAGTTTTTTTTTTTTTTTTTTTAGGGGCTATTATAAATGGTATTGTTTTCCTGATTTCCTTTTCATCATTCTCTTTATTGGTGTATAGGAATCCAACTGGTTTTTGTATGTTTATCTTGTATTCTGCTACTCTGCTGAATCTTTCTATTAGTTCCAGTAGTTTTCTTGTGGAGTCTTTAGGGTTTTCTATGTATAGTATCATATCATCTGCCAACAGGGACAGTTTAACTTCTTCATTTACAATTTGGATGCCCTTTATTTCTTTTTCTTGCCTTATTGCTCAAGCTAGGACTTCTAGCACAATGTTAAATAGGCGTGGAGATAAAGGCCATCCTTGTCTTGTTCCTGTTCTCAAGGGGAATGTTCTCAGCCTCTCTCCATTAACAATGGTGTTGGCCATTGGTTTTGCATAGATGCCCTTTATTATGTTGAGAAATTTCCCTTCTATACCTATTTTATCAGGAATGGGTGTTGGACTTTGTTGAACACCTTTTCTGTGTCAATTGAGATGATCATGTGATTATTTTCTTTCCTTTTATTTATGTGGTGGATTACGTTGATTGATTTTCTAATGTTGAACCATCCTTGCATACCTGGTATGAATCCTACTTGGTTGTGGTGTATTATTTTTTTGATACGATGCTGAATTCTATTGGCTAGAATTTTGTTAAGAATTTTTGTATCTATATTCATGAGAGATATTGGTCTATAATTTTCTTTTTTGTGGTGTCTTTGCCTGGTGTTGGTATCAGGGTTATGGTGGCTTCATAAAATGAATTCTGAAGTATCCCTTCCTTCTTTATGTTCTGAAATAGTTTGAGTGCACTGGTATAAGCTATTCTCTGAATGTTTGGTAGAATTCTTAAGTGATATCATCTAGGCCAGGGCTTTTTTTTGTTTCTGTTGGGAGTTTTTTTTAATTACCTTTTCAATCTCTTCTCTTGTTATGGGTCGTTCAGATTTTCAACATCACTTTGTGTTAGTTTGGGTAGGCAGTGTGTTTCTAGAAATTTATCCATTTCCTCTAGGTTTTCAAATTTTTTGGAGTATAGGTTTTCATAATACTCTGTTATAATCCTTTTTATTTCAGTTGGGTCTGTTGTAATGTCCCCCATTTCGTTTCTTATTTGGGTTATTTGTGTCCTCTCCTGTTTTTCTTTTGTTAGTCTGGCCAGTGGTTTGTCGATTTTGTTGGTCCTTTCAAAGAACCAACTTTCGGTTTTGTTGCTTCTTTCTATTGTTTTTCTATTCTCTATTTCATTTATTTCTGCTCTGAACTTTATTATTTTCTTTCTTCTATTGGCTGAGGCTTTTTTTG
This sequence comes from Trichechus manatus latirostris, assembly GCF_000243295.1. Lineage (NCBI taxonomy): Eukaryota > Metazoa > Chordata > Mammalia > Sirenia > Trichechidae > Trichechus > Trichechus manatus. Next base: position 23,909,307 of record NW_004443961.1, on the reverse strand, counting down.
CTGTTCTCTTTCTATTTATTTGAGTTGTGTAGTTAATGTTTTGATTTTGTCCCTTTCTTCTTTTTTGATATGTGCATCTATTGCTATAAAATGTCCTCTGAGGACTGCCTTTGCTGTGTCCCAAAGGTTTTGGTATGATGTATTTTCATTCTCGTTTGATTCTAGCAATTTTTTTATTTCATCTCCCATTTTTTCTATTACCCAGTGGTTTATAAGCAGGGTATTATTCAGTTTCCATGTAATTGGTTTTTATCCTTGTTCTTCCTGTTGTTAATTTCCACCCGGATGGCATTATGTTCAGAGAACATACTTTGTATTATCTCAACGTTTTGGATTGTGTTGAGGATTGTTCTGTGGCCTAAGATGTGGTCTGGTCTGGAGAACATTACTGTGCATTGGAAAAGAATGTGTACTTTGCGGCTGTTGGATGGAGTGTTCTATATATGTCTATGAGGTCAAGTTGGCTGATTGTGCCCTTTAGGTCTTCTGTATCGCTGCTGAGTTTCTTTCTGGATGTTCTGTCCTTTACCAAGAGTAGTGTGTTGAAGTCTCCTACTATTATTGTGGAACTGTCAATTTCTCTTTTCAGTGCTGTTAAGAGTTTGTTTTATGTAATTTGGAGCCCTGTCATTGGGTGCGTAGATGTTTATTACGGTTATGTCTTCATGATGAATCGTCCCTTTAATCACTACAGTGTCCTTCTTTGTCTTTTATTGTGGATTTTGTTTCAAAGTCTATTTTATGGTTGCTTTTCATCTTTCATGATATTGGGGAAACTTCCATCAGTAGTTCTTCAATAATCCTCTCTGTGTTTTCTGTTTTCTCCCCCTGTTCTGGAACTCCAATCACTTGCAAATTTTTGAGTTTGATTGTATCCCTCATAATTCTCAGGGTTTCTTCATTTTTCCTTGTTCTTTTTTCTGATTTTTCCTCAAACAGCATTGTATCCAAGTGTTTGTCTTCAATTTCACTGATCCTGTCTTCCATCGTTTCAGACCTACTCCTTCCATCCATTTCTGAAATCTTGTTATCTTTTGAACTTCTAATTGTTGTTTTTGTATGATTTCTAGTTGTGAATTTATTTTGGCATTTTGTTCCCATATTATTTTCCTGAATTCTTCCCATTTTTTGTCTGTATTTTCCATGAATTTGTCTGTCTTTTCCACGAGTTTGTCTATTTTTTCCTCATTTTTGTCTGCTTTCTGCTTCAACTCTTGGATGATTCTGAGTATTATAGATTTAAATACCCTATCAGGTAGTTCTAGTGCCTTTTCTTCTACTGAAAAGTCATCTGGTGTTTTATTTGGGATGCCTATTGGAACCAGCCTGTCCTGTTTTTTGTAAATGTTTTGACATTGCCTGCTGTCTTCGGGACATTCCATAGTTATTTTCCTTGTTTATTGATTGTAGATTTGTTTGTTTTGTCCTGCTTTTTTTGTTTTATTTGGTTATGTCTGAGTAGGTGGGCTGTGGGCCCTTAGTTGTTTGCTCATCTGTGGGCACAATACTTTTCACCTCCTTCTCCAATGGGCAAGGTCAGTCACTCAGGTATGGTACAGCACAGCAGGTCCAGATGAAGGGAAGTTGCTGGGATGGGTTGTTTGTGGCATCCACTAGGCTGACAGGGTGGGCCAGGAATCAGTGCAGGGCAAGTTCTGGTAGGCTGTGCCTGTGCTGCTAGGGGTTGTGATGTGTCAATGGTGCTGGTAGGCAGGAAGGAGGTGGGAGATTGTGATGTGTGGAACTAAGATGGCTATGGGAAAGAGGAGAGAGGAACAGGAGCCAAAAACATACACACAAACAAAAAAAAAAACGACAAAAAAGAGTGCTAAGGGAGCTTGCTGTTGGAGTGGAGAGATGAGAGACTTAGAAATGAAGAAAAACAAAAAGAAACAAAAAGAAAAAGGGTAAAAGAAAAAAAATGAATAAATAAAAAGCCCCCAAGGATCCCACCAGTGTGGTTGGTATGACTGGGGAAGTTGCTCCCAGGCTGTTAAGTACAGCCTGGCTGGAAGATGTAGAGCTATCACACAGTGCCAGGTATTCAGGAGACAGGAAGAGAAAGTAAGTATAAGGAGACGAGAGACTGGAAATAAAGAAAGACAAAAAGGGAAAAAGAGAGAGAAGAAAACAAAACAAAGAAACAAGAAATAACAAAAACAAGAAAAAAGAAATGCCCCCAGAGAGGTCACTGCGCTTCTGCACAGAGTAAGGGAGAAGCTCCCAAGCCACACAGCTGTCTGGCCAGAAGGGGCCCCCAAGCTAAGAAAAGAAAAAAATAATAAAAACAGAACAAACAAACAAAAAAAGCCCCGGGTGTCCCACCAGTGTGGCAGCATGGGCCGGGAAGGAGTCCCACAGTCAAGCTGCACCCCTCAGCCTTTCAGGAAGAAGGTAAGACGGCACACGGAACCAGGTATTTGCAAGAAAGGGGGTGGGGGTGGTGAGAGGTAAGGAAGAAATCTAAAGAAGCAGAACAAAGCAACACCAGCAGCCAAAAAATGGCACTCAGGAAGCCGACCAGTGTGGATGGGTGGAATCCAAGGGACTCTGAGGTGAAGCCGGTGATTCCCCGTCAAGAGACTGTGGCCACAGGAAGAAGAGGAGGCCGAGTGGGGTTGAAAGAAGTGTGGAGGGTGGGAAAGCTTATATCGCTGGTTACTGGTTGTTCTATCTCCTGCTGGAAACTCCATGAAGCTGCCTTCTCGTACACACTGTTCACTGATCTCCAATAGGAGTCCAAGATGGCGTATCCATGCTGTGGTAGCTGATAGGGGACTTCTGCATGTATCTCTCCTTGCTCTCTGTTCTTGGTCAGTTTCTTACTCCATTCCTCGCTTGGCTGAGTTCTTTCTCTCTTCATTTGATGGTTAGAGTTTGAGGATTTACGTGTGTCTCTGTTTGACTTAGTTTTTTGGATCTGTGCTGTAGAGGTACAGTGTGGTGCTTCTGCCTATAGCACCATGTTTCACAGAAATCCTAGAAACACTTTTTAAAGATGCTGCAAGCCTGTACTTTTAGAAGATGAGAATGATAATATGCTCTATCCCTTGTTTACTTGTTCTTTTCAACTGATCTTCTGTTTCCTGTAGAGCCCAGCCCCTGTAGAGAGGCTATTTAAAAAGAAGGTTGTAACAATCTTAGTTCAAACATTTCTAGCCTCCTAGGTGAGAGTAAGATAAGAGGGGGACCTCCTCAGGGATTTGTTTGGATTGAGTTTCTTCAAGTCGTAGCTAAATATGAGAGGGGGGTGGGACTTCCTGGTCAGTGGCTACAAGGATACGGGGGAAAGAAAGTAAAATTAATGCTAAAATTCTTGAGTTTTAATTCATTCATTAATTGAGATTAATCAAACATGATCCCTGTCTTCCAGAATGAGGACAAAGAAGACAGTAGGCTGAGAAGGCAGAACCTGGATCAGAGTCCCTGTGGCAGAAGTACCCTGAGAGAGACTTACACATTCACAGAAAAAGTAGGGAACATACTCAAAAAAAGGGGGGACTCCTTGTTGTTTGGTTAACCATTTGAACACGTCACAGCATGAAATCCCAAACATCTGGAAGCAAATTAGAAAATTCTGTCAATCATATGGAAATTACTTCATTTCTAAAATTTTCAGTACTATATAGTCAGTAATTAAGCAAATTTGTTGAGCTTGCCTTCAGATATTTGTCCTTGTTTGTGCTCAACAACTACTTAACTACTCAAGCTTAGTTAGAAAGAAAGGGGGGTGCCGTTAATAATCTGACAGCAGGTATTGTTTCAATGGGGCCATCCATTTCAATTCACCCTGAATGAGTCACAAATGCTAAGTTCTATAGTACTTTCATTAGCGGATCATTATTTCAGGCAGCCCTGCTGACAAAGAAAAATCTTTACCTGTTTTATTCTACAGCCTCCAAATTTTCTCTCTGCCAGATGGGTGCTTACCTAATTGCAAAGCAGATTGTGTCTGTGTCTACAAAAGCAAATTGAATTGGAAATTTCAACATTCATCTAGAGGCCATACGTGTGTGTGTGTTGTCCTAAGTAAATATGACAATAACATCTAACCATCATTAAACTCTACTCACATAACAGTAGAGCTTTATTTGTATTGCTTCATCTACACACCAGTATTTCTCTAAGTGTAAAGTTGTTGTTGTTGGGTGTCGGAGAATAGGTTCCAACTCATAGTGACCCTATGTACCACAGGAAGAAACACTGCCCAGTCCTGCGCCATCCTCACAATCATTGTTATGCTTAAGCCCATTGTTGAAGCTATTGTGTCATTTCAACTCATCAAGGGTCTTCCTCTTTTTTGCTGACCTCTACTTTAACAAGCATGATGTCCTTCTCCAGAGTCTGGTCCCTCCTGATAATATGTCCAAACTATATGAGATGAAGTCTCACCGTTCTCGCTTCTAAGGAGCTTTCTGGCTGTACTTCTTACAAAACAGTGTGAAGTTAGATTACCTATATCAGAGTCACCTGAAGTCCTTATTAAGTGGAAATTCTTGGGTTCTACTCAAGACTTACACTATCAGAATCTCGGACGGTGAACTCTGGAGAGTCTGAATTTTGAACAAATACCCCAGGAAATTCTCTTGCACTTTAAAGTCTGAAAATAAGGTCATTTCTATAGCAATTGTTCAATAATTTTGCCCCCCAGACATATTTGGCAATGTCTGTAGACATTTTTGATTGTCACAACTTTGTGGGGAGTGATGCTACTGAGTAGAGGACAGGAATGCTGCTAAATATTCTACAATGTACAGGACATCCCCCTACAACAAAGATTTAGCCAGTTCAACATGTCAATACTGCCATAGTTGAAACACCCAGTTCTACGTAGGCCAATGATATGTAGTGGCAAATCTGTAGAACACGTTGAAATTTATTGCTTATGGCTATCGAACACAGGTCATTTATCTGAATGGAACAGGGAACCATAAATTTGGCTTTGATTTTACCTGAAATTTGCCTAGGCCTCCTTCATATATGAAGGTTTTCAACTTTATGTTCTGGTTTCATAGTTCTCTTATAGATGATGGCAGGGCCCACTTTATGGGTATGTGAACTGTGTAGTTACATAGGACTCCATACTTAGAAGGGCCCACATTTGGTTTAATGGTCTGCTGCTATTGCTGCTGGCTGTCTTAATAATTATTTAACAAAGGGCACCACAGTTTTATTTTGCACTGAGCCCTGCAGATTATGTAGTTTGTCATAGGTGGTGGTATATTTCTGTGAAAAGTATTACTTTGTTTTCAAATTCATTATTCTAAATGAGAAACTAGTAGATTGTAAGAAATTTCTAAGGACTTATTTTGCTAAGATAATACTTCAAAAATCTCTTACACAGAAAGCAAAATGAAAATCAGACAGCGCTGAGGGAAAAAAAATCTGTCAGTTGTTGTTAAGGAATGTATTTTCATTCATTTTACAAGAAACTCAAAAAAGAGTTTAAAGGTAAAATTAAATCAAAAGTAAATGAGGAGGGATGAGGAGTAAGAGAGTGAAGAGTTATTCTCCTTCCTCTTTAAAAAAATATTATATGCAAGAAAGGAAACTTTAGACTGCGAGAAATATTTTTAAAAGACTCCCTCGCTCTCTCTTTTCTCCCTCCTTTCCTTCCTCCCTCCCTTTCTTGCTGGCTCTCTTATGTCTCTATCATGCCCTTTCTTTCTCTCTTTGCCTTTATCTATTTATCTATCTATCTATCTATCTGTCTGTTTGTCTCTCTGTCTATCTGAATTTCTGTGTGAGGAAAGAAGGCAAAAGTTAGAATAACTCTGGCAAAAGTTATATATATATGGCATTTTGTTTCCACTCTATCTCACAGGCCCTCCTCTATCAGGTGCTTGAGGGAGGCTGAGTTACGATTTATAGCCCTCTCTGTGAAGGAAAATGTGACCATATTGACCAAGAGCTTGGCTCTGCAAAATTTCAGAGAGTTTTTATGAATAATAAGGTAACAGCATCAAGGAAGAGAAGAATTAACACCTTTGAATTATGGTGTTGGTGAAGAATACTGAATACACCACGAAATGCCAGAAGAACGAACATGTCTGTCTTGGAAGAAGTACAGCCAAAATGCTTCCTGGAAGCCAGGATGGCGAGACTCGTCTCACATACTTTGGACATGTTATCAGGAGGGACCAGTCCCTGGAGAAGGACATCATGCTTGTTAAAGTAGAGGCTCAGCAAAAAAGACAAAGACCTTCAATGAGATGGATTAACACAGTGGCTGTAACAGTGGGCTCAAATATACAGCAATTGTGAGGATGACACAGGACCAGGCAGTGTTTCCTCCCATTGTACATAGGGTCACTATGAGTTGGAACCAACTGGAGGGCTCCTAACAAAAACAACATCAGGGGAGAAGGAGGAAGAAGTAGTGGGGGTTAATCACAAAGGTACCAGAGCATAACTTTGTTTGGTGCACATTTAACTAAAATTTATCCTACTATTTTATACATAATATTTCAAGTGATATCATAAATTTTGTGTAGACATACTTAAAAGAAGTGATGAAGTGATAGGAATTTTATGACTCAGAACTTTATAGCTTCTAGTTGTATGCCTGTCACTATTTGTGATTCTACTTTCAAATTGCTCAAGGACCAGAAAGTCCTTCTGGCTACTGAGTGCCAACCTAATTTGTTTGTTAGTTTTTCTTCCTTGTTTGTTTCCTTGTTCATCTCTTAGAAAAATTCTCGCATTTTTGTGAAGGTGTCTTTCAGATGTCTTTTAAGGTCCTCTTTTTTTTTTTCCTTTTGGATTATAGCTTCTCTTCTACTTTGACTCTAAATATTTCAACTCATCATAACAAAACTTAGCTATTTTAAAGACATTGGTCCTTTACACACTCCTGAGCAATGGACTAGAGATACAGGAAAAATCATGATGGTTTCCTAGAGTCTATTGGTCAAGTTCTCTATTGTTCGAGGTCTATACTCCTACTCAAAGGACTAAAAACCTAAACATTTTACTTAAAATCTATAGGTGGCACTTATACCAGGTTTATGGTTTATAATCTAAAGGAAGACTGGGTGCCATTAATGCTTTATTGGATACTAGCTGCACCTGGTGCTCCATGCTGTATTCTCCCTGTATGGCCCCAGGAACAGGCTGCTCCTCTTGAAACACTTGTCCATTGCCTTAATGATTAGGCAGTCATTTAGTAGTAGTATGTTATCAAAACAGAAATATTTAATGGGAGCCTTCAGGTGTCCATCTGAGAAGGATATTTTTGGTTGCATTTTGGAACTCCTGGGTGCGAACTACATGTTGTATCAGTTTGAAAATCCATCCTTTTCTCTGAAACGGCCCTGCCAAGTTTTCTATTATCATTAGTCATCAGACATCTATTGGACATGTACTTTGTGCAAAGCACAACAGGTGACTGGCTATATTTTCTAAACTACGTATCTGAATACATAATCTGACAAGAATGCGCATATTCCTTAATAGTAATGGTGGGGTAGAACAATGAAAGCAGTCAAATATTGCTAATGAGAGTTTAATCTGTATAATCTTTACGTGCAAAAATCAGCAATATATTTTAAATGCTTTAAAGCGTGATTCTATTCTTTACTCTAGTAAACTTATTTCTGGGTATTAATTGAGGAAATAATCAGGAATATAGACAAAAATATATGCTTGTTTTTTGTGAATTTCAGCTTTCTGGTGATACTAAAAATAGAAAAATTTTAAGGCCTAAATATTGGAGAATGATTTTGTTGCTGTTTTTTGTTAGATGCCATCAAGTTGGTTCTGACTTATAGTGACCCTATGTACAACAGAATGAAACACTGCCTGGTCCTGTGCCATCCTCACAATCTTCGCTACGTTTGAGCCCATTGTTGCAGCCACTGTGTCAATCCATCTCACTGAGCGTCTTCCTCAAGGAATGACTAGATATCCCCAAATGATTAAATATTATAAAATCGTTGAAGTATTGAGTGGTTGAGTGTATTTAATATAATATTAAACAACAAAATCAGAATCTTAAAATAAATATTTTATATATAGATTATGATATGTTCACATGATATAGATAATACATGTTGGTCAGGTTTCAGTCAAGGACCCAGCAAACACTCTATGTGTTCCAGATGTGAATGGCTTTATCATAGAATTTAGCTTCTCTGTAAGAAGCTGTTTCAATTCTGGATAATCCCTGGGAAATTCCTGCTAATTATGTCAGTCAGCAGCAGTCAAGTATGTAGTTCTTCAGTGCCCACTGAGAAAGTCATTTTGAATCTTATGTGTGTTCCTGAGTCTCTCTGCCACTGCCTCCAAAGAATAACAACATGTTTCCTTCTGCTGCTTGAATTTCCAGCCAGTGCCTCTCATTTGCAAAACTCTACCCTGTATTCACAGAGAAAAAGGAATTTTGGGAAATGTAGTACTCAGCTTCTCCATGGGTGCTGAGGAGACTTCAGAAATGGGTGATAGAACTGCTGAATTAGCCAATAGCAATCTCTTCACAGAAATATAAAACCTATGAGGTTTATAAACTTCATTTCTAGCTAGCGAGATTTTGGTAGAGAAGGCTGCTATAGTCTTCTTAATAACTTAATAAACTTCTCCAAGCTTACAAATTTTCCACAGGTGGAAGTGTTTAATTTCAAAAGTGAACATGGACAATGGAATAGAATATTTGAAATCAGGTTTTTGAGAAAAATTCCAAATTTTTGTTTTCTTTTTATAAAAACATCTCAGAATCTCAGAGGCTGACTGGGTGTCTTCCAATAAATCGTAACTGTCACTGTCTCAAAACCCAAACCACAATTGTTCTCTTCAGTATGAATATGCTGCATATGCTCAAATATTAGAAAATAATACTTGTTATGGACTTGCAGAAAGAAAACCTCTCCTACAAAGAAGAGCTCTGGAATATAACCCCTTGAGTCAGTTAGGTATCTATCTCATAGTCACAAGTGCAGCAGCCAGCAAACAGTGGGGAGTTAGGTGGTGTTCAGGACAGGAAAAGAAGACTTCTCCATGTCAGGACTTTAGCTTGGGATTGGGAAGCCAGGAGAAATTTTGCTAAATGCTTTAGCACCCAGCCTCCAGGGCAGGGCTACCTGGAAGCTTACCAATGGAAGCACCAGTTGCCATTGAGTTCACAGCAACTCCATGTATGTCACAGGAGCACCGTGTTCCACAGGATTTTTAATAACACATTTTTCAGAAGTAGATTTCCAGGACTTTTGTCTGAGTTTCCTCGGAGTAGAATCAAACCACCAACCTTTCAGTTAGCAGTGGAGTGAGTTAACCATTTGCAACACCCAGGGACTCGGCCTGGGAGCTTAACTCCTCTGAATTCTTACCTAAACTCTGTTGGGGCTGGGGGATTGACCTTGGATAATAGTGCCTAGAACAGGGACAACTCTACCTATATCAGCTGCTGTGGAAAGAAATAAAAGAAAATTTAAGGGATTTCAACTAGTTGGAGAAAGTAAAATCCATATGTGCACATGATGTTACATGTGAATAATTATGGAGATTTACACATGAAATACTAAGGCATTAGGTCAATGCTGGCCCTGTGGGCTTCTAGAGACGATGATGAGAATCTGGCTGAAGGGACTTGGGCAGGTCTTTAAGCTATTTGCAAACTCTGACTTCTTGTCTGTAAGGTAAAGAAGTACCGCCAGAATGCTCCTTTGAAGTGAGGATGGTGAGACTTCATCTTGCTTACTCTGGGCATGTTATCAGGAAAGACTAGTCCCTGGAGAACCGTATCATGCTTGGTAAAGCAAAGGATCACCCAACAAGAGGAAGACCCTTAACGAGATGGATTGACATAGTAGCTATGACAATGGGCTCAAACATAACAAAGACTGTGAGGATGGCGTAGGACCGGCAGTGTTTTGTGATGCTGTGCATACGGTCGCTATGAGTCAGAACTAACTCTGTGGCAGTTAACAAACAACAACAACAAAGGTAAAGCTGTATGGTTGCATATCCTCAACATGCTCTTCCAGCTTTGGCATTCTGTGTCTATATGGATCCATTACAGCCAGTCCCTGGATGAAATGCCAAAACTTGGAAACGTTGTCTTCAGTTCCCCCAACTACACACCTTTCTCTCCTTTGTCTGCCCTATTGACCTTTCACAATATCCCCAAATACCCCTTACTTAGGATTTTCCCAACTGTCTTCTCTTAGTCAGAGTTCATCAGCTCAGTGTCTCTTCTATATCTAATATGATACATAATATGTGCTGCTGCAATGGTGTGAGCTAATGAGGTAAAGACTGGCCAGATGGCATATTTGCATTTTAACAGGGGCCTTCTGGAAACAATGTCTTAGAACAAAGGAGTGCTATAATTGGTGAGAATGTTATCAAACAAGGTAGGCCTTTTAAGGAGGAAACCATGTATAATAAAAGATAAGTCAATCAGAGCTTACCAAACTGAAACTGAATTCCTATTTTGGGCTCACAATATCACAAGGATAAGGATATGAAAAAAAAAGAATTATTAAGGCATTTGAATTGTACTCAAAAGAAAATATTTTCCTTCTTTTGGTGGAAAATGTTTATGTTTTTAATGATGCCAGTAGACAGAGGACTAAGTGAATGTCACACTGATTAAAGAGTATACAGGATGCTAAGCCATTGCTTAAATAAAGGGCAGCCAATGGACATTCCAGCTTGTATAAAAAAGATTTAACACATGCTATGTTTCATTTTGATTCATAGGCTGAGGTTTGTAAATAGTATGAGATGTTACTTAAAATTTCATGTAAAATTAACACAAGTACAAAGGAAATGAACAAATCAGAAATAAAACCAGAATGCTCCTTAGAAGCAAGGATGGTGAGGTTTCATCGTGCTTATTTTGGACATGTCATCAGGAAAGACCAACTACTAGAAAGGGACATCATGCCTGGTAATGCAGAGGGCCAACCAAAACAAAAGAAACCCTCAGTGAGACAGACTGACAAAATAGCCAACAACTGACTCACACGTATTAATGATCATGAACACGGCTCAGGATCAGGCAACATTTCATTCAGTTATACATAAGGTCACCATGAGTTTAGCTGACCCAAGGACAACTAACAACAACAGCAAAGGGAACTGGTTTGGAATTCTGGGAGCAATTTTTGTTAGATATTAAAATAAATTTTACCAATTTATTAAAACAAATGCCAATTTATTTAGTGGCAGATATCCTAAAGTATTTCAATGTTAGTTAGTTTTGTTCTGAATTCTTTTAGGCAAAATTCTTAGGCTATGATTCTTAGGTATGCTGTAGTATTGCTAACTTTGAGTCAGAGTAAAGATACAAAGAATAAATGGATGGCAGAATATGAAGGCTCTGAATAGCATCCTAATCATTCAATTACTATTTTAATGTACTCTTCTCTCTGTGCAGATTTTTATACTTAAGAGTGAAAAATACGCTCCCAGACAGAAATTTCTCTTATCCTCATCAGGGCACTTTGCATCTATTATGTATATAAGCCATTGCTTCTTCTTGATACAAAAGAACACCATCTTTGTACACCATTATGGTATGGGATAGGCACTTCTGCGTAATAGAGAAAATCTCTAGAGAAAATATAAGGACTGACAAGGTCTTGAGAGAACATACAATGAATCAGAGTCACTATTGCCTGAGTGGAGACAGCATTAACTTAAGGATAATAGTAGTTGAATTCTAAGCCCTAATACAGACAGTACGGACAGGAGGTCATCTCAGCCTTCTCTGGCTTGAACTATGGACCTTAAACTTTGCAAATCACTTTGGTTGCTTCTCACAATATTTATGTAAGTCATTGTGCTTCTATCAGTTTTGTCTGAATAGTATTTAGCATCATTTAAAAATATACTAGTGCTTGGGACTTGGACAGAGATGGCTGTGGCAGCATGCTTGTCTGTTTTCCCATTCTTGCCTATTCTATAATATTCTTTGGACTTGGACAGACATGGCCATTGCAGCATGCTTGTCCATTTTCCCACTTTTGTCTGTTCTGTGATATTTCCTTGGACTCAGGCAGACATGGCTCTGGCGGCATGGTTGTCCGTTTCCCACTTTTGCCTCTTTGAATATGTGCCAAATAAAACTTTCTTTTTGCTTTACTCAACTTCGTGATGTTTTTCCTCTACAATAGTTAATGGTGTAGTCGTCAAGGATTTCTGAAGCTACGAATCCAGTGGACCTTGAGGAGACCTGGACTGTGGAGCAGAAGCTAGAAAAGAGACGTCCTATCTTCTGGACCCATGTGTTCCCATTCCATGTCCCATCGACACTGACGGGGTGAATCCTCTTGGAAAACGAGCATTTGCTTATTCTTTTTGTTCTTTTCTCATGTTTTCTTAAACCTTGTTTGGCATATTTTTTTGAAAAACCAGTTGTTTGATTACGGAGAATCTTTCTTAGATTTTTGCTTGATCATTTGGTTAAGAGTCACATTCAGTAACTGTTTAAGTAAACTGCAGTTTAGGTCTGGATTCGGGCGTTTGAAACATTAAAGAGGTAATTCTATTTTCAAAGAGCTTTGAGTCACTGGTTTGGGGTTCATATTTTAACACTATAAACTGAGTATACTAGAAGTAATTTGGAATTGTAGTGACCACTTTGGGAAAATGAGCTTTCACTTGTGTCACATGTAAATTTTTCTATATTTTCTGTTTCTTCTAGACAAACTTCATGTGCTCTTTATGTATATATGTTTCTGTGTGGTAGATCCAACTATACTAATTTAGATGATCCTTTCCAACTGATAGTGAATTTATGTGAGCAATCCCTTGTTTAGATTTCTGATGAATGTGTGGGCAATGCACTTTAGAAACTTTAGGATTATCTTTAGGTATTCATAGTAACTATGCTGGTAAATACTGGAAAGGCAATGTTAATTTGTTACACATTGCAAAATGACAGTCAGAAGAAAACTCATTGGCCCAACCCTCAGGGTACAGTTGGTAGTTTTAGTTCCTAGTTACAGCATAGTTGAATTAGAGAAACATTTAAGAAAATTTGTCAGTCACTATGGGACAAATAACAGATGAGATGGAAGTACAACACCGATCTCTAACCTCATAAGCCAAGGTAACATAAGATAACAAAATAATCTTAGATTTCTTTTATCAGTCCAAGAAAGTGTAGTCTGTGCTGTAGAACAAGATATACATAGAATTAGACAGCAAGCTACTTTTTTGCACTGTAATACTCTTACAAACACCAGATTTGTTTGGTTGGTAACCATCAGGAATAAGTACATGGGCTAAATCACTATTGCAAGGAATAGTAATATTCTTAGCCTACATCCTGTTAGTATTAGGCCTAATAAATTTTATCCTCTATTATCTTACACCCCTAAAAGCAAAGAAGGCCTCAGGCTAAAATGTTGATGTACACTGAGTCTGCTCACTCCAGCAATGCGATTGATGAGAACATCGCTCTTACTTAAGATCCTGGTGAAGAACCAGATGGTATCCAGTGGAAAACCAGCACCATGATTTTAAACAGCCTGCCATGGCCACCATCGAGGAACTCAACTAAGTCCGGGTATTGATCATCGATGTGTTATCTCCAATCTCTGATCAAAAGGAGGGAATGATTTAGGAAATAACATTTGAGTTATTATTCTAAGTCATTGAGCATAGAGAATGTGGCCCAGCTGGAGCTGGGCTCACAAGGACTCGCAAGGACACTTCAACTGGACCCTGAGGTATAAAGACAATAGCTAAGATAATCTTGGAAAATATCTTTTAGGGAAACTTTCACATAAAGACAATCAAACATAACACAAAAGACTTTCTACTCTTATCTTTTTTTATTAGCATTTAGTGAACAGAAAATTTGTTGGACCCATGAAGACCCTCCTGACTGTCATTACTGAAACTTGTATCAATGATTGTTAAGAAAGACAATTCAAAATGTAGGATCACAGTTTCTAGCCAATCTGAAAAGGCTAAGTTTTCAATGGTTTTGCCTATTTGTAATGTTAATATATACTGATGGCTCTGTAATGGTTCCTGGGACTCGGACAGACATGGCTGTGGCAGCATGCTTGTCCATTTTCCCACTCTTGTCTGTTCTGTGATATTTCCTTGGACTTGGGCAGACACAGCTTTGGCAGCATGACTGTCCATTTCCCACTTTCGCCTTTTTGAATATATGCCGAATAAAACTTAAAAAAAAAAAATACTGGTATGGTACCTATCTTCCACCCAATCACACATAGGGAATCTCCTCAGGTGTTTATAAAGTGTTTTAAACTGCAAATTCTATTTAGTCACACATTCATTCTTTGAACAAAATAATATTTGTTTCCTAATTCATTTCATAAATCTATGACAGACCAGTGAGTCTTAACCTTTACTACAATTTATTTAAAAATTGCTCCTCACACCTCTTTAAAATATTATTTATGCTGATTTTTAAGAAAATTATAAATATAAAATGATAATTTATAATATACTTTAGTTTTGAGGTAATAACAATATATTTTGTTTTCATTTTTGTAGTTTAAGTTAGAGTTAACATTTCAAGTTAGTCTCTCATACAAAAATTTATACATACATTGTTATGTGACCCTAATTGCTCTCCCCATACTGTGCCAGCACACTCCTCCTTTCCACCTCTGATTTTCCGTATCCATTCAACCAGCTCCTAAACCTCTCTGCCTTCTCATCTCACCTCCAGACAGAAGCTGCCCATTTAGTCTCATGTATCTACTTGAGCTAAGAAGCACACTCTTCACGAGTATCATTTTATGTCCCACAGTCCAGTCCAATCTCTGTCTGAAGAGTTTGCTTTGGAAATTGTTTTAGTTCTGTGCTGTTAGAGAATCCAGGGGTCATGCTTTCTGGGGTTCCTCCAATCTCGATCAGACCATTAAGTCTGGTCTTTTTACTAGAATTTGATTTCTGCACCCCACTTTTCTCCTGCTCCATCAGGGACTCTCTGTTGTGTTCCCTGTCAGAGAGGTCATTGGTGGTAGCCAGGTACCATCTAGCTCTTCTGGTCTCAAGCTGAGGGAGTCTCTGGTTTATGTGGCCCTTTCTGCCTCTTGGGCTAATACTTACCTTGTGTCTTTGGTGTTCTTCATTCTCCTTTACTCCAGGTGGTTGGCACCAATTGATGCATCTTAGATGGCCGCGTGCAAGCTTTTAAGACCCCAGATACCACTCACCAAAGTAGGATGCAGAACATTCTCTTAATAAACTTTAATAACAATATATTTAAAAAAATTTGCATTCCTTAAACATTTTTATATTTTCCCTCTTAGTGTCTTTTCTATTTTTACATTGTTCAATATTATTCAAGAAATGAGGAACAACTACCTTGAAAATTGCCATATATATTTTTTCACTTCTCTTTAGGCAGTTGCTAATTTTTGTTTTGATATGCAAAAGTGATGATTCTCCTGTCTTAAATATGAATAGTATCTTGTCCAATAGGGCAGAACATTTTTTCTGTCTTGAGAAAAGTATCGCTTTGCCATTCTTAAATTTTCCTGAAGAGGAAAAGGCCAATTTGACTAAGAAGCCCAAAGATCTTTTGAGAAGAAAGGAATAAAGATTCCAATCACACATCCAAAAAATTCTAAATTATTAACACCCCTCAGGTTGAAGCAGGTGACACTACCACAGGGATAAGAAATAGTGAAAAGTAAAAAATCACCAGGGAGGTAAAAAGGGAAACAACCTTTAGTTGATGCTACATCAAATCTAGCGGTCAAAAGAGGACCTTTCTGTATCTGTGAAATTAGAGACTCTGAATCATGCTCAGTTCAGCCTGCCTGGACTCCCTGCAAAGTGTCTGCATGGCTGAATCTAATGTGCTGCAATGTAGGGAATCCAGGACAACTTTGTGGAGTAAAGAAGTTGGCAAAGGAAACAATGGGCTGAGAGAAAGTATTCCTTCCTGGGGTCTTGAAGGACCACTGTGGCCTGAGAAGGAAATCTTTAATCCCTGCAGTAGCTTGGATTGATGCAAGTGGCTCAGCCCGGCCACCAATCCTGGGGCGTGATCCTGTGGCATTTTGGTGAGATGAGCTCTTGGGACGTCTGATGCTTTGACTGTCTTTGGAGGAGGCATATCTATGTTCCAACTCTCGTAGGAAGCCTGTCACAACCAGCACTACCCCTTGGATAAAACCAATAATGCTGTGTTTCAGTAAAAGTGCAATGAGCATGGTGACAGTAATGAGAAAGGCTTGGATGAGCTGAAGTCTCTTTGTATAGTGTGGATTTTAACAGCAATCAGTACTCGCCCTTTGAATGTAAGGAAGCACCTAGGTTTGACATCTTTGGAGATATAGATACTGGATTTTTTGACATTCTGGGCAGGTAGGTAGAGTATGTCATGTTTGGGGATATCACTGATGGCATTATCCACACTCTAAGATGGAACATTCTAGTGCATGTAGTTACTTTGTAATTATGGAAACAGAGCTAGTTGAACACACCAAATACTCAAGCTTCATTAATTCACATTTTAACCAGGTTCAGGCATATACTGGTATATCACATCACTATCACTGACAGAGTTAAAATGAAATGGATCCAAGTAATATGGTCACTTCAATAGCGATGTTCTTCATATTCTGAAACAATGCATCTTCAAAAAATGAAATTTGGTTAAAATACATTTTTCAGAATGTTTAACAAAAGAGGTGGTTTTAAAAGAATAAAACATAAAATTTGTCTTTGTATTCTAGTGTGTTCCTTCTACTTATTTGCATGTATTCATTGCCTTCATTTATGAAGAAACGCATTTATCACACTTACTAGCACAAGGATCGCTTTCTTTTCAGTTAAGTCCTAAGCTAAATTATAATGTTGACCTCTCTCAAAAAATGTTAACAACTAACTGGCCCCAGGAGAGCCATATCACATTTGTTGGTCAAATGATCATTTCTTCGGTATCTATTTTTCTGAAAAAATCTCCAAGGAAACAGTAATTCAGAGTATACCTGTAATGATATTTTTTGGGCACAACACAGTAGAAAAGCTGTATTTCATACTTGTTGGCAAAGCCTAAGCAGCAAGGGAATGATGATATAACATGCATCATATGATCATGATACTTCTTCCCCTAGACACAAATATTCCCAGTTGTTTTTTGTAGCCAACTAAAAGCAGCATTAGTTATCTAGGCTTCTTAAAGAAGTAGATTGAACTCATTGATTCCTTTTATATTAATCACAATTTTTCAAAGCATGATAACTCCTCTGTGATCACTTTCTTCTTTATCTACTTCACACATCTTAATAACTTAACAGCATCATCAACATCAGTTGACTCATCAAGCTGTATATACAATTTATGAGGACAGGCTTTGATAACTTTGATAACATGGCAAAACATATCCTGGTTCGCCCATGTAGGGAACAAAGGAATTAAAGAACAAAAAATTACACTGATAAGAACAAGTTGCACAACTGATATCAATAAAATTTCTAATCGTACAAATTTTACTGATTTTATTGCATGAGATTTTGTTGCTTTAGCAAAACATATGCATTTTGACCAACTCTATGCTATAAAATTCATTTAAACGACACAAACTCTAATGTCTTTGATTTTTCTACTACCAACACTCTTAGACCTCAGTGTCAAAGCTATGCCCAGGTGCATCTCCAGGTAGTTTCTGACAGTTCTCCAGCATGTTTGATATTTTGAGATGTGTAATAATATTCTGACCATTGAGTTGTATCAATTTTTGTTACGCAAGTCCACAAGTAATGAACACAGCTATAATTCATTATTTCTTTGATATGGCTCACAAACCTATTCTGAAGCTTTCCAGAGATATTAACCTAATTTTTGGCATGCAAATACCCTATAACCAATACTCTGATAGTAGATAATTAACTTTTTATAATTCACTAAATTTTCCAAACATGGCAGTATCAACTTAGACCATAACAGAACAAATCAACACAAGCAATTCTCCACTGTGCACACTTTGAAAGTGTGTTTTAACTCGCTGATTTATATTAACTTTAGTCTGTAGGCTGTACCTGTGGAAATAGAGGCAATGGAAAGATAAAAGTTACTTGAAGGAGTATAAAACCAGTTGCCGGTGATTCAATTCATGGACATCCCAAGTGTGTCACAACAGAACTGTACTCCATACAATGACTGATTTTTCAGAAGTAGATTGTCAGGACTTTCTTCTGACCCACTTGTGGGTGCATGCAAAGTGCCAGCCTTTTGGTTAGCAGTTAACTGTGTACGCCAACCAGGTACTCCCTAAAGGAGTATAAAAACCCATTGCTGTCAAGTCTATTCTGACTCATAGTGATCCCACAGTGACCCTATAGTGACCCTATATGGCAGAGTAGAACTGCCCCATAAGGTTTTCAAGGCTGTAATCTTTACAGAAGCAGACTGCCACATCTTTGTCTTGCAAAGTGGCTGGTGGTTTTGAACCTCTGACCTTTCGGTTAGCAGCTGAGCACTTCAACCACTGTGCCACCAGGGCTTCTCTAAAGGAGTATAAGGGGATTAAAATAGAAAATTTAACCTCAGAGCATTACATGTGAATCACTACACCCTACTGCCTCTCAATATGCTGGCAAAGCATATACTGCCAAACAGAGAATTGAAAATGTGTTCCCTTTGAGTTATGCTGTCATGGTTTAATTTAGATATTTGAAGGTTTACCTTTTAAATAAGCCTAGTGTAACTCATCACTCCCTTTCAGTAACAACCTTCAGTACACTAAGACCTATTCAAAGATGAGTAGATAACATTTTAGCAGAGAAACAGACATATACTCAAATAATGACAATACCATAAGAATTGTGCTATTATGTAGGCGTTACAAGGTAGGCTGGAGCAGAGGAGAGGAACAGTTAGGTCTGTCTATAAAAAGTAAAATAGTCTCTAAAGAAACAATAGCATTTCAAATAATAAGAGGAGGTTTTGTGTGCATTTCCTTTAATATGGAGAGTAGGAAAAATTGCTCCACATTGTATCCCCAGTACCAAGCTCTGTGTCTGGTATTTCAAAATGGACAACACATTTTCATTATCAAACCCTAAGAGAAAGAAAGAAAAAAAAAAACCTACTTTAGCAAAATTAAGACTGTCTGTCCCCTCTTTCAGACTCCATGATGAATAGAGAGCATGCCAGATTTTTGCCTCCCATTTGGTTCTTCAGCTAGGGTCAAATCCAGTAAGGTTGCAAATTAAGTGGAAAAGGAAATGAGGAAGAAGGCAGAAAATGTGTATTTGAGTTTTTATTTTGTCACTATTTAGTCACGTTATCTTCCTTGTTAATCGTGTAAAGTAGATAAAATGAGATAGTAAGACTAAATTAATTATTTAAACTATTTTAACAGGAGAAATTTTTTTTTTTAAATGAAATCTTAATTGAAGCTTCTACTTATAAGAAAACAATTATTATATTTGTTTTATTAGTTCAAATTTATAGTATTGATGTAAAATAAAGTTCATAACAGAAATAAATTGTGGTTCATTCATTATTGAATTCTGAGGAAAATTTCTGGAACATGGTGGCCAACTTTTATTAAGTTGTGAATGAATCCACCAATAAGAGTAATAAGATTTTTTAACAAACGTTGATAAAACTGCAATCAGAGATTATGAATGACTGTTGCTGGCTTATAAAAAAACAGAACATATTATTTATTTTATTATTTGGTTTTGGTTATGCAATGTCAATTAAAACCTGATTTATACTAAAAGTATTTTAAAATAACAGTATTTTTTTACATTATATCTTTCAAAGTTAGAAAACTCATAAATAAGATAAAAGGTGGGAAAACCCTTATGTTGCTGTTGACACAAAAATTAGTTAATCAAGTAAAATCTATTTGGTTAATTTGTTGATGAAGTCCTAAGTTCTAAATCATATTATTGCATTGCAATGTGTATATAATTTATATTAAAATATTTTCAAAAAAATTATTTTAACTTAAATGCTAATGAAACCATATTTTTATTCAAATAACACACGCCTCCTGCATTTGTTTGCCAGCCTCACTCTCTCTCCCCCAAGGTATCTTTGTAAGGGCATTATGTTATTTTTTTTTTTTACAGCAACATGTGGAAGAGGATTGGCATGGCAGCACTTGTGAAGGTGCCTCGCGGGAGGAAGGCACAGCCAGCAAACGAACGCAGAAGGCATGCATTACTTCTGTAAAAATATGCTGGTTAAAAAGTATCTGAACCCAGCCTTTAAGCAGGAACAGGATGATCCTGAATGCCTTTTCCATATCTGTTCTTTTTTATGTTTTCTTTCAGTTGCTGTCAAGTTGATTCCAACTCATGGTGACCTCATGTCTTTCAGAGTAGAACTCTGCTCCATAAGGTTTGCTGATCTTTCAGAAAGAGATTGCCGGGCCTTTCTTCCAAGGTGCCTCTGGGTGGATTCAAACTATCAACCTTTTGGCTAGTAGCCAAGAGCCTAACCTTCTGTGTTACCCTGGGAGTCCAAATGATAAATCTAAACTGAATATATGTCCCTACCCTCTTTTAAATACTTCCCACAATATCTATTGCTTTCTTATCTTGATTGACTTGTTTTTATGAGGTGGGGACACTCTACTTCTGGCTTAGTTGTCCAGTACTCACCTGAGAAAGTTTCTGTTTTCTCCACTCTACACAGTATCACCAGAACTGTCCCAGTATTTGCTAAAGCAGAGTAATTCCTTCATCCTTAATGCTCTGCAGTGCCTAAGATTACCACTTGGAGCAGAAGCAGCTACTACGAGCTTTAGTTGTTTTGAAGTCTTTGAATCAAATCAAGAGTACATTGGGATATAATTACAACTTGCCATTCTTCAGTTCATTACAATACAAATACTCAAAATCCTTCATAGTTATTTTATAATTATTGGCCTCATATTACTGGTTGTAACTTTACTTATCTCTTTTTCTTATCATTCAGTTGTTTTCTATATATTCACTTCATCTTATTGCTTTAAAGAGAAATGTCTCATAAAATAAAATCTTGATATCATAAGATTTTGTAAGAATAATTATCAAATTAAAATAACATTGGTTTTCTCCCCTATCTAATATTAAAATGGAAAGTTTTATTCACCATTTTTTTGAATTTGTAGAAAAAGTGTTTCAGTAACCTCACTTATCTCTGAGTAAGCAATTGGGATTTAATCAAGAACAAAAGAAATGACGATTTACTGACTTTCATTTTCTGAATTTAGTATGAATTTTATGGCTAAGTATCTCCTTTCCAAATTAAATAAACAAAAACACATTTTCCCTTTCTCATCAACTTTGTATGTGTTGAATTTATTGAGCTATATACTGTGTCATAAACACTACAGAATAATCAAATGCTTTTGGTTTTATAGTCCTTGGATCACATAAATAAAATATGTTTTTAAAAAAGGAAAATAAAATAAGTTAGAAAAATAAGGCTTCGTTCCTACCTGTTCTTCTGGAATAAATCAAAAATAAAACCACAAATTGTCCACTTATCATTAATTAGCTTCCCTGCAAAGTTAAACTGAGTATTGGACCCACTTTGAAGCCTAGTAAAACTACCATAATCAGATACTTTCTTCCCAATAACTAGTTTTGAGAATTTGAGTGTAATTGGGGAGAGGCAGTGGAATACTAATTGTTCTATGGTAGCCAACACTGGCAAAAGCTCTCGGAGATCAGATGGGTAAGTGTGGGGGAAGGAGAGATCCACTGAGTGCTCAGTGGGTACAGAAAGAAGCAGTAACTGGGGGAAGGGGATGGATGCAGATGTAAGTCTGTGACACTTCTAAAAAAACAACATCCCGTAATCTACCACATACCAGACATCCAACTACTCTCTGTTTCTGCACTATAAAAACAGAGATTTGGTTGGCTGGTACAGTCTCTGAATTCTTTCTCTAGCTCTAAAACCTCAGACTTCCCATATCCAGAGCACAAGTTCCATGAGAGCAGGGACTACCCTGCTTTACTGCTGTATTCCTAGCATTTACCACAGTGTTTAGCTCACCGCAGTGGCTGCGAGCTAATATCAGAAATAATGAATTTGAGTTAATGAATAGATAGATAAGGTATGACTCACCTTTACAATTTGATAATATTGTAAAAAGCGTTCTAAATACTCTAGACACCTGAATTGCATTAATGTAAATAATATATTCATGAATTTTGGCAGTTTGGACTTGTTCTCCACGTTATTGATTGTGTACTTCTGTTAATAAAATAACATTAAGCACACCCTCCCAATATATGTATATTTATTTTAAATTAATTTATATACATGGACTGTCTCTATTTGTATACTAAGTACAGTTTAGCATTCTTATTTTTAGATATAAGAAGCTTAAACATTTTCTCTCTATACCCCATTAGATTGACTTATATAATCTCTGAGTAGCACAAACTCCTACTTTGGAGCCACTGGTAGGAATTCTGGACACCAAGCATCCAGATGAGTCAATAAGCTCTTTAGGATTCACCGAGCGCACACCACAATTATAACAGTCCACTTTCCTACTCCTAGGGCACTGCTGCCAACATCATAAAGAATCATTACTTTGTTTCAACTCTGCAATGTTATCCCAGTTAGTAATTGCTCCATTTCTAACAAACTGCATACTGCAATGGAAACTGTATTAGCCTGAGAATCAGAGGACTTGGGCTCTACTTATTTATGACTGATTAGTTGAGAAAGCTTCAGCAATGTCCTTATATCTCTAGGCGCTGGTTTATGATTTTATAAGTAACAAGAAACAATTCTCAATCCTTATGTACCTTACGGTAATAAACAAAAGGATACAGCACTTCAAAACATGCCTAGTGAGATAAGAGCATAAAGCTGTTTCAAGAGAGGACCTGACACTGGAATAAGTGAGTTGGTCATTGTTAAGATAGCCAAATAAATGTCATTAGTTTCCTGGTGCAACCTCCTTGTTCCCCTCTGTCAAGCTATGATGATTGGTAAATGATTTGTAATGACTGATCTCTGCAGAGTTGTTCTCTTGAAAGAAAACTGATGGTCTGTAAATATAATAATTAACCATAAACATCTTAAACACCCATTCATCAATGTTGAGCATTAAAGACTCTTCTCCCATAATTCAGAATTTGCTCTGATTTTAAGAATCCAGGTCACTAATTTAATTATTTTCACGTATATGCATTCATCCAAAATGAAGTTTCTGTACATTTAAATCTATTATTCAAATAGA
The DNA here is from genome assembly GCF_000243295.1 of Trichechus manatus latirostris. NCBI lineage: Eukaryota > Metazoa > Chordata > Mammalia > Sirenia > Trichechidae > Trichechus > Trichechus manatus. Next base: position 23,886,167 of record NW_004443961.1, on the reverse strand, counting down.
TGCAACCATATGTAATGTCCAATATAGTCTACCAACTTGATTCAACTGTCTTTTAAAAAGCTTAATGTCTTTCATATGCCATATCATGGCTTAATTTACCTCAACTAACCAAAATGTTATGTGTGGTATATCTATATGTAACAATAATACATATTATAATAACAACTGCTTATGTTACACACTGTACTTTTCCAGTGCCTGCACATATATTATCTCAACTTCAGTGACTTACATAGCATTAAATAGCTAGTGTATAATGGAGAAGAAATCAGAAACCAGGTTTTTAGACTTATCCTCTGCAAAAACTCAACTGGTCAGAAAGGCCAGAAAGTAACTGAAAGCAAAATTGGGAAGATTCTTTTTTTCAAAGAGGTTTATATTTCCTATTCCCAATGGGAGTATTTTCTTTATGCTAAAATCTTGTTGTTGCAGGAGTAATAACCTTCTCCTTTATAGATATGTTTTCATCTAGAAAATTCTTCTTATCTCTCCCTCTTTCCTCTTCTTATGATCTTCATATTTTCAGATATCAGCTGAAAATATATACTATCATTTTACTTTGTTTTTTTCCTTTAATATCTGTCTCAGTTATTAGTTTTTCTGATGGACCATTTTTATTTCTTTAGCAGACACACTTTGGTACTGCTGGCAATAATTTACACTATAGTCCAGGCTGCATTATTTTAACAGGGGGAGAGCCTGAGAATTGGTGTGATAAAAAAGGAAACAGTCAAATTGCATTTGCCACAAAAGGGTGGAAACTTTACCTCTATAGAGAGAATTTTAAAAATATAAATGAAATAAGACTCTCAGATCTAGAATTTCTACACTGTCTAGAGTCAATTATATACTTAGTGGTTTCATATTTCTGTCTCTCTGAGGGTTCTTTTCCATTTCAGTGTTAGAATTTTCTTAAAATTTTCAGCAAGTTACTTGACACTTTTTTTTTTTTTTTCCTGACGTGGTTGCCTTAGCTATGAGAATGGAGCCATGAGGACGCAGTTTATACACCTGCCAGAACAGGGACCTGCATCAATAGGAGAGTGTCTAGGACCAACAAATGATTACATTATTATAACTCCTGGCCTACAAAGCTAGACAACACCAGCTCATCTGAATTATTTCTCCTCAGAGTTATTATCAGCTTACTGCAACCCACAGAACTTAAACAAAATCATAAAATAGGGATTTCCCACTATCAATTTTTATAGGATACAGTATATTTTTCTAATTATAAAATGATATATACTTATTGTTGAAACATGCAGAAACACAATAAAGCTCAAAGAAGGAAAGCCACTGGTATTATCACCATGCAGAGAAAACGCAGACCTCACAGTAACTCTACCCTCCAATTCCAGTAAACATTAGCCGGGTGCATTCTCTGCTTTCTTGGGGACTTCCTTCGTATTCAGCCCTTACCCTCTAATTTAGAGTGTTGCTCTAAAATCTAAGATTTTCTCCACTTGTTTTCCTTGAGCTCTCATTGCCTTCTCCAAGCCCCTACAATGTATTTAGCATTCTTTCTCACTTCCCACGCTGATATAGACTTCTCCTCATGTTTGCTTCCCCTTAATCATTTCAACCAGGTGAGGAAGAGTCAAAAATATGTTTGTCAAAATCTTCTCCAGTAATCTCTAAAGATAGTACCTTTTAAAAAATGATAATGAACAAAAGACTCTACTAATAAAAGTAAAGATTGGTAAGCAATTTTTTATTTTTACAAAAAATTCATTAAAAATAAAAGAAAAAGAAAGAGACCATACAAAATAAGTAGAATACAATCACTAAACACACGAGATAGATATTGCTAGAAATCAGTTGAAGAAAAAGAAAGAACAGAGAAAATGAGCTGACCTAAATCATTACGTGTATATTATGTAAAAAGCGATTCATTTGTTCTTGCATTCTCAGGATTTAAAATGTGTCATAAAAATTCCAGTCTTTATAGGAATGAAAAACAGGACAGACGTGAATATTTTTTATTTTACACAAAAAGTTTCAACAAAAGCAAAGGAAGGCAATAGAATCACCTAAAAAAGCTTGAACAAGTTCTCCAAAAACCTGTCTACTAAATACTAGGAACTATTCCTCAATAAAATGTCATCATGTCACCTTAGTTACGTTTTATGTCAGATTACATTTCATAATGCTTGTTTTACATGAAACAAATGAAAATGGACATGTATAGCAAATATACATATATGTGTTTGGGCAAAAGGGGCCATAGCTCCTTGAAGAATATTTTAGCAAAGAAGTGGTGAAGAGGAACCAAAAGTAAGTAATATGTTACTAGCAGCATTTTGGTGTGGTCAATGGATAGTGGAAAAGTGGTCAGGATACCAAGATGCTAACTTTGGCTGAGGCACCAAAGACCTATGACTTGATACAAGTTAGATCATGATTGTGACCTCAGAGGCTTCACTCAGCAAATTAAGGAGACTGGACATATGTCGTGGGAGACTACTCTTTTAGCCCTAATGTTAGGTTACACAAAAACTGAAAATTAAAGTAATAGGCTATATAGATAATAGGAAGAAAAATTCTATATGCACCAAAATTGAGGGATCCTATTGAGTCATACTTCCCAAATGAAGTTATACCAGCATATTTACCTTTGGAAGACATTAAAAGATTTTTTAAAGTTCTGTTTTAGAAGTTTCTATTGCTGGACTGATATTTTCCAGATATTTAAGGGAGCAATTCTATTTCCACCTGTATAAAAAACATTTTAAATCTTTTTCATTCCACAACAAATATATTTAAGCTAAACTTCAGCCTTTTTTGCCACAAACTTATACAGAAAAATGAAAGGCATATTTCCCATAAATATTCAATTAAACCTATTTTTTAGGAGGAAAACATATATTTCCCCCTCTTAAAATTCTATTCTCCTAATAAGTAGATATTTGCTGGATAAAAATAACCTCCCTTCCTCCCCACCAATCACTCACACACAAGCACACACACACATACACACACACACACACACACACACACACACACACACAGAGTCATTCACATATAAACATTTAGGTGCTTCTTAGGAGCTTGCTACGGACTTTTATAGAGATGCTAAGGTTTAAAACAATTTCTGAAATTTTGTATTTTATGAAGTTTGTTTTCACCAGCAGGATCATAAATTCATTTCCGCTGAGACATTATTCCATTATTCTTGGGATTTATTTTATAATAAGACAGCAGAAGACCCATAGAGTATAAGCTTATCCCTATTTTCTGGAAGCCACATGTGGAGAAGAAATTGGGAAAGGCTCTGTCAGAGTATTGTATATTTATCGAGTCTCGCCTGTTAAATCATTAATAACATACATTCTAAACTCTTATAGCTCTTTTTTATTCTTTTTCTATCATGTTGGAAATAATTTTTAAGGTATATTCAAAATCATGATTGGGTGTCATCTCAATTTTACATATTCCAAGAAAATTTCTCATAGTCATTTATCAGTTAAGACTAGGACTGTGTTTGCATAGCAATTTCAAAACTTTATGTTCTAAAATTCAATTAGAAGCACACAGAATCCCACATAAACTGCAAGATATCAAAGGTGTAATTTGGGACCAACTCAAGATTGCATATGCACAAATACCTGTTCCATATCACTGTATGATTCTTTATAGAAGTTACTTTATGTTTACATTATTCTGCTATTTAAAAGCAGAAATAATCTTTTCTTACATATATATTATCAGAACTCTGCACAGATAACAAAATAGAGTAGTTTAATGCAAAAATCAAGATAACATCTTACTCCATAGTGAATTTCTGTGTGGGGGTCACAGAAAAGATGAAAGGGGAACTTATCTGGGGTAAGAGTAAACTAATGGTGGAAGACATTCTTCCAAGGAGGTCATACCTGAAACTAATTACATTTATAGGAAAAAGTCATAGAGAAGGTCAAAGATTTTAGCATCATAGAAAAGAGAAGGCAAAATATTGAAAAAATTTAAAGATCAATAAGAGCTATAACAAATCTGTCGCCATAAAAGAAATAGTAATTATGAAAGCATTAGTTAGGCGTATATGTGGCTTAGCATTGATGGACATCTAAGACCTGGCTTTCAGAACAATAGAGGAGTACAATTTAGTTTTTTTTTCTTTTCATTTCCCAAGGATTTATGAATATTGAAATAAACCCAATTTCAATACAGAGTCAGAGAAAACTTTAGCATAGATGTATACTCTTCACATTTAATGTTTCACATATATATTATACATTGTTCTTTGATAATCTTTAATGATATTTGCTAAGACTTCTAGAAATGTGTTTAGGCATAATACTGTCTAGGCTGTATTGCGTACATGCTCAGGAGTGTTCGGCTAGAGGAACATCAGAGTAGTGATTTTCCTAAATCAGTAGACTAAGGAAGAATCTTATAAAAATTTTGCATGGATGAACTATAACAATCTAGCAGGATACATATGTTATATAAAATATAATATTTTAGGAATTATGATGTCTAATGATTGCAGAAGAAATTTTTGACAACCTTTTCTGACAAATCTCCAGCCAAGAACATATCACAATCTTTATCTTTTGTTATATGACTTTTCCCATTATCACTAGTATGGCATATTTCAGGATATAAGATTCTCAACATTCCCATCAATATCGAAATTAAGAGGAAATTAATAACATATATTTTTAAGATACAAAAAGTACTCTGTATCTGACACTCCAGAAATTATTTGAGTTGACTGGATGTTTGAATCCGTCTGTGAGCTGGCAAGAAAAGACTTCAGCACATGTTTCCTCTTTAGTATTCAGTTTCCCAAAGCCTAAAATATATATGTTGACCTCCCTCACCTCACTGCCCAAGATGAATGAATCCTCACTGGGGTCAGTGGCTTAGTCCCACCCAGGACCAGTTCCCTGACATACTTCTTAAGCTAACTACTGAAGTCAGGCAGATAAAATCAGTTACTTATTTGCTATCTTTCTGTACCTTCTGGGAAACAAACAGCAATTTGGTCTATGTTGATTTCTTATCTTGTCTTCCCCTGTGGCCCCATGGATCCAAACCTCAGGATCTGGCCCAATTCTTCAATGAAGAATGGTAACTTTTTTTTTTTTTAGGTAACCACAAACCTGTTTATTAAAAGAAAGAAAGAAAAGAAAGCATTCAAATGTCTATTCTCCATTTTCCTTTTGTCCTTTTTATGGCATCTCCAATCACACTTGGGTCCCTCCTCTCAAGAAGTATTATACTCCGAGACTGTCACTTTACTATATTTCTATAGTAAATTCCTATAGTAAACTAGCTCCGTTATAAACATGCGCACGTACACACATATAATTATAAAATTATACTTAGATAATGTCTCTAAGGCTTCTAGATCCATACAGTTAATCCTAAAATATTTTAAAATATAGAAAAAATTTAAAATAAATTGTAAAATCACTGGACACTTCCCTATCCCCACCTCCCTTGAACTGTTCTACAAGTTCCTACTACAGTATGCTTTGCTAAACACACATTTGTTCTTTTGTTTACATAAAATCTTATTTCTACATTTCACAAAGAAAGAGTTAAAGGGTAATCTAACAAAAAGCTCATCAATGTAAAGAAAAGTCTAACAAATAATTTTCAATTTATTATCAACTGTGCTAAACACGGAACAAATCTTAACAGCTACTGGGAAGCGAAACCACTATCATTTATAAAAATAATTGTAGTGAGAGAATAAAATGGGGCTGGGGAAAGACAGAGGAGAGGGGAGGTGGAAAATGGAAGAAAGGAGAAAAAAACCCAGCCATTATTAAAAATTAAATATAAAAAGTCATAGTATTAAAAGCAAAAGTATTAAATACTAAAAGATCATAATTTTATAAATATTTTGTCATAGATATATTATCTATGATCTTATGGCTATTTGTATCAAGTGTATTCACATATTGAAAACACTGTATATTGGTGTGTTACTATGTCTTCTGAACTTTGCATTCAGCAACATCATGCGTGTAGTTTTAGATCAGTCATGGTGGGAGTATTTTGACCATGAAAATTGAGAAACACTACAAAGAAGAGCCCCTCATCCCACCTCTGGAGAGGCAGGTGTTAAATATTTGCCTGCACACTATGGGTTATTACTGAAGATTTCTAGAATCCAGTAAAAAATTGCATTTAGCTAACTGAAGAAATCACACTGGAGAAAAGACACTGGACACTCTTGAGAGATTTCCATAGAGCTGAGGAAATGTTGTATAGTTCATAAAAGCCAAAGTTACTCAGTTAATAAACTTTTTATTTAATTGATTATAAAATAGAAAAATATTGACATTGTTTTAGTTAATGCAAAACTTAGTGTACAAAAAGAAAGTGTGAGTGCCTGGAATGTAAACTTTTTAAAGTTCTAGGATTTTTTTCTTATGTTTAATAAAGCTCCAAACACAACTATATTACGTTTCTTTTACAGATTTTCACCATCTTGTTTTTCCCTTGCTATGATGACACGTTTAATCACTTTAATCTATACTTCTGCTCCCTTTATTTCAGAAAATGTGAAATGTTCTTTCGGAAATTAACCTTTACTGGTGCGTGTGAAGTAATTGGTTTCTTTTTGTCAACCTCTTAAACAGGGAAAATAAAAGGATAGGGCATCGTGAAATTATCGGGGCAATTGAACCTGTATGTTTCATACTTTGAATTAGTATTGTTAGGTGACACTGTGAAGATAAAATCTCCAGCCTTGAAAAATTTGTATTGTGAAATGGTTTCCTTATCAGCAAGGTTAATGAAGATGTCAGCAAATGGGATGAGGCTTTGCCAAATGGAATTACTTTCACCTCCAATCCAACTTGGAAAAGGTGTTAATCAGTATATTAATCTTATCAGCAGCTGAAAAGGAGGATTTGGAAGTGACCATTTCTGCTCTTCATTAGAAAACCCTGAAAAGATAATTATTCTCAAAATCCATATTATCTATACTATGAAACAGCTCTTTTTTGCTAAAGTAAAGCCTTTTGTAAGGCAAAGACAAAGATGAATAAATGGGCAAGAAAGAGTTCTGAAAGAAAAATGTAGACAGAAAAATATCTAAAACATATTTAAAGTTTTCTGAAATATTTAGGACCTAACCAACACAAGTATGTCTACTGAATATAATCATAGAAACAGTTGTAACAATTGTTTTAAGCTGGGTTCTCTAGAGAAGAAAACCAGTAAAGCATATATATGTATATGTATATGTGTGTGTGTATATATATATATACACATATATATAATC
>NW_004443961.1:23870650-23878821 GCF_000243295.1 Trichechus manatus latirostris | reverse complement strand
AGAGATTTATATCAAGGAAATGGCTCACACAGTTGTAGAGGCTGGAAAGTCCAAGTCCATGGGTCAGGCTGGAGGCTTCTCCTGACTTACATAGAGCTTCGGGGGTTGGCAAACCCAAGATCGGCAGGTCAGACAACAGGGCGCTGACTCACAGGCTGCAGAGACGGATGAATCCCAAAATCGCCAGATAAGACAGCAGGTTAAGATGCTAGCTCAAGTCCCAAGAACTGGAGGTCAGACAAACAGGAGCCTAAGCAAAATCCCACAAGCCTTGCCAGAAAGTCTATTTATATTGGATACAGGCCACAGCCTCAAGGAAACTCCCTTATCAACTTATTGGCTACTCACAGCAGATCTCAACATGGAAGTGAATACATCATAACTGCCAAACCACTGAGAATCATGGCCCAGCCAAGCTGACTCACAACCTTAAGGATCACAACAACAAAAATAAATAATTATTTAATTGAATAGGACAACATCACAGTTGAAAATTATATACATGCTTAAAAATGTCAAGGTATAGAAAAGAAACACAGTTTACTGCTACAAAGTTTATTTATCCAGGCTATAGAGTTTGGATTTAAAAAGTGGATGAGAACCCCTACCTCATAAGATTGCAGACCTAAGTGTTAAAGGTAAAATGGTAGTGCTTCTAGAAAATAAAATAAACAAAAATCTGTTGTCTTCGAGTTGATTTTGATTCAGTTAAGGAGTTCTGTTCATGAAAAATCAACATTAAGAGAGTGATGCATTCATATAATAAAGGAGTAATACCAGAATATATTTTGAGTTTCTACAAATCAGTAATAAAATACAGAAAACTTAATAAGAAAAACAGACAAAAGACTTGAACAGATACTTCACAAAATATTCTGATTGCCGGTAAGTATGTGAAAAAGTACCCAACATGATCAGTTATTAGGGAAATGTATATTAAAACCACAATGAGACACTACTACAGAACAACCAGGATAAAAATTAAAAAGACTGACAATATCAAGTGTTAATGAGGATATGAAGTTGTTGGAATTCTCATACACTGCTCTCATATACTGTTTTCATATACTGGTAATGGGAGTGTAAATTGAGACAACTATTTTGGAAAACTGGAAGTATTTTCCAAAGTTGAACATTCACATACCCTACAAACCTGTAAATCCACTTGTAAGTATATGCCAAAAAAAAGTGTACAAATGTTCCAAAAATACAGCTACAAAAATGTTCTTGGTAATATTATTCATAATAGCTCTCAACTAGAAATAACTCCATTTTTAGTATATCCGTGCAATAAAGTATCATAAAGCAAAGTAAAACAATGTATGACTTATAAATGCAACAACATGCATATTTCACAAAAGACAGATACAAAAGAATACTTAATATTTAATTCCACATATATCAAGTTAAGAAGAAAAAACTAATCTATAATGATAGAAGTCACAATAGTACTTATTTCTAGGATGGAGGTTTGAAGCAGGGACTGGGAGGTGGGTTGAGGGATTTCTGGTAATGTCAGATATTTAGATCTGGAAACTGCTTAAATGGGTATGTTCACTTTGTAAAATTTCAAATGTGAAAATGTATGTAATTTCTGTATATTATAGTTAAATATCAAAGTGGCAATTAAATTTTAAAAAAGAGAAATTAAGAAACTGCAGATGTGTTATAGGATAACTTTAATGGAAAAATCTGGAGGAAAATTATTAAAATATAGAAACATTGATATCTTCCATTTGGAAAAAATAATGACAAATGAACGTATTAGAAACTGATGATGTTCAGTTTCTTGGGTGGGATCATGATAGTGTGGCTATGCAGAAGAGTGTCATTTTTCTTTGAAGATACAGGCAAAGTATTTAAGACTGAAAAAAAAAAAGGGGGGGGGTAGGTTGTGTTTGACCTATGGCTGTTACCTGATGACCCTCACTTAAATACTCTGGGTGCCCATAAAATTTCTTGAAGGCAAAATATTGCTTCCCTACTCTCAGATCATTTACTGTTTCTAAGAGTTTTATTTATTTATTATCTAGCATTCATGAGTGGGATGAAAAAAGAACCTAATTATATCCAATAATATCTGTGGTGTAACAGATGGCTACTAGGTCTCAAAGTATTAGGCTTGGATCAATTAAAATTAATTGATTCCAAAGAAATGTAATTGAATTTTATAGCATGGATCTGTTTATATATGATTTCTTTATGAAACTAGGGTCCTAAAAAGGAAGTCAAAAAGGGAAAAATAGATTTGAATGAGGTCTACATATGCCCTTAAATTATGTCTAAGCTTTGTACCACGCAAGTTGCACATTGTGAATTACCATTCATCAATAGAAAATCCACATGGCTCAAGTGTTTCCCAGGTAAGCCATCCTCATTTTAAATAGGGATGACTTTAATGTAACACACTGCAAACTCTGGTGAAATATTTAGCGTTACTCAAATTTTCTTTTGTCCACTATATCATATGGCATGTGGTCTTCCCTGTCTACAGGTAGGTCCAACCCTTGAGAAAGAACAAGAAAGGTGCAACACAGCTGGTGTGCCAAAGGTTACAAAATCACAATCACATTTCAGGACAGTAAAGGCTCTAAATCTTTCATTTACTGAAATGGCTCAGTTTCAGTAAAATCAGACAAAGTTGACTTTTCTGTGCCCATCTTACCCTTGTGCCAGCCTTGGAGTTTTTTTGTTGTTTTATTGGTTTTCCATTCTGTCAAGTATATTCGGAGATAGGAAGGAAGGAAGGGAGAAAGGGAGGCAGGGAGGGAGGGAGGGAAGGAGGGAAGGAAAAAAAGGACAGGAAAGGTAAGGGGTGAGTGGCAACTGAAACCCACTAAAGCCTTTATGCCTAGCTCTTGACTGTGTCTATCTGGAAGAAAAAATGGCTTTTTCTTCACACAAAAGTATCCTTTATTCTCCAAGCTATGCTCCCTGGGGCTGCAATCTTCTAGAGGTGAAGACTGTCTAATTTTTCCTTTTTCTAGAGAAGGCACTTAAAAAACAATAAAAATTTAATATAGCCCTAGATTTTAATAAGAAGCTCGTATCTCTAGGCCCAAGTATACTCTTATTTATGCCATGAAGAAAAATAAACAAATAACTCAGTCCCAAAACCTCAGTCCTAGTTTTGATTTTTCCAGTAATCAAGTAACTGATATTCACGCAAATAACTTTATACTTGATTCCGAAACTCCTTTAGCTTGAAAAGCAGATGATGATAACTTCAGAGGTCCATAGTATTATGGATTAAATGAGATGACAGATGAAAAAGTACTTCGAAAACATTGCAAATATTATACAAATACAAACCATGACTGCTAAACAAAAGGGATTTCACTTTGTTTTGTTCTTTGTGACACATACTTTTTTGACTCTAGTGTCTTTTTGTCTGCTTCTCAACGTTTCATTCCCCTTCTCCTCAATGTAGCATTAAAGGCTTAGTGACTACAGTCACTTTTCCCACCAGTAGTCACATTATGTTTAAGTTGGTTGTTGATTGTCTTTTTTAATTTAATTAGAATTTTAATGAAATAATTGCAACTTTACATACTTTGTATGGTGATTTAGAGGATTATGTTTACTTTGAGGATAATTCTTTTTTGAAGTCTTTGGAGGAGAACAGACAATGAACAAAAGTAAATGAAATCATCAAAGCAATTTATTGAGAATAGTGAGAAAGAAAATACTTAGGAAATTCTATTTGAACATCAATGTGTTAGATGTTCTTAAATATCCTCATAAAGCCAGTATCAAGGCATTCTGACAATAAAATAGAGGTTGGAAATCTCCAGGGCTTCCCCATTTGCCTTCTCTGGTCATCTACTCCATGTTCCTTACAACCACTGAGAAAATTGATCATACCCTCGAAGTTATCACTTTCCTTCACTCTCATGTTCTCTGATTCCCTTCCTTGGTTAGAGAGTTATTAATTTTGTGGCTAACACTTTTATTTGAATCTTCTTTACATTCTTTTAGATTAGGGAGCATAAGTACATCATAATCAGTGCGTGTGTGTGTTTTGTGTGTGTGTGTAAACCAGTTTCCCTAGATCAAGTTTGACTCATAGTAAACCCATGTGTTCAGAGTAGAACTGTGTACTGTGGGGTTTTCAATAGCTGTGATCTTTCAGAAGTAGATCGCCAAGCATTTCTTCTGTGACATCTTTGGGTGAATTGGAACCACCAGCTTTTCAGTTAGTAGTTGAGTGCTTAAGCATTTGCAGCACCCAGGGCACAGACACACACAATAACTTTGCCGACTATAAAATATTACATATAAATAAATGAAGTTAATATACATAATGATTAGTAACATCAACACAAGAGTTTTTTTTTTTTATTATTTGTTCGTTTTTAATAATAGATACACTTACTGATCTCTTACCATCCACCATGCACTGGACTGAGCACCACCTATATTATTTCATTGAATTCTCACAAGCAACACCAATAGAAAGGAATAGTTATCTTTATGTGGGAACAGGCCAAAATGACTATAAAAAAGCAGATCATTGGACAAAAAAGCCTGGGCTCTTAAGTACCAATCAACAAAGCAATTTATACTGGCACCTACCCCAGACTACAGTAGAGGAAGATAATCATTAATCTATCAGGAAAAGATGTATTGGAGCCCTGAGTTTGACCCCAGCTCCCATACTGACTGGGCTCAAGCTCGCTTTACCCTACTGAGTCCTCACTTGTCAATGGAAGAATTGGAGCTTCATGATCTTTAATGTTTCTTCCATTGAGAACAGCCCATGAGTCAGCAGGAAATATGACTATAACTTTATGAAAAATCTATTTTTAATGTTTTTTCCCCTTATAAGTATCCTATAAACTCTGTACAAAAGTTTTATACAACTAAAAAAATATGTATAGATTTTAAGAAATCTCTCCAGACTTTTTCCACAGATTGAATTTAGTTTTCATGGAAATTAAAGTGGATAGCTGTTCACATTTGCAAGTTGGACTCCCAATTACAGACTTTGTAATGCAAATTTAAAGCTCAATTTTGGAAAAGAAAAGGATAAAAAGGAAAGCAAAGGCCATAAAAAAAAGAGGATGTCTTTTCTAGTGCTGTATTTTATGAATGTAACACTTTCTAGACAGCTCACTCAAAAACTAAGTCCTGATTTACCAGGATCCCACTTAGTTTCTTTCTCTAGTATGTTGTGGTTGGATGCAGCCAATTCATTTTTTGAATGTCCCCTTTCTAATAAAAAAAAATCAAATAATGGATTTACTATATTATACTTACATGCTTTAAGAAGTTTATCTGTGTTGTTTTCATACAGTGGCAACCAAAACTAGATAACAGAGGCCTAATAAAATTTATTATATATTAAGAACTTTGCTCCTAGTAAATTTTTTATTCAGAATGAGTAAAAGCAATGCCTCCAGCAGTAAGACATCAGGATCCAGCTCTGCCCTCTGCCTGTTTGTTACTCTTTCAGGCAGGATCTTACACTTGAGAGTTAGAGGGCAGCGTGTTTAGGCAGAAACATCTAACGCTATCAACCCCCTTGCCCTCACCTTCAAGACCACTTTCCAAAGGATCAGCCTTTGGTAAAATTCTGAGGGTAAGAAAAATGAGCCTCTGACATGTGGGCCTTCCTTCACTCCCTCTTCCCTCTTGTTTACTTCTCTTTCACCTGGTGTCAAGGACCTTCTGTAGTCCCTTATATCAGGAAGAAACTTAATGTGAATTCTTCTTTCTCAATCTTTTCCACTTAGGCAAATCCCATTGAATGATTAATCTCTTTTATAAGGATCAGCACAAAGCTAGTTCCTATGAGGTGGAGGTTAAATATGTCCCAAACGTCCAACTTTTCCAAACTACTGTATCACTCCATCATCTCTAACATCAACTGCTCCTCCTCTCAGTACTCTTCCCCCTGTCTTTGGGTTCTTTAACTTGCTGCAACATCTCACAGAACTCACAAACCATATCTCAAGGAAACGGAAATGGCTCATGTAGTTGTGGAAGCTGGCAAGTCCCAAATCTGCGGGTAAGACATCAGGCTACAGGCCTCTCCTGACTCAAGTGGTTACAGGGGCTGAAAAATCCAAATTGGTGAGTCACACAACAGATGGCTGGCTCACAAGGCTGTAAAAGCTGGCAAATTAGGTCAGATGATAGGCTGCTGGTCCAAGTTCCAAGAACCAGAGGTCAGATGATGATGAGCAAGAGACAGGATCCACAGAAAGAGAGAGAACTTTGCCAGAGCATTCATATATATTGGATGCAGACCATACCTCCAAGGAAACTCCCCTTACTTGAGCAAGGCAATGGAAGGATGTGACCTGAACATGGGTGGTGACTGGGATAAGGATTGTGATTTGAGTCACACCCTTTAGTAAGGTGGTGACTCAAGATACATCCCACCCTAATTCTGCCTCATTAACATAGCAGACAAGTTACTCCCAAATGGGACCATAACCACAGGCATAAAGGCTAGGATTTACAACACATCATAAAATGGAGGATAATTAAATCAGATCACAAAATAGAGGACAATTAGATCACAAAATGGAAGACAATTACATCAGACCAAAATGGAGGATGACTACATCATTATATAACTGCCAAATTACATTATTACATAACTGTCAAACCACTGAAAATCATGGCATACCCAAGTTGACACATAACCTTAATCATCACAGGTTTCATACACCTTATTTGCATTAGCAGAAAGCTGTGCAATCAACTTGGTGGACCACAAGCACCTTATTTGCAGAGCCCCACCCAATCATTGTGTGGAATTTATAAAGACTATGACTATATTAAGTAATTCACTGCATCTCACCCATTTATCATTCAAAACTTAGGAAAAAATTCTGGAACCACCAAGACAGACACCATTTTTTCTTTGCCTATATGGCATTGTATTTTCATGTTTCTATTATAGAAGTCATAATCCTATATTGTCAGTATCTATCTACTGAATGTAGTAAACACTGGGAATGTAGTTGTAAAGAGGACAGGGTTTTTACCATTATGCGGCTCAAAACACTTTAAATAAACAAGCAAAAAAATTTCATAAAATAATACAAAATTAATGAGCAATATGATACCAAGAAACTCCACGTTTTGGCAGAGAATGTGGGGAGAATCTTCTTTTGAGATGGGGGTTACTCTGAAGAGTTAAGAATAATTGAGATTATATATTTAATTCTCCCACCAGAATTAGACTGGGTAGAGGCTTGTATTGCTCTATTCCTAACACTTCATGCAGTACTTAATAAATAGTATGCCCTAAATAAATATTGAGTAATAAATGAATGAATGATTTATTCACACTTAATTGTAAAAGCAATGATGAGTTATCTTTCCACTTAAAATCTTATAAGTCATGTAAGTGGAAGCTCATCTCAGATACCTGCTAGATGAAGGAACTTGCATCAATTGCTCTTCCTATCTGAGTTTCAGAGTCCTAGTTGCACAAGACATTAAGCGTTTGGCTGCTAACCAAGAGGTCAGCAGTCTGAATCCACCAGCCGCTCTTGGAAACCCTATGGGGCAGTTCTACTCTGTCCTATAGGGTCACCGTGAGTTGGAATCGACTCAACGGTAATGGGTATCTGACTCTGTTTCCTTATTGTTCAAGTAGGAACAATAATAATATGTAGCTTGAAAAACTATTGTAGCATTTAAATGGTACAGCATATTGAAATTATTTGATAATTACTGTCTTTTTAAAAAATGTGGTTTCTCTGTAGTCTGGCTTCTAGCACCTAGTCTGTAGCGTCATACATACAAATCATAGTGAGGCAGCAGCACTGGTATGGTGTCTTGCTTCTCCCTGGCTATATTGCTCCAGTTTGCATTGTTCCTGGCTATAGAGCATATTAAAACTGGTCTGTTAGCTCTTTCTATAGAATTCATGAACTATCTAATTGTGATGATATGGATCACTTTTGTGTGGCCTTTCTCACCACGGTCTTGTACCTCCCACCAAATGTTTAGATAAAAAAACCCAAACCCCAGGTACTGGCAAAAAAGGTGCTCTAGGCAGAAGCACCATGCCATCCCTCCACAGCAAAGATCTGAAAAACTAAGCCGAACAGAGAAGACAACAATCCTGAAACCCTAAAACATCAAATGAAGAGATAAAGAACTCAGCCAAGCACCAAATGGAGTGAGAAAACTGACAGAGAATGGAGAGC
>NW_004443961.1:23857300-23862827 GCF_000243295.1 Trichechus manatus latirostris | reverse complement strand
TTCCAACCATGCTAAGGTATACGGAATCCTAATGAGGGGCTGTCAGTTTTGCCATCCTGCTAGGCTTTAAATGAGCCATCCCAGAGGCGGGAGGATCTCACCACCACCAAGGAAGAAGGACCAAGAGCTGAGTGCATCCTTTGGACGCGGGATTCCTACACTGAGAAGCTCCTGGAAGGAGCATACCAAGAGAGACTGAGAGAGAGACAGAGAGACAGAGAGAGAGAGAGAGTGCGAGAGAGAGCGCACTATGACACTGAAGACATGAAAAGTAGTGGTAGAGAAACAGTGGTAGGAGAGACCAGCAGGAGATGGTGTGGTAGACTTCCCGGCCCAAGAAGCAAGAAAGGTGAGTATCTTTGGGCAGGAGGCTTACTGGCAGAGTAGGGTGCCCCTGGGCACTTGATGGAACTAGGTTTGCTGGCCCATGGAGCTAGAGCTGAGAGCCTTAAGGCTGAGGCTTACAGGTGGGGTGGGGTGCCTCCGGGCACTTATAGGCAGAGCGAAAAGAGCTTTGTAACACTTACCTAAGCAGGGCAGAGGCCAGAGGCCAGAGAGAGGTGTGTCTGCAGGCACAGCTGAAAAGGGGCTGTCCTGATGGAAGAACTGTTTCCTGAGGGGTCCTGAGCCTGAATTGTGATCTGCTACTTCACTAATAATCCCCATAATCAAGAGTATGGTCTGTGAGTTCTGTGTGGCCATTGTAATGAATCATTAAACCCAGCAGAGAAGTAGAGAGTGCCATGGGAGGGACAGTTGATGTCAGAATTGGTACAGATGGTGGAGAGAGGAGGCATGTCTGAACTTTGACTCATAGGAATCAGCCTTGGGCTGTTGATCTCAATTCTGCTTCACCCTTATGAAGTTAGAGGAGGTCAGATGCCGCTGCCACACCATGTTTATACTAATATTTCTGTATTTAAAAATTCTTTCTGATAAAAATGCATTTTTGCTTTAATCACTGCAATATCATATTAGATAAGTGCCTTTACTGTCTCCATTTTACAGATAAGGGAACTGAGGCTTAGAGATGTGAAATAATATGTCCAAGGTCAACAATTACAACAATGTGACAGAGCCTGCATATTAACATCAGTCTCCTGTCTTGTCTAAAAGCCTAACTTCAAAATTACTTTGTTATACATATATCTCATCTTTTCCTCGCCATTTATCATTTTCTGCAGCTATTATAGTGGAGAGAGGGAGCATAGTAAATTGACCTATGTTACTAATTTTAAATAATAATTTCTTTTTTCAGAATCTTTTGTTAGATGTGAATCTAGTCTCTATTTGGGCACTTTTAGTGACAGGCTGCCTTTTTGCTTTCAGGAACGCCTGGTCCATTGTATGTATTCCACTACTCATTATATAATAATTCATTATATATCGTATTAGTATAGATTGTATAAAGCTAATAATATTCATTATATAATAGCTCATTGTGATATAATAATAATAATTTACACTGAGCATAAAGTTGACATTTAAAAAGCACCAAAGTAATTTCTTCCCCCAACAGCCTTTTGAGGTAAAATAATGATCACAAAAACAAAATTTTTAGACTCAAAGTCCAGTGTTCCTTCCATTCTGCTATTAAACATTTTGTTTTACTTTGAGTCAAGATGTTTCTCTTTATAATTTCTACTTTTTTTTCTAGTCCTCACCTTAAGGGCAATTCTCTATGCTTACTTTCTGGAATATAGTGAGCCATAAATATACGTACGTCCTATAGATAAATATATTAGGATGATTAATATATGGATGAGGAATATTGTTTCGAAAGTAGCTGTTTTCCAGGCTAAACATTCTGTGCTTCTTCATTTTCTATATTCAGCTGAACATGGTATTTAGAAAATCACCATCCAGTGGTCTCTGAGTTACTTGATAGGAGCAGAAGTTGCAAGAAGTACAGGAGACAGAATCGACCTCAGAATATAAATAGAATTTATATTTTAAAGATGTCTGATATCAATACGTTTCTTGCATGTTCCTTATCTTACCAAATTTGTGGAAATGAAAAATAATCTGGTTACAAAAATATGGGAAAAAAACCTGATTATATATCTAAGAAAAAAATAAAATATTATTTATAAAAGTCTTCTTATATGTGGAATACTGGTCAATTCAAGTCTTTTGTGGATCTGTAGAATAGAATAAAGTCATAAGGGGCAGGCATCAGAAAGCAAGGAGCAGAGATTCCTGTCGTGTTTCAGCAAGCTCCATATGAAAGGTTATGTGTCTGACAAAAAAAAAGTTCTCCTGTCTCTAGTACCATACAGCACACAAACAGCTCTGACCATTTGGTTCTTAGATGGGAACTCTGGGAACTAATGATAAGAACATCTCAGTGAATCTGGAAATTTCTTCTTGAATTCCCTGAGGTCAGGGGAGTGAGTGCTGTGTGAAGGTGCCTAAGTGTCCTCAGGTCTTGCCAACAGATAAAAGACATCCTTTCAAATTGCAGTTGCCTGTACAGAACTTTCTCTTACAATATAGTAAATTACCAGTCAATGAAAGAAGTGGTGGTACCCCAAACAGCACAGCCCTCGGTTCAAAGAAGGCTATTTCTCTATTTTGTGTCCTGGAGTTCCAGAAGAGGTTGTGACAACGGATGATTTTGCTGACCTCACAGAAAAAAAACAAAAAGAAAACAATCAGACTTGTTTTGCAGGATGCCAGCAGATGCTGTGAATAAAGGCAGAACAGCAGCAGTCAGCCATGTTCTGCTACAGACCAAGTTTAGCTAATCCATATGGAGTTTGTGTCTGAGTCCAAGCGTGACTTTAGCCAACCACATTAGGAAATTTTCTCCTTCATTATAGGTCCCTTATTTCTGAAGCTACAAAACAAAATATGTTCAGTAAATAATACAATAAGTGGATTTTAAATTCTATGCATGCCAACCTTTATTTGTTGCATTAAATAAAGCAGAAATAACCCTAATTTCTCTTGTTTTCCTTACTGACTGAATAGCAGAATTTTACATTTAATCTTTCAATGCTGAAATATTTAAAGAATATGTTTCTGCAGAGTCTATATGCTATGCCACACTCCTCTAGGAAGAATGGAATTAATTTTGATTTTATTTAAGTGTATAACTTGAATGTGTCTTAAGATACTTCAAAAACCCTGGATAAATGAAGTTTACAATTATACATATGATGGTTTTCCCTTGTCAGGAACAAGTAGGCATTGGAATTCAAGACTAAGAATTACGATTTCAGAATTTGTCTGAATAGACTGGTGATTAGTACACCTGGGAAGCTTTAAAAGTTATTTCTATGACCCACTCCTTGGAGAGTTCAGTTGAGTGGGTCTAGTGTGGACCCCTCAAATAATTCTAAGCTCCCCAACAACACTATTAGATAGAATTCTTATACATTCCTGGAGTGAGTGTAAATTGATAACAACTTGGGGAAACAGTTTGACATCAGCTCATTCATTTGAAGATGCGTCTATCCTATGTTCCAGCAAAATCAGCGACTAGATTTATACCCTCAAGAAACTACTGATTGTGGCGCAAGAAAATATGTGCAAAAGTGCTCACAGCAGCATTGCTCATAACGGCCCAAACCTAGAAACTACTCAGCGATCATCTAGGATGAATAAACAAATGGCGCTGATATAGTGATATAATGTACTACTACACGACAATGGAAAGGAACAACTACAACCCGCAAAGAAAAAAAGAGTCTCAACAACATAACGTTAAGAAAAAGCAGCAGGTCACAAAACAATACATGTAGTATAATTACATTCACATAAGGTTCAAACCACAAAACCAAACCCACTGCAGTAGAGTCGATTCCGACTCACAGCGACCCTGTAGGACAGAGTAAAACTGCCCCACAGGGCTTCCAAGGCTGTAAATCTTCATGGAAGCAGACTGTCAGTCCGCAGGCTAGTGGGTTCAAACAGCTGACCCTTCGGTGAGTAGTAGAGCGCTTAACCACTGTGCCACCAGGGTTCAAGCCCAGGTAGAGTCCATTATATTGTTGAAAGCTGCATAGATTTATTTTTAACAACAGGGACATTATTATCACAAAACACAGGATATGGTTACCTTAAAGGGGGACAATCTGTTGTTCACTATTTGGTTTCACCATCTTTTATGGTAAGGGCCTTTTCTTTCTTTCCCTTTAGCTACTTGCAGCCTTCTCTTTGGTTCTTGTTTCCCACCATGAACCATATTCAACTGGTAAAAATACTCTTTGGTGCCTACATACTGCTGACTACCGATGTCGTCTTCTCTGTATTACACACAGTCCATTGCCTTATTCACCTGCCAGAGAATGAAAAAATAATGCTGGATCCCACTACATGAAATCACCCCAAACAGCATTTAGATCAGATAAACAAAACACCCATCACTTCAGCTGGAGTTTGTGCCAGCATCCAAATAGCTTCTCTGGATTTCAGTATCTCCTCTCTGTCTGTGAAATGTTGAATCAATATAAAATATATCACATGTTCTGTCACCCTTCTCTCTTTAAGATCGCTACAAAAGTAGTAGAAAGAGGCTAGAGTACTTTCCTTTTTATAGTGAGCAGACATAGGGTACTGATGTTATCTTCTTGCTGTGGCTGATTAACACACTGGGGAAAAAATGTGTGAAATGAGCAGTCAGGACTGTTTCCATGGTTGCCAAGCTCTTTGCATAGAACAAAAGTAAAGTAGCCTCAGAAGGTCCCTCAGTCCTGGAGTTCAGCATGATTGAGTGCTATAAATGCAGAAGGAGGGGGTATTCATTGCAAAACGCAGTCCACATATCCTAATAGTCCTGTAACCCCATTAAAGCAAATAGGCTACAAAGACACTATTTTTTTTTAAATGTATGACAATACTCTTGCAATGCTATTGTGTAGTAGAATTTCATAGAGAATTTAATGGGGGAAGGAAACCAGCCTTCCCTAGGCACATTCTACATGCTTGGAGCCAGTAGCTACACCATCCATTTACTGGGAGACATAATTATCCCTTCTCTTATTTTAACAGGTATGAAAATAAGATTAGAAGAGATCAAAGTGCCATTTCCAAGACATACACCTGAGCCATTTTCTATCTAAATCCAAAGCCAGTGCTAAATCTACTATATTACAGACTGGTGTCATGCAACTGGTCTCTGCGAAACAATATATAGAATAATTTCACAAAACATGTTGCTGTATCGTATTTAAACTAGGGATGCTGCTCATAATATTACCTGCAGCCCTTTAATGTCGACCCAACATTGACATTTCTACCCCATTATCAGAAATAGCTATGCTTCTTTTTTTTTTTTTTTAATTGTACTTCAGGTGAAGGCTTGCAGAACAAATAGTTTCTCATGAAACCGTAGTACACGTATTGTTTCATGACATTGGTTAACAACCCCACAACAGGTCAACCCTCTCCCTTCTCGACCTTTTTTTTTTGGTGAAAATACACATAGCCAAAGATACACCATGTCAAAAATTTCTACATGCACAGTTCAGTGATGTCAACTACATTCTTCCAATTGTGCTGCTATTCTCACTTTAGATGAAGG
>NW_004443961.1:23817918-23850287 GCF_000243295.1 Trichechus manatus latirostris | reverse complement strand
AAGGAAGAAATCAAAAGAAGTGGAAAAAAATCAACACCAGCAGCCAACAGATGGCACTCAGAGAGGCAGCTAGTGCGGGCTGGTGGAATCCAAGCAGCTGGTGCTTCTCAGATAAGAGACTGTGTCCGCGGGAAGCAGAGGAGGTCGAGTGTGGGTGAAGAAGGGTAGGGAGTGGGAAAGTGTATATCACAATTACTGAAGCTCTGCAGCCCCTCAGGAAGAAGCAAAGATGGCGCACGGAGCCAGGTATTTGAAAGGAGGGGGAGGTGGTGAGAGGTAAGGAAGAAATCAAAAGAAGCGGAAAAAAGCAACACCAGCAGCCAACAAATGGCACTCAGACAGCTGGCCCGTTCAGATGGGTGGAATCCAAGCAGCTGGTGCTTCCAAGACAAGAGATTGTGGCCACGGGAAGTAGAGGAGGCCGAGTGGGGGTGAAGAAGGGTGGGGGTGGGAAAGCGTATATAGCAAATTACTGGTTGTCTTTTCTTCCGCTGGAAGCTCTGTGAAGCTGCTTTCTTGTACCCTGTTTGCTAGTTTCTGATAGGTGTCCAAGATGGTGGATCCACGCTTCGTTAGCTGATAGGGAACCTCTGCATGAATCTCTCCTCGCTCTCTGTTCTCTGTCAGTTTTATCACTCCATTTGGTGCTTGGCTAAGTTCTTTATCTCTTCATTTGATGTTTTAGGGTTTCAGGATAGTTGTTTTCTCTGTTTGGCTTAGTTTTTCGGGTCTTTGCTGTGGAGGGATGGCATGGTGCTTCTGCCTAGAGCGCCATTTTGCCAGAAGTCCGCTATGCTTCTTTTGAATGACTAGTTTGCTTTTATGTTATGAATTCTGTGGGTTTTATAAGTGATCATGTACCCAACTTTGGAGTGACCTTAAGAATGTTTAGAGCTGAATTTGGGACCTAGGTCACGCACCAAAGCTTCTGGTATATACCCAGTCTCTTGTCCGATCACTTCTAGTCTTGCTACGCTTTTATCTACCTGTTCTCATCTTTCTATTTTAATTATATTTCCTTTTGTTGTACACATTATGCCAGGAGAAATAAGACATCGTATGAATAATAATTATTTTCTTTAAAGACAATTTTCATGTTTCTCTTTTTTATAAATTTTGTAATCAGGTATTTATTTTAAGAGAACAGCTTTCCTCCTCACATCTCTAATTTCTTCTTCCATACCTCTTTTAAAAGTGTCTAATATGTTGCACTATAGAGATATCTGCTATGGACAACTAAAAATCCATTCTGTCTTGTTATATCTTTGTCTGAAGAATGAATTCTGCTCTGTCTCTGTCTGACCTCTTGAATGTTACGCTTTGACAGACTCTCTTGCCTTCACCTGTCAGACAATCTTGGAAATAAGAGATGAAAAACACCTAGTAAATCACTCAGGACACATCTATATTACAGAAGAGAAATCAAATGCAGGATTGATAAATAGTGATTCTGCTTGCTTCCCAGAGAAATCTAGAAGGGATTTAAAAATGTTTGTTCTTTATATATTGAAGGACTCATGGACACATCACACTGGTTACGTATAAATTTGAACCCTCAGCAGAAGAATCTCTCTCCTCTAGTTGTTCACCTTTATCAACCCTTCATCATATTCAATAGGTCATACAGGAAATAATAGGTCATCTTTAGTACAGTTCCAAGATATCCTTTGTGAGCAGCTGTGGCCCTATGGAATCCCACAGAGATTTAAGATCGGTTTCATCACAAAATGTTGGAAAATTTTATTTGTATCTTTCATATCAGTACTCCTGTACCATCACATAGGCTAGGCATAAACATCTCCTATGTAGAATGATGGAATATATTGTACACAGGAGTTGTGTGTCACCAAAAATACCTCTCTTGTTTCTTTTTTTTGAGTATTTCTTAGTCTTCTTCCACTTCTAGTACTCACCACTCCCTCCTTCATAGCAACATACAAACAGCAAGAAAGGCAGAGAGTTGTACAAAAGAGATAGGAGAAGTCATATTCGGATCCAGCTTTGGCCTTTGAGATCTCATATAATTTTCCACTCCCGAGTTCCCAACACCCACTCAGAGCAGTAAACAGTTTTTTGCATAGAACTGAATTTTACTCACTACCTTTATACCAATGATAGGACTTAAACTAATCACCATTTCAGCCTCAATATACCACAGGAATTCCAAAATTATATACATATGGTGTCAGTTTGGGGGTAGGCTGAAGCAAATCTTTTGAGGTCAAGGCAAAATGGAGACTATGTAAATATTGTCAATGTTGAAAAACAAGGGAGAACAGACAGAAATATAAGGGTGGAAATGTAAAACTCAGATCCATATGGTGGCTACTGCCAGCATAGGTCAGTAGATTTCCTCAGTCCAGATCTAGAAAATAACAGATCAGGAATGTTTGGAATTCCAGAATTAGAAAGAATGTATTAGCGCGTAAGCCCATGAGGACAGATACATACCAACTTTAACTGAGCACCAATTAAGGTCTTTCTTATTCTTATCCTCTCTCTGTCACACACACACATACACACACACACATACATACACAGGCAAACTTAATTTATAGATGAGGGAAAATTTTAAGGTTTTAATTAACTTGCACAGGTCCCATGACTTGTGACTAATAGAACTGGAATTTGAATCACACTAAATTAAGCCTTTTTTTTTTTTTTTCCCCCTTAAATTGGTTATGGCTAGCTTTTGGTAAAATCCAGTGGAAATTTTCAGACCATTTAGGCTTATCCGTTCCATTGGTTGCTTTGATCACCAGTGAAACCATCTTCCTGCAAGATTTCAGTGATCCCACACTTTTCTTACTTTCTTTACCGAGAAATCTGAAGCTCAAGGGAATGTTAGGCTAAATGATGAAGATTTGAACTTTATCAACGTATCAGGTGTGAGAGGGTAAGAAAAGTCAGCAGACTTAGAAGGAAAACTGGGAGGGGTAGGAGTACTTAAATATTTTCTCTGTTTATCATGATGTTACTTATTGGTCCAGTTGTGAGGATTTGTGTTTTCTTTATGTTGAGGTGCAATTCATACTGAAGGCTGTAGTCTTTGATCTTCATTAGTAAGTGCTTCAAGTCCTCTTCACTTTCAGCAAGCAAGGTTGTGTCATCTGCATATCACAGGTTGGTAATGAATTTTCCTCTAATCTTGATGCTGCCTTCTTCTTCATATAGCATAGTTTCTTAGGTTATTTGCTCAGCGTACAGATTGAATAAGTATAATGAAAGGATACAACCCTGCTACACACCTTTCCTCATTTAAAACATGCAGTATGCCCTTTTTCTGTTTGAATGACTTTCTTTTTTTCTATGTCAGTTTCCTCATGAGTACAATTAAGTGTTCTGGAATTCCCATTCTTTGCAGTGTTATCCATAAATTGTTTTGATCCACACAGTTGAATGCCTTTGTATAGTCAATAAAACACAGGTAAACATCTTTCTGGTATTCTCTGCTTTCAGCCAGGATCCACCTGACATCAGCAATGATATCCCTCATTCCATGTCCTTTTCTTAACCTGGCTTGAATTTCTGGCAGCCCTCTGTTGATGTACTGCTGCAACTGCTTTTGAATGATCTTTAGTAAAATTTTACTCATGTGTTACATTAATGATATTGTCCAATAATTTCCCCATTCTGTTAGATCACATTTCTTTGGAATGGGCACAAATATGGATCTCTTCCAATCAGTTGGCCAGGAAGCAGTCTTCTGAATTTCTTGACATAGACAAGTGAGCATCTCCAGTGCTGCATCCGTTTGTTGAAACATCTCAATTGACATTCTGTCAATTCCTGGAGCCTTGTTTTTCACCATTCCTCTCAATGCAGCTTGGATTTCTTCCTTCAGTACCATAGGTTCTTGATCATATGCTACCTCTTGAAATGGTTGGACGTCGACCAATTCTTTTTGGTACAGTGACTCTGTGCATTCCTACCATCTTCTATTGATGCTTCCTGCATCCTTCAATATTTTGCCCATAGAGTTCTTCAATATTGCAACTCAAGGCTTGAATTTTTTCTTCAGTTCTTTCAGCTTGAGAAATACCAAGTGTGTTCTTCCCTTGTGGTTTTCTAACTCCAGGTCTTTGCACATCATTATAATACTTTATCTTTTAGGGCTGCCCTTTGAAATATTTTGCTCAGCTCTTTTATGTTATCATTTCTTCCATTCGGTTTAGTAAATTCAAGAGCAAATTTCAGAGAGTCTCTATTGACATCCATTTTGGTCTTTTCTTTCTTTCCTGTCTAATGTCTTTTTGCTTTCTTCCTGTACAACATCCTTGATGTCATTCCACAACTCATCTGGTCTTGGGTCATTAGTGTTCAGTGTGTCAAATCTATTCTTGAGAAGGTCTCTAAATTCAGGTGGGATATACTCAAGGTCATATTTTGGCTCTGTGGACTTGCTCTAATTTTCTTTAACTTCAACTTGTACTTGTGTATGAGCAGTTCAGTGGTCTATCCCACAGTCAGCCCTTGGCCTTCTTCTGACTGATGATATTGAGCTTCTCCATTATCTCTTTCCACAGATGTAGTCGATTTGATTCCTGTGTTTTCCATCTGGAGAAGTCCACATGTATAGTCACCATTTATATCGTTGGAAAAAGGTATTTGCAATGAAGAAGTCATTAGTCCTGCAAAACTCTATTATGTAAGCTTCAGCATCATTTCTATCATCAAGGCCATATTTTCCAACTACCAATCCTTCTTTGTTTCCAACATTTGCATTCCAATCACCAGTGCTTATCAATGTGTCTTAATTGCATGTTTGATCAATTTCAGACTACAGAAGTTGGTAAAAATCTTCAGTTTCCTCATCTTTGGCATTAGTGGTTGGTGCCTAAATTTGAGTAATATTTGTATTAACTGGTCTTTCTTGTAGGAGGGTGGATATTATCCTATCACTGACAGCATTGCACTTCAGGATAGGTCTAGAAATGTTCTTTTTGACAATGAACGAGATGCCATTCCTCTTAAATTTGTCATTCCTGGCATAGTAGACCATATAATTGTCTGACTCAAAATGGCCAATACCAGTCCATTTCAGCTCACTTATTCGTAGGATATTGATCTTTATGCAGTTCATTTCACTTATGACAACTTCCTATTTTCAGAGATTCATATTTTACACATTCCATGTTCTGGTTATTAATGGATGTTTGTAGGTGTTTCTTATTGTTTTCAGTTGTGCCACCTCTGCAAATGAAGGTCCCAAGAGCTCCATCCACATCAGTAAGGTTGACTCTACTGTGAGGAGGCACCTTTTTCCCAGTCATATTTTGAGTGCCTTCCAACCTAAGGGACTCATCTTCCGGCACTATACCAGACAATGTTCCCCTGGTACTCGGAAGGTTTTCACTGGCTAATTTTTTCAGAAGTAGACCTCCAGGTCCTTCCTCCTTGTCCTTCTTAGTGTAGAAGCTCCACTGAAACCTGTCAACCATGCTGTCCACCTGCTGGTATTTAAAATACTGGTGGCATAGCTTCCAGCATCACAACAACACACAAACCACCACAGTACGATAGACGGACAGACATGTGGGGTTTAAATTATAGGATCTTAAAAAAAAAAATCAGTGCACAATCTAATTGACTTCCTTTAGCTACTGTTTAAAACCAACCCAATCCTTATATCTTAAACTAACACCTTAGCTTCGATTACCCTAGAATATAATGGTCATATGCAGGCCTTTCGGGGATATAAACAAGGGAAAAATAACAAATTGAATTCTTGATTCTGCCAAGAATCAATATAGGAATTTCATAGCTTGAGAGATTCACAATTCATAATTTATTCATGACTTGTAATTGTATTCAAAATTTGAAGGATTCATAATTTGAGACATTATCTCTATTTTTTCTTACAGTTTTACTTTTGAGTTAAAGGCATAAAACATTTCAATCATCGTCCTAATACTTCAGAATAATCAAAATGTTTTAAACTGACTTGACACTATATGAAAATATTATACTTACTATTCCTATAATATTTGTAATTCTATATGGATGAGAAAAGATCTGAAATGCCTTTGCTAGAGTTTCTGCTGTTACCTTTAAAATACCATACATTCCGCAACTGGAAAAATACATTGAGGGAAAGATAATTTAATCAACTACAAAAATAAAAATTGTTGATAATGCATGTAAGGGGAAAAGTGTCTTAACTCACTTAATCTTAATTTTATTAAGGCCTAGATATTTCTAGATGCATTTCAAGTAACTGGAGATCCAAACTGAACATTAAAGAATTATTCATTTTGTTTATAAGTTAGTATGTGGTATATATTGTTGCATATTTTTTCTCCTAAATGCTTTTGTAGACCAAGGTCATTATTGTTTCTCTTACATGATATCATGGACCATGAAGCAAAACTATATTTTGTTTGCCCTAAAATATTACAGTGTGCTCTATCCTAATTTTCTGAAATATATAAGAGATAAAGTTTACACATTTACACAACAGAATTTTAGAAGAATTTTAAATGAGGGATAGATTTTATTTCATATTTAAGGAATATTTTGAGTTATACCCTAATCCAGATGATATCTATTTGAATTTTTTCTTGTTCAACAAGAGAGAAGGATGTTTGAGTAATCCATAAAAAATATAATAATTATCAGGTGTTACTCTTTAAAGTCATGCCCTTGGGTTTTATTGAGTTTTGATGCAAGGGACAGCCATACGCAGATGGCTTCTGCATGTGCTATAAAATCATTTTTGAAAACATTATCCATTTTCATTATCCAATGTTCCCTGTAAAAAGGACCTTGAATTATTTCCTTTTAGAACAATAAGAGACCAAAAAAATCTGTTGCCATCAAGTTGCTTCCAACTCGTAGTGATCCAATAGGACACAGTAGAACTGCCCCATAGGGTTTCCAAAATGTTTTCAGTAGAAATAGTTTGTACCTTCTCTCAATAAATAAAATCCAAGCACATTTGTTTTTTTCTTTTTTTGGCCCTGGATGCCGGGAAGCTTAGCATTATATGTAATACTAAGTCATATAACTTGACAAATTATCATGGTTAGCATATTTTCCTAGTAAATTTTATTTTGCATTTCTACATATCCACCTTACCTTAGCTAGGTTTTCATCATAAAATGTCTTAAAACCTTCTTGGAAATGGAAAGAATATGGCAAGGTGGGGGGAGAGAGAACTGGCATTATTTTAAACACCTAATCCATGAAGCCCCACCCCACCATGCATCTGTCAGTTTGTCATACTGTGGAGGTTTCCATGTTGCTGTGATGCTGGAAGCTATGCCACCAGTATTCAAATACCAGCAGGGTCACCAAAACTGACTCAGAAGAAGTACAGCCAGGAAGTTCCTTAGAAACAAGGATGGCGAGACTATGTCTCACATACTTTGAACATGTTATCAGGAGGGATCAGTCCCTGAAGAAGGACATCATTTTTGGTAAATTAGAGGGTCAGCAAAGAAGAGGAAGACACTCAGTGAGATGGATTGACACAGTGGCTGCAACAATGGGCTCTAGGATTGTGAGCTTGGCACAGGACCGGGCAGGTGTTTCCTTCTGTTGTACATAGGGTCGCTATGAGTCGGAATCAACTTGACAGCACCTAACAACAACCGTGAAGCCCTGTTGGCACAGTGGTTAAAGCACTCAACTGCTAACTGAGAGTTCGGCAGTTTGAAACTACCAGAGGCTCTGTGGAAGAAAGACATAGTAGTCTGCTTCCATAGAGATTTACAGCCTTGGAAAACCTATGTGGGCAGTATAAGTCAGAATCGACTCCACAGTAGTGGTTTGGGTGAATCCCTGTATTAAATAAGTTAGACATAGTACTTCATTTAATTATAATATTAGGAGAGCTCATAACCGATATTTTACAGATAAAGAAGCAAGGGATAAAATATTAAACTAATTCCCCATAGTTATTTTAATTGTTATAATAGGTTTGTTTGTCTCTAGCTTTAACCAGTTGTCTCTAGTTTTAACCAATACTTGTTAGGCGCCATCTAGTCAGCTCCAACACATAATGACCTTATGCATGACAAAACAAAATGTTGCCTGGTCCTACACCAGCCTGAAAATCATTGCTATGTTTATGCTCATTGTTGCAGCCAATGACTGTGTCAGTCCATCCCCTTAACAGTATTCCTCTTTTTGGCTGACCCTTTACTTCACAAAGCATGATGTCCTTCTCCAGTGACTGGTCTCTCCTGATGGCATGTCCAAAATAAGCCATAGGAGGTCACGCCATCCTTGCTTCTAAGGAGCATTCTGGTTGTAGTTCCTCCAAGACAGATTTGTTTGTTCTTCTGGTAGCCCATAGTATATTCAATATTCTTCACCAACACCATAATTCAAATATGCCAATTCTTCTTTGATCTTCCTTAGTCATTGTCCAGTTTTCACATGCATAAGAAGCAATAAAGTCCTATATTTTTCCTCTAAAGCACACCCAAATATATAAAAAGATTTGAAAAGGACCCAAAATACTTCATAGCAGGACCATGAGGAAGATCATATATACAATTCCCTCAGGACATATCCATATATGCATACAATCATTTTGATTTCCTATAGCTTTTTCAAATTAGATAACTGCCACAAAAATGTAAAAAGCTGGCTTTGTTACTCATCAGAACAACCTAATTGTTTCCTTCCACAACCTGTGTTGGTCTACTTAGTAGAGAGTAAAAATATGAGACGTGTCAGGTGAAAAATCAGTTCCTAAGAGTATGCATTTATAATAGAAGTATGTAGTTTCCTTTGGTTCTGGCCAATACAATTTATAAGGGCAAGATAATAATGAGGCAGAATCTTCATCTTTAAAGTCCTTACCAGTGCAGAATCAACTCTAGTACTAGTTCTTACTCCAAACTTCTCTAATTGCATATCATCATCACCCATAAATCAGGATTTCTCTATGTCAAACTAAAATTAAAAATATCTGAAGTGCTTTTTAAAAATACTTATACCTAAATTCATGTCCTGAGATATTCGTAAAATTGGTTTTACCTGAGACACCAGAATTAGTAATTTTTATATAGTTCCCCACGTGTAGCCAGGTTTGAACAGCACTCTCATCAAACTGGTTTGAATGTGATTAATAAGGAATTAACTCCTCACACCCATTCAACAGCCAGACTTGCTCTTGCTCTTGTCACTGCTCTTTCTTTCTCTCTCATGCACACACATACCCTCACACACATACATGCACACTTTTTCCTGACAATTCTTGGTAATATATTCTTAGTTCTTGATTCTTGACTCTGTGACCACTTTGACACTGACTTTGAACCCTATCTTTGATTTCTTTGAATTTAGAAATCATTTTTAATCTCTCCCCAGAATGAGACCTTAGTTCTCATTAATGGACTCTGTTGTAGCTTATTTCTCCAACACCTAGTTTCTCCTGTTGTCTCAGAATAGGAATTGTCTTCTCAAGCCCAGCTTGAAATTCAGTCACCCCCATTGGTCATATGGCTGGTTGTGGAACCCAGTATGGAGAGGATGTAAGAGGAGTATTTAGGGCACTCATTGATTTAATATACAAGACTATTATTGTAGGGCTTTATAAAAATACATATACCTCATAGATGAGGAGGACAAGAGAGAACCAACTCCCCCAGAATTACTTTCTTATCATACATAACGCAAATATTGTCATCAGAATGTATTAACTGATTAACTCAACCGTGGACTTAAAAACCTAGAAATGCTAAGACTTGTAACTTATTGCCCCATCATATCATTAAAATTTAGTGTATAAAATAATGCTTGGTAATTTTATTAGAAACAGCACTTGATGCATAAAAGTTTTTTTTTTTAAATCTAGTTTAATGTTCTTGGCAAATTCTGGCAGAGTGAATAATTCTAAAGGCACAATATTGTATTTTGGAACAGTTCACTAATCAGACATTGCACAATGGCACTACATAACATCTCTGACTGAGTGTTTATCACAATTGTACTCAAAATAAATAGCTTCATATTAAAACTTAAACCACAGCTGGGAGCCAAATTAGGATGAAGGACAGCTAGCAAGTGTCTTTAAGTTATATATTCTTCCCAATTCCCTACTAAACCTGCCTTTATCATTTTAATCCACATAATATTTCCACCATTACAAATTTATCAAGCTGGTTATTATTCATATGTGTGATGTGCCTAATAATTAATTTGCCAAAAGCTCTTTATGCTACTTCTATTAATTATGATCCTATGGCTTTAAATAAATCAGTGAGAAGGGGGGGGAGTCTAAACTGGTGAAATATAGTAAACTACACCAGTAAAGTGCATCACTGAAATTACACTTCCTGATGGTGTCAGGGAGGTAAGTTACTGGTATTTTGAACATCAACACCAAGCTGAAAAATGTAACTAGTTAAGCTAATGCTGCATGATTTTTCTTTTCTCTCTCTCCTCCAAATCTGTTTTAACTAATAGATTACCAGATCACAGAAAGGAATAAAAAGGTTAAAATATGGTAACGGGAGTCCCAATTTGCAGTGTAAATTACGATGTACAAGAAAGTTAGTTTTTCCAATTAAAACGAGATGAATTTTCCCTTCCAACGAAATAAACAACCTCACTCCTACCCTAAACAATATTAGAAACCATTTATGCCTCAATAAAATATAAGGATGTATTAGAAAAAATCTGAATAATATACATTTTCTCTAAATTTTACTTATTTTATTGTTGTTAAGAACATACACATCAAAATATACACCATTTCAACAGTTTCTATGTGTACCATTTGGTGACATTGATTACATTCTTCAAGTTATGCAACCATTCTCACCCTCTTTTTCTGGTTGTTCCTCCCTCTTTTCACATAAATTTGCTGCCCCCTAAGGTTCCAGTCTAATATTTCGAGTTCCTATTGTCAACTTGATCCCGTATGGATAGTTCTGAAAAGAGCACAGTGCTCAAGGCAGGCCTTTTACACTCGTTAAGGTAAACTATTGTTTGGTTTTAAGATGACTTCAGGAGATATATATTTTTTTTAATTGTACTTTAAGTCAAAGTTTACAGTTCAAGTCAGTTTCTCATACAAAAATTTATACACGTATTTGTATGTGACCCTAGTTGCTCTCCCTACAATGTGACAGCACACTCCTCCTTTCTACCCTGGATTTCCTGTGCCCATTTAACCAGCTCCTGTCCCTTTCTGCCTTGTCATCTCACCTCTGGACAGGAGCTGCCCATTTAGTCTCATGTATCTACTTGAGCTAAGAAGCACACTCTTCATGAGTGTCATTTTATGTCTTTTAGTCCAGTCTAATCTTTGTCTGAAGAGTTGGCTTTGGGAATGGTTTTAGTTTTAGACTAACAGACAGTCTGGGGGCCATGTCTTCTGGGTCCCTCCAGTCTCGGTTAGATCATTAAGTCTGGTCTTTTTGCTAGAATTTGAGTTCTGCACTCCACTTTTCTCCTGCTCCATAAGGGACTCTCTGTTGTGCTCCCCGTCAGGGCGGTCATTGGTGGTAGGAGGGAACCATCTAGTTCTTCTGTTCTCAGGCTGATGGAGTTTCTGGTTTATGTGGCCCTTGCTGTCTCTTGGGGTAATATTTTCCTAGTGTCTTTGGTGTTCTTCATTCTCCTTTGCTCCAGGTGGGTTGGGACAAGTTGATGCATCTTAGATGGCCACTCACTAGCATTTAAGACCCCAGATGCCACTCACCAAAGTGGGATGCAGATCATCTTCTTAATAAACTTTCTTATGCCAATTGACCTATATGTCCCCTGAAACCATGGTCCTGAGAGCCCCGCCCCTGTTACTTTGTCTCAGGGGATATTTTTGGTTTAAGGTTTAAAGATTATCTCAGGGCAATAGTTTCAAGGGTTCATCCGGCCTCCATGGCTCCAGAAAGTCTGGAGTTCATGAGAATTTAAAATTCTGTTCTGCATTTTCACTCTCTTAATCAGGATTCTTCTATAGAATCTTTGATGAAAATGTTCAGTAATAGTAACTGGGTACCATCCAGTTGTTCTGGTCTCATGGCAAAGGATGTAGTTGTTCATGGAGGTAATTAGCCACACATTCGATATCCTCCTATTATTCCTGACACTCTTTCTTTCTCTGTTGTTCCAGGTGAATAAAGACCAATTGTTGTCCCTTGGATGGCTGCTTACAAGCTTTAAAGACCCCAGGAACTATGCAACAAACTAGGAGGTAGAACAGAAGCACTAAACACTTTATTAGGCCAATTAACTGGGATGTCCCATGAAACCAAGACCCTAAACCTCCAAACCAAGAAACTAAATCCCACAAAGTGTTCCCTTGTACATAAGCAGCCTCAGCAGCGATTCTTTTTTCTTTTGTCGTTGTTCTAAATATATCTATCACACAACTCTTGCCAATTCAACTTTCTACAGGTGTACAACTTATTGACAGCAATTACAATAATTGGCTGTGCAAATATGCACACTTTTACTCTTTCCTGCTTGCTGTATTTGAAACGCACAACCCTCAACCGAAGCAATCATGGTGGGAAAAGCTCAGTATATCCTAACGAAACTTCAGGAAAGATCTTTGATAATTTATTGAAAACACTTTTGAGAGTGGTTAGCCTTTGATCATAAAATACAATTTTCAAAAAATTCCTAACACTTTTCAGGGGAAAGAAAGTGAGGTCTGTTTGGGGATATTAAGCAACAGAGTGTTTCTGAACAACAATAGTCTCTTCCGTTTCTGGACAGGAGCCTCTGGAGAGAACGTAGCATCCATAGCCCCAAGCCGTGCCTAAGCTACATTTTTAGTGGTTGTTTGAACTGAAACATCCCCTATAAAAAACGGTTCTCTGCATTGGAAATCAAAAAAATAGCACATGCTCCAAGTCCCTCAGAAAGTAACAGGAATCCTCAGATAACTTTTTTTTTTTGCCTATGTATATTGCCATAATTGGTTCAGAATCTTGGAATATTCTTCTTTCCAATATTATGAAATAATATAATTATAGATAGGGTTACCAGTTCGAGCCTGGCATTTTTATGGTCTCAGAGTAATAATTAATATTAACCTCTTGCACTACCAAATGTCCTGTTTTAGATATAATTAATATTTTATTTTAAATATGATGTAAATGTTCTCTCAGACCATAGAGAAAAATCACAGACATTAGGAACATAGTTTAACGTTTGACAATGTAGCAGCGTAAGATGAAACTGTCACTGTGCATCAGTGGGATGATATGAAAGTGTCCAGTCTATTGGCTTGCTGGGACTATGCGTGCTTTTTGCATTTCAAAATAGTGCCCATCCTTCTTCTGCTGTTGTTTCCTTTAATCCATTCTCTACAATAGAACTGGTGTAAATTTTAGAAATAAAAACTTTCTCATGTGGTTTCCTACCTTAAAATCCTAAATGACTTGCTTTCTATTTTACTTTGAAGAAATCTCAGATTTTTAACACGATCTAAAGATTCCAAATGATCTGGCCTCTGCCCACTATCTGTGCCTTATTCTGTGCCACTCTTCCTTCCTACCACTTTGCTCTTCTTTCAGCCAAGCTCTTCTTTGTCTCCAATTGTTCTCTTTTTACTGGAATATCTCATCCTTCATGTCTCAGTATCTCTGCAACAAAGGAAAACACTCTGACCCTACATCCAAACTAGGAATTCCTAATGCAATTTCTTGGAATCCCCTCTCTTTTCTTTTATTAAACTTATCAAAATGTATAATTACTTACTGTTGGTCCCATTTATTGAACTAACAGCTTCATTTACTAGACTATACAGTCTCTGAAAGCAGACACCTACTCTGTTTATTTTGGCACCACCCTTGTGCCTTGAACATAATAGGCGATCTAAACATACTTGCTGAATTAATGAATAAACGAATGAAGTAATGAATGCAAAGTCATGGTGCCACAACAGTATATAAATCCCCCTAATATTTTATGTCTGAGTACCATGGGTTTTCACTTGTTACCCAGGATAATTTATGATGACTTTTCAAATAATCTTAAATCACACTATTGATAGTCTATATACATTAGGAGAAATGTGTATCTTTCAAAGCAATGGATTAAAAAAAAAAAAAGGAAAAATCTGATCAGCATTTCGATGAGACATGAATCTGCATGCATTTTACATTTCATAAAATAGATCCTAAGGAATAAAATATGTCCAACAAAATGTACAGTCAAAATAAGGTACATATCAGCATATATTTAAATATCATGAAATTGCCTAATTTTGCACATTTCTAGGTTTCTAAAAGTTATTGCATGCTGAATTTCAGCTCACTACTCCAATAAGTTCCAAATGGGACTTTCTGCATGATAAAGTAACAACAGGAATCAAGGACTAATACAATCTCTACAGGATATCTACCATAAAGATCATATATATGTAAATCCTTGAGAGCACAATACTATTAGTTCTAGAGAGAGTTGACTGTTGTCTACAATTTAATGTCTAAAAATTTCAATAGAGTGCATTTTAGGTGAATTTAAATAAACATTGAAGCTTGTGTATACAAAAATAATTTTAATAAAGACCAACTGTTCAATTTAATATGAAAAAAAAGCTATGATCAGCTATGTCCATCAGTGTGACACACTAGATACCCCACTGACACACCTACTGAATGATTATATATATACTATATATATGTATATACTGTGTATTTTTTCCTTAACACATTTCTGAGTTGGCAAGAACAAAATGATCATTCAATTAAACAACTAAGCCAAGAAGAGAAACCAGAGAGGAAAGCTCTATACTAAAATTAGCTCATGCCTTGAAATCATACCTGAACCTAGTACAGTTGAACTTTCATTTTTCATATTCTTTTAGGACTTGGGAGAGCAGCAAGGTCCAGGGTCACTGAAGTTGGGCAATTTGGTAGAAAGGACTTCCACTAAATAAAGGACATCTACAGTCTACCTTCTTATTGTAAAGGGAAAATAACTCCCCTTTCCACCATCCCAAGGAAACTGCATGCAAAATACCTGTCAGGTCTTTGCATTTGTTTGAAAAAAGAGGGAAAACATCTGGCCTTAAATGAAGTCATTAAAAGAAAATCAGATAATAGGCTACCACCAAGTGCAGAAATGAAGAACTTAAAATTTAAAATATGATGCAATAGTTTAATTAGGAGGTGATCCCAGGAAGAAGTGATAAAATGGAAAAAGTGAGATGGGGAAAGGAGAAAAAAACAATAAGTAGGGACATTAATAAGCAGCTATGAGCAACCGGGGCTCAATTCTTTAAGTTACTTAGGAAACTCTGGAACATGCATTTATCATATTAAATGGGGGAAAGAAGGATCCGTAATTAACTCTTACCTCCATTACTTGAGGTTTGTCCCTGGATATTAACTTCCTTACACTATTCAGTTTGCCTGCCTGAGGCCCAGCCAGCAACTATGATGCTGAAGAAAGCGGTCAGCCAGAGAAGAAAGCAAATGAATCATTGAGCTGCTGGTAATTATCTTTACAGATAGCTTCAGGTGAACTCAGTTGGGCTAAGGGCACATAGGGTGGGTCACGAACACGGCATTGATAGAAGTCTTTCTACAAAATCTGCTGCAAAAATTCTTCCTGGGGGAACTGAACCTTCTCCTAATTATCCAAAAATTACCACAGATTGAGTTCAAAGAATTGTGTTTCCAGGAAAACTCAGAAAACACTAAGACAAAGGCACAATAAATAGGTGTCAGAAAAATAAAAACAGAATTTTTATAGCCAGAATATAAAAATATGGTTACTGTATTTGAAGAGATAGAAGATGTTAAACATCACAAAGCAACAAAAGAAAATAAATCACCAGAAAATCTGAGTACAGCCTAAATATTTCCAAGAATGAAAACAATAATCATCAAAATTAGAAGCACAAGGACTTGGCTTCAGACCAGAATGGAGTAAGAGACTGGATTTACTCTCTCACCTGAATCAACCAAAAAAACAGAAAAAATGTGTCAGGCAACTGTTAGCAAGACATTGGACATCAAGCAACAAAGGATACACATCACTGAAAGATGAGGAATAACCAAGGTGAATCCTGTGCTTGCCCCAGCTTCTTGCGTTGGGAATTTCCACCCGTGGCACACAGAGAAGGAAATCAAGAGGAACCTGGCAAACTTGCTGAGTTGAGGTGATGTAGTTTTGAGTCCAAGAAGATAAAGGAGGCTAGAGTACTCAGGAGAGAATATTGGAGAAGAGAAAATTTCACAAAGAGACAACTCTGGAAATCAGAGATCCCTCACTACCCCCACCCTTCAAATACTCAGCTGAGTACTGATCAACCTCCTCCTTAAGAGGAAAGTACTTGAGGCTGATGAAAGAAACACCCAAAAGGAATACAGGTAACAGTGCTCAGTGCTCACACAGGGTCAGATTTGTGCCACTTCTGACCAGCCAGAGTGGAAAAACACAAGATTTATGGAGCATATATTTATAAATATATACAATAATCTATATATAGATATTACAACGGATGCAATAAATCTAACAGAACTTTGTAATTGATAATTTAGCATAACAAAACTTATCAAGGACATATAAGTTTTGAAAAATGAAAATCTTAATCTAATGGGCATTGAAAGCTAGACTCAACAAGTGGAGAATATATATTCATTTTAAGTATAAACGGAACATCTATAAAACTGAAAATTTACTATGTTTGCATTCTATAAAAATTTCAAATTTCAAAAGTTTTAAATCATATAGAAAATATTCTCAGACAACAAAATGATTTATTTAAAAAACCACTAGCAAAAAGATAATTAGAAAATATTCATATGCTTGGTTATTTAAAAATATCCCCTGAAATAATTGATGGGTCAAAGGAGAGACCACAACAAAAAAAGTTAGAACTAGATGACTGTAAGATGAAACATTAAAAATATTTAGAACTGTCTGATGACAACAACAAACATTAAAATATATGTGATGTGCCTGATAGAAAACAAAATTCAGTAGACGAGTTCAAAGTCAAAAAGTAGACCTCTGAGAACAACCACACTGTTGACAAAATTCAAGCAAGCTGATCAAGTAACAGAAATAGTAGGCACAAATACATGATATTAGGAATGAAGAGAAGAATCTACCTACAGATTCTAAAGGCTTTATAGAGATAGTAAAAGAATATTATGACTAATTGTATCCCAACACATTTGGAAAATTTGACGAAATGGTAACATTCCTAGAAAAGTACAACTTAAAAGAAATTGACTCAGAAAAACAGAAAATTGGAGACTTGCGAGACCATTAAAGAGATTATATCAATGGACACACAGTGAAAAATCTAAGTCTAATATGTTTCATTGGTGAGCGCCATTAAACTTTCTTCTAGATATAGAAAAAGAGGGAATAGTCCTAACTCATTTTAGCAAGTGTTTGATACAAAAATTCATAGGAACTGTATAGAAAATGAAAATTAAATTTCCATCCAATTTATAAGCATAAATACAAAAATTTTAAATAAACTCTAGTAAACTGAATCACAAACATTTTTTAAATACTCTATATCATGACAGGAGACCCTAGTGGTGTAGTGGTTAATTGCTACA
Source organism: Trichechus manatus latirostris (assembly GCF_000243295.1). Taxonomy (NCBI): domain Eukaryota; kingdom Metazoa; phylum Chordata; class Mammalia; order Sirenia; family Trichechidae; genus Trichechus; species Trichechus manatus. The sequence continues at coordinate 23,832,795 of NW_004443961.1, read as the reverse complement.
GCTGCTAACCAAAAGGTGGCAGTTCAGATCCACCAGGCACTCCTTGGAAACTCTATAGGGCAGGTCTACTCTGTCCTATAGGGTCACTATCAGTCAGGATTGACTCAATGGCAACGGGTTTGGTTTTTTTTTGTTTGTTGTTTTATATCATGACAAGATTGGACTTGTTTTAGACCACAAGTTTGTTTTAAAATGAATTTAATTTAACCTAATAAAAACAAACATATTTATAGATGAAACAGTGGTCATACCTATCACACTAACGACTGGACTGAGAAGGCAGAAAGAAGATTATGATAGTTAACAGATGATATATTTGTCTATAAATAAAATTAAAAATAAAATGATGATTATTTTAATCAATAGGCAAATTTACAAATTTATTGTTAATAAATCAGCATACAAAATCGTTTCAACTCCCATACCATAACAACAGACATCTAAAATGTAGTTTTAAAATATACTATTATAAGTAGCAATAAAATATTAAATACGTGGAAACAAATCTAACAAATACATGTAAGATTGTTATGCAGAATCTTAGAAAATTTTATTGAAAGATATTGAAGGGGATCAAAATAAAGGTATATACCATGTTAATTAATTAAAAGATCCAATACCATGATATTAAATATTATAAAATTAATTATTGATTCAATGTAATCTTAATCAAAATCCAATTTTTTTGGTTTGTTTGTTTCAACATGTAGAGAGAAAAGTTCAAAGTATTCCAAGATACCCTTGAAGAAGATTAAGGCAGATAAACTTGCCCTAACAGCTTTGGAAATGAAGATCATGAAGTACTGGCATAGGGATGAACAAACAGAAAAATGGAACAAAATAGAGAGTATGGAAATACATATATAAAAATATGATTTATATCAGATTTGCTATTACAAAGAATGAAGGAATAGATGGTGATTTCACTCTATGGTGTTATGAGAAATGCTTATTCTCATGGGAAAAAAAAGAAATTAGGTTATTAACTCACACTATGCATGAAATTCCATTCCAGATGAATTAAAGACTTAAATAGCAAAGTCAAAATTAAAGACAAAATTTAACTTTTTTTGTATTTGTCAAGACATTCGACAAAATGTCTATATTCTCTGGATACGAATGTATTGTCCACTTTTTGCCAGTGGGAAAAGTTTCCTCACAATTTGATGAGCCCAGCAATCTCATAGTGTTTTTGAACTACTTCCTCTCCTAGAATGGTCGTGTCCTTATCTCCAGCTTCCCTAACTCAAACCATTATTTAATTACTAATTCTTCCAAAAGTGTTATCCACTTTCTTACCAAGAGTCATCTCCCCCTTTTCTAAATTCAAGTTGCATTTAATACCTAAAACAATATTTGCCATGTGAGTGCCACAAAAATCTCGAAGCAGAAACAATTCTATAGTCAAACAAGTTTAGGAACCACTGCACGCTTGTGCTTTCTACTGAAGATTCATAATGTTCATTACCACAAAGAGAGGTCTGAGAAGCTCTGTAATAAAAACAACTAATTAATATTGCCGAAGCAAACTCTTGCTTAATTTATCCATGGAACTCTTTATTTTAGGAGCATCTGTGGATACTTCTTTCCCCCATCTGTCTGTCAGTTCATTGAACTATGGGGGCTTGCGTGTTGCTGTGATGCTGGAAGTTATGCCACAATATTTCAAATCCCAGCAGGGTCACCCATAGTGGACAAATTTTAATTGAGCCTCCAGACTAAGACAGACTAGAAAGAAGGACCAGGAGGTCTACTTCTGAAAAAAATTTGCAAATGAAAACCTTAGGAATAGCAGTGGAACATTGTCTGATATAATGCCAGAAGATGAGCCACTCAGGTTGGAAGGCACTCAAAAGGTGGCTGGGGAAGAGCTGCCTCCTCAAAGTAGAGTCAACCTTAATGATGTGGATGGAGTCAAAGTTTCCTGACCTTCATTTGCTGATGTGGCATGAATCAAAATGGGAAGAAACAGCTGCAAACATCCATTAACAATCGGAATGTGGAATGTACAAAGTATGAATCTCAGAAAATGGAAATAGTCAAAAATGAAATGGAATGCATAAACATCCATATCCTAGGCATTAGTGAGCTGAAATGGACTGGTATTGGCCATTCTGAATCAGACAATCATGGTCTACTATGCTGGGAATGAAAAATTGAAGAGGAATGGCATTGCATTCATCTTCAAAAAGAACATTTTAAGATCTATCCTGAAGTACAATGCTGTCAGTGATAGGATAATATTCATACATCTACAAGGAAGACCAGTTAATACAGCTATTATCCAAATTTACACACCAACCACTAAGGCCACAGATGAAAAAATTGAAGATTTTTACCAACTTCTGCAGTCTGAAATTGATCAAACATGAAATCAGGATGCATTGATAATTACTGATGATTGGAATGCAAAAGTTGGAAAAAAAGAAGAAGGATCCGTAGTTGGAAACTATGGCCTTGGTGATAGAAATCATGATGGAAATCACATGACAGAATTTTGCATAACCAACCATTCTTCATTGCAGATACCTTTTTTAAACAACATAAATGTTGACAACACACATGGACCTAACCAGATGGGAGTACACAGGAATCAAATCAACTATATCTGTGGAAAGAGACAATGGAAAAGCTCAATATCATCAGTCAGAACAAGGCCAGGGGCTGACCGTAGAACAGACCATCAATTGCTCCTATGCAAGTTCAAGCTGAAGCTGAAGAAAATTAGAACAAGTCTACTAGAGCCAAAGTACGACCTTGAGTATATCCCCCCTGAATTAAGAGACTATCTCAAGAATAGATTTGACACATGGAACACTAATGACCCAAGACCAGACTGGTTGTGGAATGACATCAAGGACATCAGATTTGAAGAAAGCAAGAGGTTATTTAAAAGACAGGAGAGAAAGAAAAGACAAAATGGATGTCAGAAGAAACTCTGAAACTTGCTCTCAAACATCAAGTAGCTAAAGCAAAAGGAAGAAATGATGAACTAAAAGAGCTGAACAGAAGATTTCAAAGGTCAGCTTGAGAAGACAAAGTAAAGTATTATAATGAAATATACAAAGACCTTACCTTAGAAAACTAAAAGGGAAGCACATGCTTGGCATTTCTCAAGCTGAAAGAACTGAATCAAAAATTCAAGCCTCGAGTTGTATTATTGAAGAATTCTGTGGGCAAAATACTGAACAATGCAGGAAGCATCAAAAGGAGATGGAAGGAATACAGTCACTTTACCAAAATGAAGTGGTCAATGTTCAACCATTTTGAGAGGTAGCATATGATCAAGAAGTGATGGTACTGAAGGAAGAGGAATTGATGGAATACCAATTTAGATGTTTCCACAAATGGATACAGTGTTGGAAGTGCTCAGTTCTCTATGCCAAGAAATTCAAAAGACAGCTACCTGGCCAACTGACTGGAAGAGATCCATGTTTATGCCTATTCCAAAAGATGATCCAACTGAATGCAGAAAATATCGAACAATATCCTTAATATCACACATAAGTAAAATTTTGCTGAAGATCGTTCAAAAGCGGCTGCAGCAGTATATCAACAGGGAACTGCCAGACATTCAAGCCGGATTCAGAAGAGGATGTGGAAGGAGGGACATGATTGCTGATGTTAGATGTGTTCCGGCTGAAAGCAGAGAATACCAGAAAGACGTTTACCTGAGTTTTTTTGATTATTCAAAGGCATCTGACTGTGTAGATCGTAACAAATTATGGATATTACAAAGAACAGGAATTCCAGAACACTTAATTGTGCTTATGAGGAAGTTGTACTTAGACCATGAGGCAGTCGTTCGAACAGAACAAGGGGATACTGCGTGGTTTAGACTCAGCAAACATGTGTGTCAGGGTTGTATTCTTTCACTATACTTATTCAATCTGTATGCTGAGCAAATAATCCAAGAAGCTGGACTATATGAAGAATAATGCAGCATCAGAATTGGAGGAAGTCTCATTAACAACCAGTGATATGCAGATGACACAACCTTATTTGCTGAAAGTAAAGAGAACTTGAAGCACTCACTGATGAAGATCAAAGACCACAGCCTTCAGTATGGATTACACCTCAACATAAAGAAAACAAAAATCCTCACAACTGTACCCATAAGCAACATCATGATAAACAGAGAGAAGATTGAAGTTGTCAAGGATTTCATTTTACTTGGATCCACAATCAACACCCATGGAAGCAGCAGTCAAGAAATCAAAAGATGCATTGCATTGGGCAAATCTGCTGCAAAAGACCTCTTTAAAGTGTTCAAAAGCAAAGATGTCATCTTGAAGACTAAGGTGTGCCTGACCCAGAGCCAGGCGTTTTCAATAGCCTCATAGGCATGCGAAAGCTGAGCAATGAATAAGGAAAACTGAGGAAGAATTGATGCCTTTGAATTATGGTGTTGACGAAGAATATTGCATATGCCTTGAACTGCCAGAAAAACACACAGATCTGTCTTGGAAGAAGTACAGCCAGAATGCTCCTTAGAAGCAAGGATGGCAAGACTTCATCTCACATATTTTGGACATGTTATCAGAAGGGATCAGTCCCTGGAGAAGGACAGCATGCTTAGTAAAGTAGAGGGTCAGAAAAAAAGAAGCCCCTCAATGAGACGGACTGACACAGTGGTTGCAACAATGGGATCAAGCATGACAACGATTGTGAGTATGGCACAGAATGGGTAGTTTTTCATCCTATTGTACACAGGGTCGCTATGAGTAGTCAGAACCAACTTGATGGCACCTAAAAACAACATGGATACTTCTTGGAATAAATCTAATAAAATATATGCAAAAAAATAAGTATTTCTCTAGGGGGTGTACTCTGAGAACACTGCACAGTATTGTTAACTTTACCAGTTAATCATAATGTTTGCATATATTTTCAATATGATTTCCTCACGATCTTCCTTATAAATTTTCCCCTTCAGTACAAATATGGCATTAAAAATTAAAATTGAAACAGCAAACTAAGTGCTTTACATACACTTCCTAATTTAATCTTCGTACTATGATTCATATTCTATTAAAAATTTCATTTTACTGAGGAGGAGGTGAGGCTTACAACTTTTTAGGAATTAACACTGCCAAGGCAATGCTAGATTTTAAAAATTACTCTTGAATTAAATAGTCTAATTGGTTATCAGTCCTCAGGAGCCCGTTTAAATCTGAAATTTGTAGTTACCTTAGAATCAACAATAAAAAAAAAGAAAAGCCAAACCGTTGCCATTGGGTTGATTCTGACTCACAGTGACCCCGCGTGTTTCAGAGTAGAACTGCATTCTATAGGGTGTTTCAATGGTTGTAATCTTATGGGAGTGGATTGCCAGGCCTTCCATGGTGCTGCTGTGTGGATACAAACCACCCTGTTTATGCCATCCAGAGACCTCGAATCAATAATACATATACGCATATTCAATTTAAAAAAATGGTAGAATCTCATTGTACTAATCATTGTGGAACTCCCTATATTATTTGGCTACACTACAATCTTGGATCAGCTACTTCTTGAGATAGGTAATTGGTGCACTGATACAGTAAACAGATATTTTAAAACTTTCTCTTTGTATTTACACTGAGAATTTCTTTAAAAACCAATATTTGTGAAATGAAATTCAATATAAAAAGATATTGAGATACATATAAATATCAAATATAAACATGATAACATAAAATGTAATGGAAAAGTTAAAATTAAATCATGAAAAAGTTTTGAATCACACATCTGAAGGTTGAAGTAATATCTTCAATTGTCAGGAAACAAAGCTCTCCTCCATGCTTCTTATTTCTGTTCTAGGCAATACCTAAATATCAGGAATGTGGTTATGTTCAGTGTGAGCATTTACTGTCATTTTTCAAAGAATGCAACCACCAGATATTACATAGTATGCTATCAGAACAAAGAGACTATCTAAACAGAAGTCAAGGAAGATAAAACTATATACTGCATATCTGGGCTTTTCTTCTGATCACTATATAATTTGTAAATGTACTGCTACATTTTATAGGCTATTTTCCCCTGTATTAAAGGAAAGCTTTCATTTATGGAATTAAGGAATATTTATTATATTAATATCTATATACCTACAACTTTTCCTAATATTGAGAAAGTTAAACTGCATATAATTTATTCAAATTTAGCATTCTGGAACCATGGAATTGGTGGAAAGAATGTAAACAAACACACGATGGCCCTATATATAGTACTGGCTTATAATTATTAAAGTTGCAAATTAGTAATTTCTGATTGTCCCTTACTTCTGATAATTCCTCATATTAAAAACAATATTTCCACATACATTAATAATTTGTTTAATTAAAAATTACACAAGATTTAAATGAATTAGCTAAAACAAGTTAATCAAGTACATAGAGCAAATTACCTTATTTTTGCTTTATGAAGCTCAGGAAAGTCAAGCAGCTTGCACAAACACACAGATAACTCACCAAAGAGTAGACTTAATTATGAAACCCAAAGAGTAGACTTAATTATGAAACCAAACAGAAATTCCTCTAAATTCTGAAAAGGAAACAGTGAACAATGGAACTTGGTCTTGCATACTTTGAAAATGTTATTAGGAGGGATCAGTCTCTGGAGAAGGACATCACGCTTGGTAAAATACAAAGTCAGGGAAAAAGAGGAAGACCCTCAATGAGATGGATTGACAAAGTGGCTGCAACAATGGGCTCAAGCATAACGATTGTGAGGATGGCACAGGACTGGGCAGTGTTTTGTTCTGTTGTACGTAGGGTCACTATGAGTCAGAAGTGACTTGATGGCACCTAACAACAACAATAACAATATTTCTTTTTTTAAAATTGTACGTCAGGTGAAGGTTTACAGAACAAATAGTTACTAAACAGTCAGTACAAATATTGTTTTATGATATTGGTTAACAACCCCATGACATGTCAACCCTCTCCTTTCTCAACATTTTTTTTTTTTTTTTTTGGTGAAAATATACATAGCCAAAGATACACCATTTCAAAAATTTCTACATGCACAGTTCAGTGACATCGATTATGTTCTTCCAGTTGTGCTGCTATTCTCACTTTAGATGAAGGCTTACAGAACAAAATAGTTTCTCAGTAAACAGTACACATGTTACACCACGACAATGGTTAACAACCCCACTACATGTCAACACCTTCCTTACTCAAGCTTGGGTTCCCTATCACCAGCTTTCCTGTCCACTTCTGCCTTCTAGTCCTTGTCCCTGGACTGCTGTACCTCATTAGTCTCGTTTTGTTATATGGGGTTGTCCAATCCCTGGCTGAACAGTAAACCTTGGAAGTGACTTCACAACTGAGCTAAAAGGGTGTCTGGGGGCCATACTCTCGGGGTTTCTCCAGTCTCTTTCGGGCCAGTAAATCTGGTCTTTTTTGTGTGTGTTAGAATTTTGTTCTACATCCTTCTCCAGCTCTGTCCAGAACCCTTTGTTGTGATCCCGGTCAGAGCAGCCAGTGGTGGTAGCCGGGCACCATCTAGCTTTACTGTACTCAGTCTGGTGGAGGCCTTGGTAGCTGTGGTCCGTTAGTCCTTTGGATTAATCTTTTCCTTGTATCCTGTTCTCTTCATTCTCTCTTGCTCCTGAAGGGGTGAGACCAGTGGAGTATCTTAGATGGCTGCTCACAAGCTTTTAAGACCCCAGACACTACTCACCAAGGTAGAATGTAGAACATTGTCTTTATAAACTTTGTTATGCCGATTGAGCTAGATGTTTCCCGAGACCATGGTCCCCACAGCCCTCCGCCCAGCAATTCATTCCCTCAGGGAGTTTGGATGTGTCTAGGGAGCTTCCATGACCTTTTGTTATACAAGCAATAACAAGATTTCGAAGGAGTCCTGGTGGTGCAGTGGTTAAGAGCTCGGCTACTAACAAAAAGGTCAGCAGTTCGAATCCACCAGCCGCTCCTTGGAAACCCTATGGGGCGGTTCTACTCTGTCTTAAAAGGTTGCTATGAGTCAGAATCGACTTGATGGCAACAGGTATATAATATTTTGAAGCACTGTGATACTGTGATACTTGCTTTCACTTTCTAACCCTCAAAGCAAAAACAAAAACAAAAAACATTGCCATAGAGTCAATTCCAACTTGTAGTGACCCTATAGGACAGAGTAGAACTGCTCTATCAGGTTTCCAAGGCTGTAATCTTTCAGAAGCACACTGCCAGACTGCCACATCTTTCTCCCATGGAGTGGCTTGTGGGTTCAAACCACCAGCCTTTCAGTTAGCAACCTAGTGCTTAACCACAGCACCAGCAGGGCTCCTCAGAGCAAAAATATTGGAAAGATATTAAAAATCCCACTTCACAGATAAGAAAACTGAAACTCATCACTGGAGAATTTCACCAAATATTCAGAGAAGAGCCCACACCAGTACTACTCAAACTATTTCAGAACATAGAAAAGGAAGTGACACTTCCGAATTCATTCTATGAATCCAGACTAACCCTGATACAAAAACCAGGCAAAGACACACACACACACACAAAAAAAAAGAAAGAAAATTACAGACCAGTATCTCTAATGAACATAGATGCAAACATTCTCAATAAAATTCTAGCCAATAAAATTCAGCATCATATAAAAAATAATAATAATACACCATGACCGAGTGGGATTCAAGACATGCAAGGATGGGTCAACATGAGAAAATCAATCACCATAACCCACCCTATATATAAAACAAAAGAATCACATAATCCTCTCAATCTATGCAGATAAAGGCATTTGATAGAGTTTGACACCCATTCCTGAAAAAATTTTCAATAAAATAGGAATAGAAGGGAAATTCCTCACTACAATAAAGTGCATCTATACAAAACCAACAGCCAACATCATTCTCAATGGACAGAGGCTGAAAACTTTTCCCCTGAGAAAGGAACAAGACAAGGATACCCTTTATCACCACTTCTATTTAACATTGTGCTGGAAGTCCTAGCTAGAGCAATAAGGCAACAAAAAGAAATAAAGAGCATCCAAATTGGTAAGGAAGCAGTAAAACTCTCCCTATTTGCAGATGATATGATACTATACATAGAGAAACCAACAGACTACACAAAAAGCTACTGGAACTAATAGAAAGATTCTGCAAAGTAGCAGGATACCAGATAAACATACAAAAATCAGCTGAATTCCTATATACCAATAAAGAAAACTACACAAAGGAAATCAGGAAAGCAGTACCATTAGTAATAATCAAAAAGAAAAAAAAACAAAAAACAAACCCATTGCCATCAAGTCTATTCTGACTCATAGCAACCCTATAAGACAGGGTAGAATTGCCCCATAGAGTTTCAAAGGAGCGCCTGGTGAATTTGAACTGCTGACCTTTTTGGTTAGCAGCCATTTATAATGGCCCCTAAAAAATTAAAATACTTAGGAATATATCTAACCATGGACATAAAAGACCTATACAAAGAAGACCACAAATACCACTGCAAGAAACCAAAAGAGACCTACATAAATGGAAAAAACATACATGCTGATGGATAGATAGACTCAACATTGTGAAAATGTCAATTCTACGCAAAGCAATCTACAAATAGAATGAAATCCTGATCCAAATACCAACAGCATTCTTTAATGAGATGGAGAAACTAATCATTAACTTTGTATGGAAAGGAAAGAGGCCCTGGATAAGTAAAGCACTATTGAAGAAGAAGAAGAAATTAGGAAGACTCACATTACCTGACCTCAGAACCTACTATATAGCTATGGTAGTCAAAACAGCCTGGTACTGGTACAATGACAGACACATTGATCAATGGAACAGAATCAAGAACCTAGATGTAAATCCAACCACCTACAGTCACCTGATCTTTGACAAAGGCTCGAACTCCATTAAATGGGGGAAAAGACTGCCTTTTAAACAAATGGTGCTAGCAAAACTGGATGCCCATCTGTAAAAAAATAAAACAGGACCCATATTTCACACCATATACAAAAACTAATTCAAAATGTATCAAAGACCTAAATATAATACCAAAAACTATAAAGATCATAGAAGAAAATATAGAGTCAACACTAGAGACCCTAATACATGGCATAAATATGATACAAACCATAACTAACAATATACAAACACCAGAAAGTAAGCTAGATAACTGGGATCTTCTAAAAATTTTTGAACACTTATCCTCATAAAAAGACTTCACCAAAAAAGAGAACCTAGAGATTGGGAAAAAGATTTTGGCTATGACACTTCCAAGAAAGGTCTAATCTCTAAAATCTATAGGGAAATCTAACACCTCTACAACAAAATGTCAAGTAATCTGATTTAAAAAATGGGCAAAGGATATGAACAGACACTTCACCAAAGAAGACATTCAGACGGCTAACGGACACATGAGGAAATTCTTGTGATTACCAGCCATTAGAGAAATGCAAATTAAAATTAAAATGAGATACCATCTCACCCCGACATTACTGGCAGGAATTTAAAAAAAAAAGAAAATAACAAATGTTAGAAAGGCTGTGGGGGGCTTAGAACTCTTAAGCACTGCTGGTGGGAATGCAAAATGGTACAGTCATTTTGGAAAACTTTATGGCACCTCCTTTAAAAGCAATAGAAATACTACATGATCCAGCAAGCCCACTCCTAGGAGTATATTCTAGAGAAATAATAGCCATCACACTAATAGACATATGCACACCCATATTCATCGCAGCATTATTCACAATATAATCACAAAAGGACAAATACTGTATGAGACCACTATTATAAAAATTCAAGAAAAGGTTTACACACAGAAAGAGGGAGGGTAAGGGTGGGGAGGGAAAAAACACTAACTAGGCAATAGATAAGTGGTAACTTTGGTGAAGGATAAGACAGTACATGATACTGGAGAAGTCAGCACAACTTGACCAAGGGAAAGTCACAGAAGCTTTATAGATACATCCAAACTCCCTGAGGGACCGAATTACTGGGCTGAGGCCTAGGGACCATGGTCTCAGCGGACATCTAGCTCAACTGGCGTAACATTGTGTTTTAGTTATCTAGTGCCGCTATAACAGAAATATCACAAGTGGATGACTTTAACAAGGAGAAATTTATTCTCTCACAGTCCGAATTCAGGGTGCTAGATCCAGGGAAGTCTTTCTCTCTCTGTTGTCCCTGGGGGAAGGTCCTTGTCATCAATCTTCCCAGGTTGAGGAGCTTCTTAGCTTAGGGACTTCAGGTCCAAAGAACACGCTATTCTCTTGGCTCTTGTTTCTTGGTGGTATGAGGTCCTCATGTCTCTCTGCTCGCTTCTCTCTTTCATATCTCAAAAGAGATTGACTTAAAACACAACTTAATCTTGTAGATTGAAACCTGCCTCATTAACACAATTGCCTCCAATCCTGCCTCATTAACATCATAGAGGTAGAATTTATAACAGATAGGAAAATCACAGCAGATGACAAAATGGTGGATAATCACACAATACTGGGAATCATGGACTAGCCAGTTGACAAGCATTTTTGGGGGGACACAATTCAATCCATAACACATAGTTTATAAAGAAAATGTTCTATATCCTACTTCTGTGAGTAGTGTCTGGGGTCTTAGAAGTTTGTGAGCAGCAATTTAAGTTACTCCCTTGGTCCCAACCTGTCTGGAGCAAGGGAGAATGAAGAAAACCAAAGACACAAGGGAAAGATTAGTCCAAAGGACTAATGGACCACAACTACCACAGCCTCCACCAAACTGAATCCAGCACAACTACATGGTGCCCAGCTACCACCACCGACTGCTCTGACAGGGATCACAATAGAAGGTCTTTGACAGAGCTGGAGAAAAATGTAGAACAAAATTCAAACTCCGAAAAAAGGATCAGACTTACTGGTCTGACAGAGACTGGAGAAACCCTGAGAGTATGGACCCCAGACACCCTTTTAACTCAGCACTGAAGTCATTCCTGAAGTTCACCCTTCAGCCAAAGATTAAAGAGGGCCATAAAACAAATAATAACACACATAGCTCAACCATGTACATGAGACTAAATGGGCACACCTGCTTGGGGCAAGGATGAGAAGGCAGCAGGGGACAGAAAAGCTGGATGAATGGAAATAGCGAAAGCAAGTTTGAGAAGGTGAGTGTGTTGACACATCGCGGAGTTGGCAACCAATGTCACAAAACTATATGTGTATTAACCGTTTAATGAGAAACTAATTTGGTCCATAAACCTTCATCTAAAGCACACACACACAAAAAAAGGAACTATCCATATGGGAAAAAAAAGAGAACTGAAGCTCAGAGGCACCAGGACAATTGGTTAACCATATCAATAAAATAATAAAAATGAACCCTCCAAGAAGTAAACCTAAAGACAAAATTGGCATGCAAGAGATTTATTGAGGGAAACACATCTGTGAGTAAAAAAGGGAAAGAATTTGGGGGAGACAGACATCTGACCACGATGCTAGTCTGACTCCTCTAAAAGATGTGGGAAGGAAGGCAGAGCTTGGTAGGAAGAATCTCAGACTATAGTGCAGCTTTTAAATAGGTTGATCACATAGATGGGCATCCCTGAGCCAAAGTTTCTAGTGAGAGGAATCCTCTGTCTCACGGGAGTGGGCCTGCCTTAGTATTCCTGCCATCCTAATTCATCGCCTCAGTGTTAACGTGGTGATGGATTCAGATTGCCATCCCTTAACTACACTTTCTATGGCAGGAGATTTGAGTGACATTTGAGTGGTCACCATATACACTGAACTTCCAAAGTCCAAAAGATCTTTCTTAACTCATTTGGTGGCAAAATATGATCTGAACTGATAAGATGAATTAAAGAATTGACATGAAAAGAAAAACTACAAACATTTTAGAAAATAATACAAGAAAGTTGATAACATTACAGAAATTATACATTAAAATTAAGAATTTCTGTTCCTCAAAAGATATTGTAAATTAGTGAAATGACACACCTCAAACTGGGATATTTGCAACACATATAGCCAATGTACCCAGACATACATAAAATAACAATGGCTAAGATTCTTGAACAGGAACTTCACAAAGGGGAGGCTTATGTGACCAATAGGCATATGAAAAAATACTGAACCTCTTTAACAACTAAGAAAATGCAAATCAAAATCCTAATGCAATAAACTTACAAACCTACCAGATTGGCAAAAATTAATGACTAACAATAAAAACAATGAAATGAGCAAAATGAGTAGTCTTACTGCTGGTGGGACTATAAATGAGTATAACTACTTTGGAAACAGGAATTAACTAACGAGTGAAGTTGTAGATGCATATACCATATCACCCAGCAAATCTACTTCTAAGTATATCTCTCAAAAAAAAAAATTTTCAATCCTTTCAAGCATGTATAGTCACATATAGGAATGTTCAGAACAGCTTTATTCTTAAGTGACACACACTGGGAAAAAGCAAAAATAATGATCCATCAACAGTAGAATACACAAATAAACTGTGGTATATTCATACTATTGAATGCTGTACAACATTGAAAATGAATAAACTATAGCTGTACATATCACCTTCCAATGGCACGAACATAATATTGAACAAAAGAAGCAAGTCACAGAACAAGTCAACATTATTTTCATTTATGCAGAGCTTGAAGCAAAGTAAAACTGTATTGTAACGTTTAGGGATTCACAGGACTGAACTCTAAAGAAAAGTAAGGGAATACTCACAAAAGGTAGCATTACTTCTGGGGGGAGGGATTGGAAGAGGGAAGCTGCAAAGGAGCATGGCGTGCAATTTTCTTCTAGAAGGTGAATGGATATATTTTGGTGCTGGGTAATTTTTTTGAAAATGTACATATAAGTGTGTATTCCTATTTACGTATATGTTTCACACAATAATCAAGGACAGAAAGCAAACTCAGAGAAGAAGATGAGTAATTTAATCAATGTCACACAGTTGGTAAGAAATGAGGAAATATAAATGCTGTGTGAACTAATTCCAAAAGCTGCATTTGTCACAAATTGTCAATTATTGGCCTCTTCCACAGCAGTCTTCACTAGAAATGTACATCTCAGTCATTTGCAGAGGAATGGGCTGATTTGAATGACCCCATTTATATTCTCCCCACAGTCAGAACCTATACTGTACAGACCTTCAGAGGGCAACCATCATTTTTAATATTTCCATCTCTACTTTCTGTTTTTCTCAACATATAAATGGACTCGTGTCTCTTTCATCTTAAAAATATTCCTAACTATTTCTTCTTCAGTGAAATCATAATTAAGGACAGAGAAATAAGAAGAATGTTCCAGTCTTTCTTCCTGTAACATTCTCTCTCTACCACCTCCTACCTCTTTCTGTCTTTCAAGTAGCCAACTCCCACAAAACCTTCAATAATTTGCTAACATTTATTGAGCACTAAATTATGTGCCAAAAGCTTTCAATGCACATTCTCATTAAATCCTCACATGAAGAGTGTGAGATACATATTACTGTACCTATTTTAAAGATAAAGAAATCAAGAACTGAAGGCACTGAGAGGAAGTAAGTTGCCCAAGGTAACATCATCAATAAAGAGTGAAACCAGGATAGAAGAAAGGCAGACTGATTCCAGAGATGTTAAAATTAACCAGTACACCGTGCTTTCCTCTCACTAAATCTAAGCACAAGATGTCTTCCACGAGACTCCTCGCCCAACTGCCTCCTCCAGGCGCCATCTTTCTGGATTAAGATTTCTTTCTATAGGCTTCCATATCACTCAGGAGGCATAGCTGTCATAACGACAAAGTATATAGTTTGAGGGCATGGTCCGGGGAGTCAGACTGCCTAGAATAAAACCCATTCTTTACTGCCTGCTTGATATATTTACTAGATTTTCAGATAAATTTACTAAATATCTGAAAAGTAAAGTAAAAATGTCTACCTCAGGAATTTTTTTTTTTTTTTTT
>NW_004443961.1:23815800-23817752 GCF_000243295.1 Trichechus manatus latirostris | reverse complement strand
TGCTCCCTTTAGAAAGAATGAACAAATGAACATGGATTAGTTAAGTGGGGAGCGTTTCTTTCATTCCTCCCGGAGCCATACGCCGAAACTGGAAGAGGAAAGAAGGCACTCATGCTATCCCTGTTCCTTGGAGCTCACAGCAGTTCACAGAACCACCACTTGTTCACACTTTCAGGAGGCATGAGATAGTTAAATGTATGAAAGATAAGAAAATCAGAGCCACTTTTGGTTCTGCTTTGGAGAAGTCTAGTGCTGTACTCATTTCTCAGTATTCCTTCGCTCTTGCAGATCCCAGTATTGGAGCTGTTTTTATTCTAGCTGGAGAAAAAGCCAAGTAATTCCCTGGAGGTTTCTTGAATGATCTGCTGCTATTCAAGTTTCTGGAAAGTATGCATGGTAGGCCAAATCAATAATAAAGAGAAGCCCTAAAAGGACCATAAAAATCAAGATGGCTTTTTATTGATTAAATAATTAATGCAGTTTTATATAAACAATTCTAATGCACTTCTGTAGCTTAAGAGTACCAGAAGCAAAGAAGTTATTCAGAATAATATCTAAATAAAGATTACAACAGAGTAAATTATCTGTCATCGGAAAATTCTTGTTAACAGAACTATTTATATACTACCTAATGAACTGTCTACTACATTAAAAAATTGAACAGTTTCCAAATTATAAGTATGTAAGGGTCTCCTAAATTTAAGCTTCCATCACTATGATCACTTGCTTAAAAGAGGAACAACTTATTATCAAAAAAAAAAAGAACAACTTGTTTCCAATATATTTTGCCACCTCTTGAGTGCAATCACATTTATTTTAATTTTTGAATGTAGAGACCTAAAATTTAAAAAAATACTAAATATTGAAATAAGATAAACAGAAATTTACTTATATGATAAGACCTCTCAATGAAGCTAGAGGATAGGTTACGGTAGTCCATGCTATGTCTCCAGAACAGTTTAATATGTAAAGCCATACTGTTAACTGTGTGACCACAAGAAAATTACCTTTCTGAGTCTCAGTTTCATAATTTACATGATTAAGTTTCTAGTATTTGATTTATAGAATTGTTGTGCCAAATGAAGGAACTGAATGTGTAAAGCATATTTCTCAGGTCACAAAGGCACTCAATACATTTTAATAGAAGAGGAGGACACTTTAGCTACAATTCTTCACTCCTCCCTGCATCCACACCTTTACCATGTGACTTTGCACATCTGCCCCTTGACTCTAGCCTGACCATGTGACTTGCTTCAGCCTATATGATGTTACCACATATGACACAATCAGAGCCTTAAAATGTGCCTGTGCTGTTGGGCTTTCCATCCCCACAATGAAAGCTCCCCTTGGATAGTCAGTGTCCCGTTAGTCTGTACTCCCCTCACGGAGCAGACCTGAGTCCAGTCCTCAGTGATGAGCCAAAGCGTGAAGTCGATCAGTCTAGCCAAACCCAGCCTAGAGTGGCCTTCTCACTGATGTGTTAGGGAGAAATAATTGTTGTTTTGGGCCTATGTTATTCCACTGAGTATTGGAATTATTTATGGCAATGACTACTTGATATCACAGCTTCAAACTGCTAACTATGTGCCTTAAAAAGAAAAAACTTAACAATTGTAATCTTTTATTTCTTCATCTGTTTAGTAGAGAGATGAATATTACACTTTTGTGGGATTTTTGTGAAAAATAATGAATACTTGTAAAGCAGTTTACACAGCATAGTAAAATATTTCTTATTTTTTGTTGTTGTTAATAGACTTTGATTCCTCTATTTTAATATTGTTACCTGTGTCCATCAATGAATCCCTGTGCCTCTCCTCTCTGAAAAACAACTTAGCATAAGAACTTGTGTTTCTTCAGTTTGGATGTTTTTTATTTACAGAATCCACCTCTGATTGTATCCTCAAAGAACAACCCCCAACTTGACAAAAATTATCAGATGTGTGTTACAGGTT
>NW_004443961.1:23812428-23815137 GCF_000243295.1 Trichechus manatus latirostris | reverse complement strand
AATAGCTATAGAAAGAAGAAAGCAGATGTGTTCTCTAGTTAGAGTTACTGTTGATCAATTACAAAAGAGTTTCTGCAATTAGGACAAAACCTTGTCTATTTACTTAATTTTATTTGGTCTTTCGTCTTTGATTCCTTGAAAAATAGCATAGATTCTGGTGTATGTAAATATTCAATAAATCTTTATTTCCATAAATACATTAAATATGTAAATGAAACCTATTGCTGTCAAGTCAATTCTGACTCATAGTGACGCTATAGGACAGAGTAGCCTGCTTCATAGGGTTTCCAAGGAGCAGCTGGTGGTTTGAACTGCTAACCTTTTGTTTAGCAGCTGAGCTCTTAACCACTGCACCACCAGGGCTCCAAATTAAATATATAAAGGAGTAAAACAGATTTTAGTGTGGGGGATATTGCAATAAATTCTCAAATGACTGAGACCAAGAAAAACTTCACGTATTGGTTCAACAAGTATTTGTTAAGCACTTGATATGGTCCAAGTACCAGATAATGCAACTGGGAGGGGTTTGGCAATTCAGTGGTGAGCAAGAGGAGCAAGATTTCTGTCCTAATAGAATTTAATTTCTAAATCAAAGAGGATGAGAAAAGTGGCAGGGAAGCATAAATGTAATACATTTTTCTTTAGTCTCAACTGTGTAAGAATTTCCCGATTCCTTAGCGAAAAGGGGTTGAGGACACTCATTAGATGCTACAGTGTTTTTTGCTACAGCATGGTGTGTTTTTTTTACCTGCTTAGTAAATTTTATATACTAGTTCTTTCTCTCGTGTGGTTGGTTATAGTCAGTCACAGCTTATTTTTAAGGTGTAATTATAGCTGTCTGAAATACATCATTTTCAAGTATCATTATGGATAGAATTAGGTCAAGTTAATGTCAGTTGGAAATTCCAGTCAGGAATCTGGTGCTTGTAGTGGACAGGTTTGAAAAAATATACCCCTTACATAATGAAGGTTGAGTAAGACCTCTTTCTGTATAAGTATGGCCCATATTTCTCACACATAAGCACATTGATTTGCCTTCTAGTGTGCTTTATATCCTTGTTAGCTGGATACCGTGGTCTCAACATATGCTGTCATGCCCTCTCTCAAAACTTTACCCACTGTATATGGTCTGTCCAGGTTAAAAGATACATAGGAACTACAGCTAAATTTGTTTGGTTAGAGTACAACCATTAGTATATTAATTTTCTTTTTAAATATAGCTATATGCCTGGACAAGCCAAACGTAAAAATGGTTCTGTATTATTTGACCCACAAACCAATTTTCATATTGTAACTTGCAAAAAAATGGAATAAAATATAGTAAATAAACAACACCTGGAACAGGGTTTGTCCTTTCTGCCCTATTAATTCAACAAACATTACTTCCATTTTTAATCTACCCCTAGTTTAGCATACTTCGTCTGCTCGAGCTGCCCTTTGAAATCTTCTGTTCAGTACTTTTACTTTAACATTTTTTCCTTTTGCTTTCTTTAGCTACGCGATGTTCAAGAGCAAGTTTCAGAGTCTCCTCTGACATCCATTTAGGTCTTTTTTTTCTCTCCTGTCTTTTTAACGACCTCTTGCTTTCTTCATGTATGATGTCCTTGACGTCATTCCACAACTCATCTAAATAAGGAAGACCGAAGAATTGACGCCTTTGATTTGTGGTGTTGGTGAAGAACATTGAATATACCATGCACTGCCAAAAGAACAAACAAATCTATCTTGGAAGAAGTACAACCAGGACGCTCCTTCAAAGCAAGGATGGCAAGACTACATTTCACATACTTTGGACATGTTATCAGGAGGGATCAGTACCTGGAGAAGGACATTTTGCTTAGTAAAGTAGAGGGTCAGCAAAAAAGAGGAAGACCCTCAACGAGATGGATTGACATAGTAGCTGCAACAATGGGCTCAAGCATAGCAACAATTGTGAGGATGGCACAGGACTGAGGATGGCACAGGACTGGGCAGTGTTTTGTTCCGTTGTGCATAGGGTCGCTATGAGTCAGAACCAACTCAACGGCACATAACAACAATCACAACAACAGTTTAGCAAGCACTGGCATATTTATCATCTAATTTTATCCCATAAACAGATGTAGAAGCTGAGGAATGAGTGGCAAATTGCTTTTTAAGGTTAAAAAAGTTGTATGCCTCCTGAGAAAGAAAGGAAGTACAGTGAAGCAAAGGATTAAAAAAAAAAAAGAATAAATGAGTGAACATTTTTACCTCAGATTGGCCTAGCTTTTAGAATCTATGATAGCAACTAATTTAACTGAGGAAATACATTCTGAGCCTTAAAAAATGAAATGTAACACTGGACAAGTTGTTACAGAAAGATTACACCAGAGCACAATATGAGGCAATTTAAAAGTAATATTCAAGATGTTTTTACTCACTAGTATAGGCAGGCCTATAAAAGCTAACATCAATAGGTCAAATACTAAAGTTACCAACAATTAAAAAGATTTTGAGAAATCTACAAGGAGAACCAAGATGTAAAAATAATCAAATGATCTTCTGACCAAAATGGCGTAACAGAGACAGGATTTAGCTTTTTATCTAAAACAACTAAATAATTAAACAAAATTTTTGAAACAATGATTTTCAAGGCATAGGAGGATATCAAGCAAAGAACGACAGTGATCCCTGAGTGATGAGAAATAATGTTAGGTGAGTCCCTCAAATTCCTCAGGTTAGTACCTC
>NW_004443961.1:23810257-23811855 GCF_000243295.1 Trichechus manatus latirostris | reverse complement strand
AAAAGCAGAAAAGGAGTCTAATACCACAGAATTTGATAAATTACTAGATCACATCATTGCCCAAAGCTGCAATCAGTCCAGGGTAAGCTCAGTCAGTGAGGCACATAGAATTTCTTTTCTGAAAGCTTTTCATGAATTAGAAATTCTCAGTTGAGAGGGGACAGTCTTTGATATTTTGATAAGGGGCCTGAGCATCACAGCCTTCCTTTCCTTTCATGTATAGTGGCACAGCCAGCTGCTAATTACTCTGTCACTAGGTGTAACTAATCCTCATCATGGCCGTTAGATGCTGATTGCCTCTGAGCCTCCCCTCAATGTCATGTCAGGCAAAATTACAGTGGCAATGTAGCAAAACTAATTAGGCTACGCTGACCTTAGCGGTGGGCAGTTCTCATCGATCTCAGCCCAAGCTTATTAGAATTTTGAAAAATGAAAACAAAGTAGAAAAATATTTCTCCTTCCTGCCAGCCCTTTCTAATCACCTATTTCCTCCTAAGTGACATGAAATTAATGAATCCTGTAGAAAAGAGGGGCAACATTAAGAAAAGAATCTTTAAGATGCACTTTTAATTACATGTTGATCCTACATTTAATTATATAGGATGCATTATTTTTAAAATATTTTATTTATCGAGTGAAATAATTTCAGCATAAATACCCTTTTTAAAAGAGGCAGTAAAACATGTCACAATAAAATTGACTTAGAATCTCTAAGGATACAGAAGTGTAAAATTGTATGCTAATTTGAAGACTCAACAATTCCTATGGTTGCCTTTTAAGAAGGAAGAAATTCAAGACATTACTGCAGAACAGGCATTGCTCAATCATACACCAATGAAAAATAATTTCATTGACCACATAATAAAATCTGAGAGACATTCAGATAGCAGTTCTCTCAGTCACATTTGGGCAATGTTAGCACTGTTGTTTCTTTGTTTTCTAAAATGTACTTTTCTTTAATGCTATGGCATCAGTAAAGCCAGATCCTGGAGTACCTGTGTCATTTTTTGACATTCTTATGTAAGGTCAGCTTTTTAATTAATTCATATTTCATCTAATGGTGAGTGTAAATGAATAGAAATTCAGAAATGTAAGAAATAAAATGCTAAATTTTGTTGCTTCTATTATCTATCTGTCCGTCCATCCATCCATCCATCCATCCTTCCATCCATCCATCCATCCATCACATACGTAATGTATATATGGAGAAAGAAAGAAGTTGATTGCTTCAAACGTAACCAAAAGATATCTAGAGAAATGGAGCTCATCGTACAATAAACTCTTAATTTTTTGAGCTATTTAATATCAAAATAACTGGATGTCATAAGTTATACCATAACAGATTACTCAGCATCTATCATACTGAACTTGTGTTCTGCTGCTAACTGAAAGGTTGGCAGATCGAATCAAACTAGAGGCACCTTGGATAAAGACCTGGAGATCTACTTCCAAAAAATCAGCCACTGAAAATCCTACGGAGCACAGTTCTACTCTGCAACGCATGTTGTTGCTGTTGTTAGGTGCTGTAGAGTTGGTTCTGACTCACAGTGACCCTACGTACAACAGAGCAAGACACTACTTTGTCCTGGGCCATCCTC
>NW_004443961.1:23806642-23808673 GCF_000243295.1 Trichechus manatus latirostris | reverse complement strand
AGCATATTGCTGAACATAATTCTTGGTAGCAGCCATATATTATACGAGATCAAAATCTTTAAAAGGAATCAACATGGGAGAGATAAAAGAGAAAACATTTTTTAGTGTGCTTGTATTCCATAGGTGTTCTATATATTAAGAGTAATGATGCTTGCTACAGAAATGCCCAAAAATAGATGATAAATTTTGGAACAAAGTGTTCGAAGTTTCACATAGCCTTTAAAAGAGGTAATTATGTAGATTAAATAAAAACATACCCAAAGATATGCCAAGTGAAATGTAGAATTCAAAATTATAGCTGTATTAATATAAAATAGTAAAACTTATATTTCCATATGTTTCCCACAGCTCTAATAATGTCACAAAATCCTGCTATTTAAGTATCTTTCCTATCTGATTCCTTTCCTGTTTTTCACTGACATTGTCACTTCCTTATTCAGGAACTGTTTTTACTTTCCCTGATTATCAAAATATCCTGGTTTTTCTAAGCAACCAAGCACAGATACATGAGAAAGAATAGCAAGTCCAGAAAAACCACCAACCTGAGCCAATACATAGATTTCTGAACTAAATCACTTGGGTTTTTTTTCGTGAAATCATTAAGGTTTGGTATTGTTTGTTCTGTAACAATAGCTAAGTGGTACAGGCCTAATTATGTTTTTCATCTTCATAAAATTTATAATGGATGCCAATTGCTTAGCACAATCAAGTCAACTTCTTTCCATCAGACAAAGCCTTTCCTGCTTGAGCCTGTTCAGCCTTAGCATTCCTCTCTTTCACTCTTTACGTAAGTAATGGAGGGTGGAACACGCTAATAATTAAAGGCCTCAAATCTGATAGATGTATCCTCACAAAATCCCAAAAGCTTTCGTATCTCGCAACTTCCAATATTCATCGGATGATAAGAGCGATACGGACTCAAGAAAATAATGTTTACCTCTAAAAAAAGGGCCACTGGATTGAAAGTGAGTCAATATGATCTGAGTTGAACTGGGTCTGGGCTTGTTGCAACTTCATTTGATTCAGATCACCACTGACTTCAGATTCTCTAAAGGGAGGAGCTGAGACTTTGGAATCTGAGCACTGGTGAAATTCTAGAAATCTCTTTTGTTTTATAGCCAAGCCACCAGCTTTTGAAATTGTCTTAATGCCTAGATATCAGCTTTGTTTTGGTTCCTGAGGAGTTCTCTTTGCTCACCAGTCCTGCCCCTAGATGATTTCTATAACTTCTGCCCTGGCCCAGCCTTAGGGAGATAGCTACCTCACTCTCTGTAAAGGCCCAGAATGCCTCAGATGATTTCTGTCAGCTCTCCTGCCCTGCTCTCAACCTTCCTACCTACCTACCAGTTACCACTGAGTTGATTTTGATGCATGGCAATCGCATGTGTGTCAGAGAACTATGCTCCACAGGGAATGCCTTAGTGGGATTTCTCTCAGTTCTCCTGCCCTGCCTCAGCATTTGGAAGGTCCTGCCTTGCATTCAAAAAAGGTCCTGCATTCCCAGGGAGAATATCACTCAGATTTTCCTTTCTCCTCCCAGTCTTCAGCTTAATGCCCCATTATATTAAATGACATGCATGGGAAAGAGTAAGGAGGTGAATACAGACTCATTCTGTGACTAGGCTTTTCAGATTTAAAATTTCTTAAAGGTTCAGCTGGTTTCTTACTATTCCAGGCAATGGTGGATTCCTCCTCTTTCTGCCACTCCACTGGCTATGAGGGGTATTTTTTTTTTTTTCTATTTCTCAAACAATGCAAATGTGCTACTACCTTAGTATATTTTCATTGGCTCTTTGCTCAGCCTAGAACACTTCACCCTCAGTTTTGAATGAGTATGATTCAGACTCCCACCTCCTTTAGATCTTTGCTCAAATGCCACCTTTTTTAGTGAAGACATTCTCTGATGACCCTATTTAAAATTGCAATTGGAATCCCCTGTGGCAATTTCTTATCTCCTCTTACTTGCTTTATTTTTCTCCAAAGGACTTATCACCCTAAAATATACTGTATAGCTTTCTGATTCATTTTTTT
>NW_004443961.1:23796371-23805166 GCF_000243295.1 Trichechus manatus latirostris | reverse complement strand
ATGGGAAGGCAGAGAGGGTTAGGAGCTGGTTGAATGGACACGGGGAATCAGGGGTGGAAAGGAGGAGTGTGCTGTCACAGTATGGGGAGAGCAATCAGAGTCACATAACAATGTATGTATAAATTTTTGTATGGTAAAAAAATTTTAAAAGTAGTAATACAAGAAACTTAACCTATATAAGCTAGGGTAGATTAAATAAAATATGAAAATGATTTAATAAAATAGAATATTACATAAGAAAAAAATGAGATCAAAGGTTAACACTTTAAAAATAGTGATAAAATGGATAAATCTTGGCGAGATTGATCAAGAAACATAAGAGGGAGAGAAAGATGAAAGAGAGAAGAGAGGAGATTTCAATAAATAATATAATGAATACATAAAGGGACATACCATGGATTCAATAGACAATGAAAAGATGATTACACTATATTATATGCAATTTTACGTCATCAAATTTGAAAAAGTAGGTGAAATGTACAAATTCCTAGGAAGGCAAACCAAAACTGAACAAGAATAAACAGAAAATCAGAATAATTTTACATTTACCACAGAAATTGAATCTGTTATTGAAAACCTCACAACACAACCTTAGCTTCATTAATTTAGTCTTATAAATAGTCGAGGAATAAATAATACCAACCACATAGAAATAATTTTAGAGAAAGGAACATTTCCAATCATAGTCAATAAGGAAAGACTAAACACTTTCCTTCTGATACTGGTTAAAAGACAAAAATGTCTGATGTCACTACTTCTATTGAATGTTTCATGGGAGGTTCTAGACAATACAATAAGTTATGATAAAGAAATTAAAGATATTAGTTCAAAAAGAGGAAAGAATATTCTGATTATTTTCATATCACATGATTATCTATAAGCATATGATAAAATTTTAGAATTGATAGGTAATTTGAGCAAAGTAGTTAGATGTTGGATCACTGTACCAAAATCAATTACGTTTCTAAATATCAACAATAATGAGAAAATTTCAAAATACCATTTAAAATAGCATAAACCTATTAAATTGCAGAAATTAATTAAATAAGAAATGCATAAGAAATCTATACAGAAAAATACACACATTAATGAGAAAAAGAAAAATATATACAAATGTAGAACCTCGTTGCCGTCAAGTCGATTCCGACTTATCGCGACCCTATAGGACAGAGAAGAACTGCCCCATAGAGCTTCCAAGGAGCACCTGGTGGATTTGAACTGCCGACATTCTGGTTAGCAGCCATAGCACTTACCCACTACACCAGCAGGGTTTCCATACAAATGTTGAATCTTGTAATCAATAATTATTGTATATCTCTATATTTGAATTTGTACAAATGTAGAGATATACAATAATTTTTGATTACAAGATTCAATATTATAAATGTCCCCCAATTTAAATATAGATTCAATTAAATCATAATAAATAGTTTTAAATTATGAAGTCTTACTTTCCTTTTTCTTTTGGGAGGGTGGATTGGAGGACTGGCAGTGCAGAAATTGGCAATGCGATTCCAAAATTCATACGGCAATTCAGCCAACAAGTGTATCTAAGACACACTAAGAACAAATTAGGGGGTTTAGTCTACAGAAATATCAAAACTTAATATATATAAACTATAGTAACTAAGATATTGTGACATTGACCCAAGACTGGACTAAAAGCCCAAAGAAACAGAAAACAGACACGAAACAGAATAGAGAGACAAAACAGACTGAAAACTGAATAAAGAAAAAAAAAAGTACAACAGATTTAAACACGAAAAGAGATACTCAAATGACTCATAAAAATTTAAAAAATGTACCAAACTCTATGGTAATCAGGACATGTGAATTCCCCCACTGGTATGACCTAAATAAAAAAAGACTAAAAATACCACTTGTTGATGATGGTGTGGGTAACTGAGTTTTCAAATACTGCTGTTGGAGCATAAATTGATTAAATCATTTTGGAAAACTCTTAGATATTATCTACTAAGTGTAATATATGCTGATCTTGTGACCCAAAACTTTACTCAATCAAATTTCAAACTGTATGCATGAAAATATTTGTTGCATCATTATTGGTAATAACTAAAAATGTCCAACTTTTGAGGACACATTACATAGAGCCTGATGCATCAAAATGGTAAAGTATTCTATAGCCATTAAAAGAGTGATTATAAACGCTATCCAAAATTGTTGAGACCAAAATGTTACTAACAAAAAGAAATACATAATATGATAGCTGCATAATTATTCTGATTATGTAAAAAGTATTATAAAAGGGGAAGAAAACAGCCTTAGGAGGATAGAGATTTGGCTGTTGTTTTACAGTTGTTATTCTTTGAGAAATTGTCTTTAATACTACAATGTCTTTCTATTAGGAAAAACTAATGAGCCAATTTTTATTATTCTATATTACTGCAAACTTACAAAGTGCATAATAATAGATAGGATGGAAACCATTAGGACAGAGAACATCATTGGCCTCCGCTTATGTAACGAGAAATTGACCTTCAAGGAGAAGGAAAAAAAAAGAAAAAACCATTATGTATGAACCAAGTAACTTGGCTAATATCTGCCAGAGAAATGAGATAGGAAACAATCCTCACTGACCTTCTAGGTACCTATGACACAGTATAACTTTGAGGCCTCAAATAAAAACTGCAGTCTATTGTACCTGACAGCAAGCTTTGCACTTTCATTATGCATGTAATATCTAATAGATCTTTTGAAGTCATTACCTGTCAAGGGGGAAAGAAAAAGCAGAGGAAAAACCTTGAAGAATGGAGTTTGTCAAGGGTCGAAGTAAATGGCAGTATACTTTAATAAGCAATAAGCTCTACATTATCTCTAGGTGGCCTATACACTCAGTGGACTGTGGTATCATATATTCAATTGCAGACTAACTTCTCAGTGGCCTAGAATACCCTTCCAGGGTGTCTCTTGCACCATCAGTTTACACGGAGTTTTTTTAAAAAAAAAAGTTCATGAGATTTCTACCTCAAGTAACACATAATTGGGAAGGGAGATTTCTGAGCTACTTAAAATCTTAAGATGCATTACATATTCATGTTTTTATTATTTTTGTATTATCTACATCACTGTCCCTTCATATTAATAGTAATATTGAGAAGTAACTTTACGTTGTTCCATTTTGCAGCATTCAATATCTAAGTAGTGCATGCATGCCAGTGATATTATAGCCCCAGAATAGACATCATAAAATGCAAATTTTATTTGGTAACAATACAAAAAATAAAAAAAACAACTATCTTTTCAGGCTCTTACCACTGCACGCCAGTGAAACAATGGAAACCATCTTTTTGCAAACAATCTGGGATCTAAGTACATGGAAGAAAGTCATTCCATATTCCTCCAAACATTCCATACATTACAACCTAGTGACAGCGTGATTGACGCAAATACAGAAACACGTGGGAGTCAAATTATTTGGACTCTAGTTTGTACTCTATGGAGCCTCGTAGTGCAATGGTTAAGAGCAATGGCAGCTAACCAAAAGGATGGCAGTTTGAATCCACCAGCCGCTCCTTGGAAATCCCATGGGGCAGTTCTACTCTGTCCTATAGAATCGCTATGAGTAGGAATACACTTGATGGCAATGGTTTTGGTTTTTTACAGTGTAGCTTGACATCTTCTCTAAGTTTTTGGATCTTGATTTTCTCATTGTACAATAAGGAGCTAATCTCTACATATGAGATGTTCTCCAAAGTTTTTGCCAACTTTAGGTCCCTGATTCTATTTGGAAGCTAGAATAATATTTTCCTCTCTTTTTCAAACAGCACATGTAAGAAAGAAACAAAACAACTTAGTTAAAACAATATGCTTAAAAATTTTAGCAGGTTGTTGAAGTCATATATTTAACAAAGTTTCAATGTTTTGTACTACAGAAAGACATTGTCTCTCCCCTTCCCACACTACCCAAGTCAATTCTGACTCATAACAGCCCTATAGGACAGAGCAGAACTGCCCCATAGGGGTCCAAGGCTGTCATCTTTATGGAAGCAGACTGACACATCTTTCTCCCTTGGAGCAGCTGGTGGGTTCAAAGCACCAAGGTTTCAATGGGGAGCCGAGTGCTTAACCACTATGCAACCAGGGCTCCTCTCTCATACACTAGTGTCAGAATTGCCCTAGTTTCAAGCTTGTAATAGGCCTCAGAAGAGAAAGTATGGAATTCACTACTAAAATTGTTCTTTAATTTTAAAGGAGGATAAAATGACTTCGGGGGTTTCTTTGGAGTTGTGCAGTTTAGCAGAATACCCTGTAAATTTCAGAGGACAATATATGGCATACAGAAGGTTAGATGTCCTTCTGTTCCTGGACGTTATATGGCTAAAGGCAATACTTAAATGGTGCTTGCAATAGTATATCTCAAGATCCTAAACATGGTATACTGGTGTCAAAGACAAAGACTCCTAATATTATACTGGCATTCAACTGAATTTTACAGGAGAAGAGGCTTTTCTGAGCTACCTTAAAACCTTAGACTCCATATATAACATTTTAATTTTATGTTCAGGGTTCAAACATGAACTTTCAGAACACAGATTTTACTTAAGAAGGGAAGACATTTTAGTTTATTGGATTCAGGCAACATTTTTAGGTGTGACAAATGTCCAGAGATTTATCCTGGTAGTTATTTTCAATTTGAATTCATAACATCCTAATTACCCCTACAAGTGTAAGCATCTTTTTAAACTTTCTATTATCCTATGAGTAAATAGATATTCAATTATCATTTCTGAAAATGAAATGCCATTAAGCCTATCTTATACATACAAGAGCTCATTAAATATAGTTTAAACCAATAATTTGACTTTCAGTGAAAAGTTTTTGACTGGATGTGGTGAAATATTTCCTTATCTTTCTGTTTCTCACTGTCTTGGAAGACCCAAATTTCTACCATCTCTGTCATGAAGTCCCCTAGCCATTGTCATTTTAATTTATTTTATCTGGAACTAAGTCCTTTTTTCATTTAACATTAACTCAACAAAAATTTACTATCTAATTAAACTCAGTAGCTGTGTAGCACTTAAAGAAATTAGAAGGTAAAGAGATTTCTATCCACTAGGAATATACAGGCTGGTAATTTCTGTTTGTAATCTTTGTGTAAATGAAACACGGAATGGCAAGATAAATAGGTATAAATATATTTCATCATTTTGCATTATTTAATTGCAGAATCCTACAGAAATAACCTACTAGTATTCTGAACTACCATCTCACCAATGTTCCTTATATTCAAATCACCTCCAATTTTTTTTTTCCAGATATGCCACACTTTGTTTCAGATTGCATACCGGATTAGCACTGTCTGTATCATTAGTCAGTGACTCATACAAAATGTTATGTTCTGAGCTGACTCCCTGACTATTCATCTCAGCAAATGCTAAATAACAGCAAGCAATTCAATCAGGAAAATCAGCAGGAATCGTAAACACAGCACACTGAAAACTGTATATGCTGTAGTTCCCTTGGGAATGGACTCATCTTAATGGCTATGTAAACTTAGAAAGAAAAAAAATAACTTTATGTTAGAAAGAGAAAGAGAGGGAGGTATATACACGTGTTTATATGTGTGCGTGTGTATATATGTGTATGTATGTATGTCTGGCTTTGCAACAGAACATTGTTACCATTTATTATTATGATTTACACATGGAAGTATTGACTAATCGGTGATGACTCCTAGGCCTAGTTTTTTTTTTAAAGTTTAATTCCACCTCACAAAGAGGTAATGTAGAAAGTCTGGATTGGATACCTTTTTTCAATGACTCACTTTGATTCTCTTTGAAGCACACCATAGTCACATACCATGTGTTTCCAATTTCATATAGGTCAAATAAAACATTTATGTACATACTTTTCCATGAAAACATCCAGTGTTAATTCATACCTGAGAACTTACAATTGTTCTTTATCCATAAAAAATTAAGCAGAGAGTCTCTTCTCTCAAGAAAGCATCTCTCAAGAACCTTAAAATGCAAAAATTTCAACACAGATTTTAGAAAATATTATTCAGACGATCATTACATTGCAAAATACTTATGATGTGACCTTCCGTTCTTGTTTGATTTACCTTGGGGACATTTGATTTGGTTTTAGTAAGCACAGCTTCTGCTTATGGCTTACTATTCAAAGATCAAAAGGCGACCTCAGTTACGGTAACTTGTAGCTATCACAGAGTCATAACAAACCACCAGATGGAATATGTGGTAATTGGCAAAACTTTTTTTTTATTTTCCTGGCCACCAGCTGACAACTCCATTTTGCTTCCCACTTTACTGGAGCAAAGCAGAAAAGCTAAGACAGGGGCCAGCCCACCCGGAAATTCTAAACTCCAAGGAGATGATAGTTTGTTAATCTTATTTTTGTTGTTGTTGTTTTGGCACCAAAGTGGAGAGGAAATATACTTTTTGGAGTCTGGTAGACAGGGATTTTTCATCTCAAAACAGCTATTACTAATCTGTTTGCAGAAACTGCAAATATGACCTTGGCCAAGCTATTTATTTCTATGAACTTTATTCGCTTGCATGTAAAACTGCAATTAAAAATGCCTCACTTGCATGAATATTACAAGGGTTTGAAATAATATATAAAAAGTGCTTCACACAGTGCTAAGCACACAGGGGGTTCTCGACAGAAGCTACTCATATTATTATCTTATTAACGAGGTTTAGACTCTTCTTTAACACCAAATAACTAGAACAGGGGCTATGTTCTTTTTCTCAAAGGGTCAAATAATTTAAATTTTTGTGGACCAAAAGGCAAAAGTAAGGATATTATGTATGTACTGATACAGTAAAATCTGTGAGAGTTGGAACCAGGCAGCACTACCTAATTTTTCTGGGTCTTGCAAGTTTTCTGCCTTTGACAAGGTGCAGTCTTACCACTCTTCTATCACTTGTTTTAGTGGAAAATATTTGAATTTTTCTTCTCTGACAGGTTTCCACCGGACATAGGTTCCAGCTATGTAACCATTTCAAAATGTAAAATACATTCTTAGCTGACAGGCTGTAAAACAAAACAAAACACCAGAAAACAGGAGGGAGAACTACTCAAGGACATGGGCCATTGTTTTCCGACCTCTGAAAAAGAAGATGAAAGTTGAGAAAAGAAGTAAAAAGACTCAGCCCATTTTCAACTATTTTGGTATAAGAGTAATTAGTTAAAATAAGGAACATTCTGAGGATTACATCTATCTCGGTGACTATTAGGAGGCCCTGAGTGGTGTGAATGGTTAATGTGCTCAGCTATTAACCAAAAGGTTGACAGTTCAAGTCCACCCAGAGGTGCCTCTGAAGAAAGGCATGGCTATCTAGTTCCAGAAAATCAGCCACTGAATACCTTACGGAGCAGAGCTCTACTCTGACATACATGAAAGCGCCATGAGATGGAGTCAACTTGAAGGCAACTGATTTCTACCATTATTATCCCTAAGAACGTAACTATGTTCTATGAAGCTGACCTCAACTGTCTAATACTCCTTTCATCCAACACATCCTAAGACATAAAATGTACAGTCCTCTATGGGAAAATTTCATGATGAGGAAATAAGTGAAAAAGATTTTTATGGAGAAAAACATATTCCTAGAAAGTTTTCTTTGTCATTAAAAACTAAAAGATGGTCTAGTAAATGGCAGAAATTCTGGGATTGAAATATTTGTTTCTAAATATACAGAAGCAAATACTGACTTGGTTATTCATTATTAAAGAAGCAGTGTACACTAGTGTACACTATTCTAGGTCCAGAGAATATATCAACAAAGAAAAATTCCCATCATACTGAACCAACCATACATTTTGATGAGAGAAAACAAACCATAAAAAAGTAAATAACATGATACTTGAGAGGATAATGAGTGCTATAACATGTTCTGTATTAAGTACTGAGAAGCATAATAGAGCAGGGAAGGAAGATATTGAGTGTTGCATGGGTATGTCTCTGTGTGTGTGTGTGTGTGTGTGTGTGTGTGTGTGCGTGTTATGTGAGAGGGCAGTTGCAATTTTATGTAGGGCATTTAGGAAAGTCCTCACTGATAAGGAAAGGAGCTAAAGGAGGTAAAGGAGCCAGCCTTACAATTATCAGGGGAAAGAGTATTCTGTGATTGTACACTGTCCAGTAAGTCCAAAAGTAAATGGGTGGCTTATTAGAACAATCATTGCTACTAACTCTATGTATGATCTAAAGATCCTCATTTTCCATATATTTAAAATTAGAAAGGCTACTGTCCTTCTACTGTTCTGTCCATATCCTCCTCATGTGTTTGAGCATTTGTAGCTGTTATTATTGGTTCAATTTCACAAAAGTTCTTACCTTCTACATAGGTTCAACAGTCTTTATGCTGAAATTATGAAGTACTTAAATTTTTTTTGAGATTTCTATGAATAATTTGCTACTAACTAGAAACAAAGATGCCACAAAATTAGAATTGGTAATTGTCATGGATTGAATTGTGTCCCCCCAAAATATCTGTCAATTTAGCAAGGCCATGATTCCCAGTATTGTGTGATTGTCCATCATTTTGTCATCTGATGTGATTTTCTTATGTGTTGTAAATCCTATCTCTATGATATTAATGAGGTGGGATTAATGGCAGTTATGTCAATGAGGTAGGACTCAATCTACAAGATTAGATTGTATCTTGAGTCAATCTCTTTTGAGATATAAAAGAGATAAGTGAGCAGAGAGACATAGGGACCTCATACCACCAAGAAACAAGAGCCAGAGAATAGTGCGTCCTTTGGGTCCCTGTGTTGAGAAGCTCCTTGACTGGGGAAGATAGATG